>NW_020955584.1:559307-1059051 GCF_003031625.1 Empidonax traillii
TGGAAATGGACAGGAACTAAATTTGTTTTCATTTGTTTAAAAAAGAGTGTTTTGTGTTAACATTCTTTGCAAAAATTAACGTTCCAGTAAATAGGAGTTCTCAAGTGAATACGGCAGAATGATGGTCACTGTTTTTACTTTGTAGCCAGGTGTACTTCATCTGGTTCCTGCTGCAAATTTACTTAAAACACATCTACCAATTAGAAAAGACACTCAAAGTCTTCCTTCCCGAGTTTCCATATAGGCCTCTGTGGATTGCTCACACAGTCCTCTCTCGGGAGCACAGTATTCCATAGGCACTTGCTCCCATGTTCCTCCCCAAGAACTGAACTCTCTTCTGGAACAAAACACTCCAGAAATCAAACAAGCCGCTAAGAAGGAAACGATGCACCCGGCAGCACCTTTGCAGTTACCTGCAAGGATTAGCAGCCTTTTCCACAACCCCTTCCCCGGGGGAGAAGGGGAAAACAGGGAAGGTCTATGAACACACCGCGCTTACGCAACCCCCCGAAGGCGCTGGCCCTCTGAAGCCGCCCAGGGACCTCACCCGGGCAGGGCCGGGACCGCCCGACACCTCCAGGGCACAGGGGCGGCTCGGAGCAGCCCCGGCTCCGCTAGGGGCGGCACTTAAAGCGCTGAGCCGGGCCCCTCCGCCCCCCGCCCGTCCCCGCTCCGAGCCGCCCCTGCCCCGCACCCCCCGCCCGCGGGAGCCCCAAGCCCAGGGCCGGACCCGCTCCCACCGCGGGCGCGGCCTGAGAGCGGGGCGGGGGGAAGGAGACGGCCGGGGGGGGGTGTGAGGGCAGCAGAAGGGCGGGAAGAAGCGGGCAGCTACGCGCGCGCACGGCGGGTAGCGGGGCGGGGGCTTATTTATATCCCGGCCGCTAATTTGGGAAGCGGGATAACCCGCGGCGCGAGGCACCTGCCAAGAACACTCACCCCATCCCGCGGAGAGGCGGCGGCCCCTTTAAGACCGGGAGAGGCCCCTCCCCCCGGCCCTCCCTCCCTCTCCCGCCGCGAGCCCCGGAGCCCGCCAATCGGCGGCGGCGACGCAGCCGGGGCTGCCGGCAGCCAATCGGCGCGTGGCTTAGTGACCGCTGGGGAGGCGAGCGGGCAAGATGGCGGCGCCGGGCGAGGCGGCGGGAGTGGGGGCTGTGCCGCAGCCCGAGGGGGCCGCGGGCGCTGCCGCCGCCGTGGTGCTGCCCGAGCGGCTGCAGCGGCGGGAAGCCGAGCGGCAGCAGGGCGTGGAGCGGCAGCGGCAGAAGAAGGAGGCGCAGGTGGTGAAGGAAGAGCAGAGCGAGTTCTTTTTGGCCGCGTTCGCCCGGGAGCGCGAGGCCGTGGAGGCGCTGCTGGCGGCGGGGGTGCTGGAAGAGGCGGCCACCCGCCTGCAGGCGCTGCAGAAGCTGCTGACGGGCAGCGTGCGGTTCCTGGCGCCCTACGAGGTGCGGCAGGGGCAGGAGGCCGTGGCGCGGCTGCAGGGGGACTTGGCGGCGCGGCGGCAGCAGCTGCAGCCCAAGAAGAAATTCGCCTTCCGCGCCCTTAAGAAAGAAGCGGCCCCGGGCAGCGCCCCGCGCCCCGCCGAGCCCGTCCCACCGGCCCCCGCCGCGCCCGGGCCCGGCCTGGCCGAGGGGGAGTCGGGCGGGGAGCCGCTGTGCGGGTTCAGCGGCGCTGAGGACGCAGAGCTGGAGCTCGGCCCCGCGGAGCTGCGGCAGCGGGACGTGCTGCTGTCGGAGCTGCGCGGCTGCCGGGTGCGGCTCCGCGGCAACCCCAACACGCTGCGGGTCCGCGACTGCCGCGGCTGCACCGTGCTCTGCGGGCCCGTGTCCACCTCCGTGATGGTGGACGGCTGCCGCGACTGCCTGCTGGCGCTGGCCTGCCAGCAGCTCCGCACACACCGCACCCGCGACTGCCGCTTCTACGTGCAGGTGACCAGCCGCGCCGTCATCGAGGGCTGCTCGGAGGTCTCCTTCGCCCCCTACGACTGGAGCTACCCGGGTATCGAGGGCGACTTCGAGTCGTCCGGTCTGGACAGAGACAGTAACAACTGGAACCTGGTGGATGACTTTGACTGGCTGGCGACTGACAAGCCTTCGCCCAACTGGAGCCTGATCCCCGAGCAGGAAAGAATCACTTGCTGGGACTGACTGCGGAGGCACCTCTGTGCTGTGCGAGAGATCCTGGTGTAAACGCATTGATTCACAAACCGTGGGACTTAATCCCCGATATGCCATTAAATGATTCCGTTTGGTATTGAAGTTGTGAATTACAGTGTATGACTGGATTTTTTTTAGTTGAAGAATACCGGTCAAAGAGAGTTTACTGTTGTTACACAAGCTGCTGCTATAATCTATATGTATCATTGTGGGATTTGCCAGCTCCTGCAGTACCTCATTGCTGAGTTTTTCTTAATTAAGGTGGGGCAAGGGCCGCTGATACACAAGCAACAGTGAGCCTCTGTTGGAGCTGGAGTGCTGCTTTCATTCTACCAGGCAGAATCTGAATTGGCTGCAAGTAGTGCAAGCTGCCCTGGAATGGAAAGATCTAACAACCAGATTTTTCATATTTTTGTTGTTCTCAAGTTACAGACAACTGTACACTATGGCTTATGAGGAGTGCAAGGGAATAATTCCACGAGGTAATGGGAACAAAAGGTTAATTTAAAGGAGGAGTTTGTAACTGCATAGTGTAGCAGACTGAGATGAATCCTAGACTGGCATAGAACGATGAGCCAGTTTCTCTTGATATGTTTTAAATCTAAGCTGTCTTCAGGCTTTTATTTCAAATGAGATAACCCAAAAGAAAAAAAAGCATTCTAATACACATGTAATGCCCTCCTAATATATTAATGATTGATTGAAATCAGCAAAGCTGTAGAGGCTGTATAAATACTAAACCTCCGCAACCTGAAAATGTTATGTGAGAGGATGCTTCCTATGTAAAAAGCTTGAGATGGATAAAATGAGTGTGTGAGCATGATTTCAGGGTCATTTACAGCAAGTGCAGATTAACATCACAGAATTTAGGTAAACTGTTCCTCTGCAGTCTGAAACTAAAGGGCAGAGATGTTCAGGTTGTTCCATCTGTCTACCAGACAAAAGGCTTTGTGTGCTGTGATCCTAATTTACAGCACTGCTACTGCCCAAGTGCAGTGGTGACAGGGAATCACTTAAGTACAGGTGCTATATTCCAGTTCCAAAATTGCATGTTATCTTGCACAAAGTGCATAGTAACTTAAGTCCCATTTCTTCCCTCCTGCTAAATAATATTTAAAAGGTAGCAGCACTGTGGAATACAGTGTCTTTACAGTGCCCTGCTAGTGGTGGTGAAGTGGCCACTCTCCATACATAAACCGTACAGGTTTCTAAAACCCCTCCTTAACTTGTGACATTTTGCAAGAGATAATGGTTTATCTTGCCTTAGAATCTGTATAAAGCTTTATCTTAAAACTGCAAAATATTTTTGCTGCTCTGCCGTCATTTACGTGCCTCTAACAGACGGTAAATGCTAGCTGAACCATCAAAAACTGCATTGCTGCTGTGAGAAGTATCTGAAAGTTCACTTAGGTAATTGACAGGTTTGAGCAGAAAAACCTTTTATCTAAGTTGTTTTCAGGATATTTAATTTAAAAGGGGAGGGGGGAAGGGATTTTTTTTTATATTCTTCACAACTTTGTTTTGTTTACTTCTGTTAATATATACTTTTTGACTTGAATTTTGCATTTCAAATATATTTGTTTTGAATTGTTTCAGTTGTCCCTTTACTAGTGATTCTTCTTTGCACTGACAACATCATAAACTGATATAAAGAATACACCCTTAGTCTTGCTTTAATGTACATAATTCATATCCTTTGTTAAAGGGATACGATCAGTTGGGGCTCTCAAGGAACTTGGTTTTAACACATCCATTATAGTACAGAACCTGATTTAGTATTCCGTCATTCTTCTCCACAGATCCTGGTAGTGACAGATCAATCCCTTTATAGCATCCTCTGGTCTTGGGATTGCAAATTGGTCAACCTGTGAGAACTACAGTAACACTTCTGTTCTGCTGCCCAAAGCTATAAATATTCATGCTTGCTAACTGTGAGGATGGACACTGACAGATCCGGAACTGGAGAGATCCTGCCAGGCTGATACCAGAGATATACTAAGGCTTCTCAGTGCACTTCACACTGGCATGTTACTGCAGTTCTGTATTAGCTCTTGGTCCATAGCATGTGGCGTTGCCTGAGTAAACAGAGCAGGAGTCAAGACAAGGAAGTTTAGGCTTCAATTATGCTCTGAAAAGGCTTTCTTGGTGACGTTTTTCAGAAGTCAAGTTACTAGCATCCCAGTTCACAACGTTTTCTTCCCTCCAGGTACTTCACTTCTGTCAAACCGAAATTAGTAGGAAGTACTCGTCAGGAAGGTGACTCCAGACTGTTTCAGACAATTACTTTCCCTTAAAGATTTATCAATACCTTTGTAATACAAAACAGGTAACTGACTCTTGGGCTCAAACACAGCAGGAAACAAGGAAATTCAATCTGAGAACAGCAAGACTGAAAATTTTTGGTCAGGCAAATACCTAAATGTGTTCTAAATATGTACCCCCTGCTGGAGTCCAGGCATTTCCCTCTGTCTGCCCCTGCATTGTCTGAATACCAAGAACAAAACCAGAGTTATTTGCCTTCTTTCTTTAGCCAGCCCTCTTTCCTTTAAATAGATTCTGATGGGACTTGGACTCCAGCCAAAGTGCTGTGTGAAAAGACAGGTACTATATATATATATAACACAATTTCTTACACACTTTTATATATTATATTTTTGAGGGCCTGGATTTCTTTTTTTTTTTTTTCAAGTTTCTTCTTACTTGAGGAATTAGCTGTATGTAGAGAAGAATCAAATCTTAGTTGCCTTACTTGGAACTGCTTCAGGTTTCACTAAACAGCCAATTTTATCACATACAAGGAAAGATAGGAATACCAAGAAAAAGAATCTCTGCAACTTGCAGAATTTCAAGAGTTTCCATTCACATCATGCCCTGATTTACCTGACTGACTTGGGGATCCACCTGTTATGCTGTTTTCCAACAGTAATAACAATCATGAGCCTTTTATAAGCTTTCAATTTTCAGTATATTTCTTTCCTGTTTCTGCAGCTACAAACTGATTTCTAACTCCTACTCTTAAAGCAGTGAAAACTACAGCCCAGGCATCACAGTCATTCAAATAAATACTCAAAATGAACATCTCAGGGATCAGAGAAAAGCTGTGTGTTTCTGAACATGTTACACACCACATGGATATTGAAGGCTGAAGTGCTGAGAACTATCCAGACCAAAACCACACTAAAACCTCCACAGTGTGCCCCAGTGAGGTTTAGGAGTCACAGGGTCCAGCACTTCTCCCGGGGTTTACAACAGTCCCAGCAGTGAATTCTCCAACGTGCCTCTGTTTCCAGCCTCAGAACCCGCAGTCCCCTCACATGCCACACAAATAGGAACCTACCAAGTTACCTGTAAGGAGGGGAAAAAAAAGTCATAAATCAGACTTTTTTCCTCCACCTGGTAATCATACAGTGTGGTACAGTGATTTTATCACATTCTTCCTCAGCAGTGTCCCTGTACACACCACATCGTTACAAATGAAAGCAAAACTACAAGCTAGGTTGCATGAGAACACCTCTCGACACAACAGCTTCCCATCATAGGTAAAACCGAGTACAACTGTTCTTGCAGTGAAACCTCACCACTCCTAAGGAAAGAAAAGGGGAAAAAAAGCCTCAGAAAGGCACACCTTTTTATTATCACAGAGCAGTGTGAAAGAAAGATTGGGCCAGGAAATAATTTAATCAGCTAAGGGCACGTCCATAGTTTAAACATATATGTACTTTATATCTCATGTTCCTGAAGATGGAGAGATTAAGATTGGCCCAGGACTGGGCAGCAGGCTGTTTAACAAATACGAGATTAAATTGTCTGCATTAAAATCAACTTTTTCCTCTCTCTTCACTGATAAATTTGTGGTTTATATTTAGGTTAGCAGGCATAGCTTTTTGGAAAGGTATCAATATTGTATTGTTATACAGAGACATTACAATTTTTAACAATGTTTTGAATTCAAACGCATTCATGGTGAGATCAATAATAATTTAAATAACATATTCTACCCTTTTTTTTCCTCCTAAATGGGATATGAATTATGCATTTGAGTTTAATGGGCAACCGCTGAGGAGACCATTAACTCAAACACTCTTACAGCAATTAGCTTTTATCTGCTATGGATCGGTTTCAGTATTTTCTGTTTGAAGTAGAAAGCGTCAGTAAGTGCCAAATTAAAGGCGAACCACAGCCAAGATGAATTTCTGTAAGGAAAGCAGATGCAAGGCAAAAGCAGTTTTCTTTTTTATAAACTGCCCAAACCTCTTTTCCGTGATCCCCTGTAACCTTCCTATGTCTTAAGTTGGTTGTTCTGCCAGGGACAGCCCTCGGCTGATCGGTTTGTGCTGAAGCTTGCACACGGGTTTATCCCGTGACTGAGATAGCGGGGAAGCATTAACTCCCAATTTAAAAAGTGTTAACTTCATCTTTTGAACAAAGTGTCAGAGTATTGCACATGATTTACTGCCACCAATCGCCTTTAAAACTTCTAAGCATAGTGAGTTAACTTGATGGGCGGGGTAGTTTTTGCCACTCCAAGTCTCCAGCTGGTATTGGACTATTGAAACTACTTCAATAAACAGCATTTATCCTCATCTGGGTTATTTTAGTTGTGCTAATTGCTCTGTGATGACTTTAAGGGTACCACCCGAATTCTTAAAGATTTGAGTGTTCCTTCCTAAACATGAGGTGAATTACTGATCATCTCCCAGATAACAATAACTAACTATTTAGGACTGATTTATTAGGACTCCTCCCATTACCTTAGTTAAAAGCAAAGAGTAAAGGGAAAGTGAGCCCTGAAGCATATGCTGCATGTTCCATTTCAATATTTTTATTCCTGAGTTAATAGGAAACACTACAGTTGTACAATGAGGTGACTTTGCTGCATCATACGTATCGTGGATATCTGAATGTTAAATCATTAAGGTAGGGGGTATTCAGACTGTCATCTGTGCTCCTGAATACCAAAATACCCATATCCAGAGCAGCACCAGGCTTACATTAGCTGTGGGCAGGTTTACTACTTTTTGTCCTGCAGGACACATTTCACTGTATATCCTCACGATCCACAGACCCGACAGAAAATTCAGGAGAGATGTTATTTCAGCACTGTGGCTTAATGCACTAAAACATTTAATAGGCTCTCTCAAGAAACAGCACTTCTCATCCACTTCACAGCAAGCAGAGAGAATAGCCTCAATGGATAATCACTTTCCTCCTTTCCCTTACACACTCACCACTCGCCGGCAAGGGCAGCAGCAACGTGAACAAAGAAGCTTGCTTTAGAAAAATCCCAGTTACCAGCTGCTCTGCAGGTCTCTGCAATAGCATGGGGATGGGCCAGGAAAGATCCACCACAAAACCCTTCCATTAGCACAGGAAGAAGTAGCAGCTTCCTAGCTTTTGTCCTTGTTGAAAGGACCTGGAGCATTCCAGGATCTCAAGAGGTAACTGAGCAGCAGGCATCAAAATACTATTCTTCACTGCTTGGGTTTTTTAATTATTGCTATCATTTGTCGCACTTGCCTTCCTCCTGGGCAGGTCCCCTTCCCCTGTCTCTTCTTGAAGGCTGGTGGCCATACTGCTGGCAGCCACTAGAGGATGCCCCCAGGGTATTTGGTGGTGGCAACAGCAGGTCTGTTTGACAAGCTGAAGAAAAACCTCCCAGTCCTTCTTCTTGGGCTGCTCCTTTCTCCCCTGTGGCATTAGCACCCATGTCCTCACACACCTGCAGGTTAATTTTCCATTGTTGGAGGTTGCCTGAGGTTAATTTTGCTTTGTAGTGGCAGGAGGTGAGCCAGCCGCAGGATTTTCCCAGTAGCTCTGAACTTCTGTGGGGCAAGGGGGGAGTGAGAAAACTCCTCAAGCAATGGGAGAGTGAAAACCCAGCATCTCTGCTTGTGGGAAACAGCTGTGTGTTATGAGGAGGAAGGCCCCTGCCAAAGAAGGGGATTGCACCTATCCTTTTCTGCCCACTACAGCGTGAAAGTGGAGCCAGGCTTCGAGTCCCTCGGCAGACCCCAAGGACCCCTGAGGTGCCTCCCTTGCACTGGCTAGACACAAGGTCCCAAGGGTGCCTCTCCAGCTGCTGAGTTGAACTCCTCCTTGGGGAGTCTCCTTGGCCAGTCCTGCTCCTCTCCCTGGCCTGGTGATTATCCAGTAAGCTGCTCGTGCCAGCTCACTTTTTATAAAAGCACCTCTAGATTTCAGCCCAGGGTTTATTTACTGAGTTTCTCTGCACTTTTCCTTTCTTCTCCTCTCCTGCCAAGACCCAGAGATGGTACAACCCAAGATGGTACAAGAAAATGCCAAGCTTAGTTTTTTTAGGTCACCGTAAACTACACGCTTATCTGCTTTCAGAACACATAAGCCACAGGATGTCATCTCAAGCCAACACAGAAGGATAAGGACTAGAAACTTGTTTTTGGCTGTAGATATGAATAAATCAGGATAACATTGGGGAAGTATATGGTGTTTTTTTTAAGGGCTCTTTTTTAACCCAGAGCCCTCTTCCTCTTTCCTCAAAGGATCCATATTCTTCTGGCAACAAAGATCTTTTTATATCTTGGGTTTTCATATTCTGCCCAGCCTATCGTAAGAGAGCACAAATCTACTAAATAGTAAAATGAGGGATTACTTCCACTCATCTGTTGACAGACATTTCTCCAAATTGGATCAAATGATTAAAGGTATTAGAATGACGTCTTGCAGATCCAGATCAAATCATTTGAAACCTTGAGACCGTTTCTCCTTTGCTTGGAAGAAACCACCAGAAATAGTTGTAGGTGCTAATTGCCCATTATTCTCACTAATGTGAAATCGTTAATTGGGACCTGTGAATATTTTACTTGCTTGAATCCTAACCAGGGGAGTTCAAGATGGAAGGACGCTGCAGTGGCTCGCTTCCTGATGTGCCGTTCGAGGTCTCTTCCAATGCCTGAATGGTTCTTCCTCAAGTTGCTTACGCTGAGAAGAGGGGTCCAGGCTGTGAAATCTTCCAACACCTCCCATTACAAAGATGGCACTGCTGAAAGTCAAATTCAATCAGAAGAAACGGGTAAAACTAGCGCAGGGACTATGGCTCATGAACTGGTTTTCGGTGTTTGCTGGAATCCTTGTTTTTAGCATGGGATTGTTCCTCAAAATTGAACTCCGGAAGCGAAGCGAAGTGATGGACAATTCTGAAAGCCACTTTGTGCCCAATTCTTTGATATTGATGGGTATATTATCCTGCGCCTTCAATGGTTTTGCTGGAAAGATTTGTTACGATTCTCTGGATCCCGCTAAATTTGCCAAGTGGAAGCCTTTGCTGAAACCTTACCTGGCCCTGTGCTTTGTCTTTAACATCCTCGTTTTCTTCGTTGCTCTGATTTGCTTTCTCATGCGGGGCTCTCTGGACAGCACACTGGCCCAAGGGCTCAAGAATGGCATGAAGTTCTACCGGGACACAGACACCCCTGGAAGATGCTTCATGAAGAAGACCATCGACATGCTCCAAATTGAGTTCAAATGCTGTGGGAACAACGGCTACAAAGATTGGTTCGAAATTCAGTGGATCAGCAACAGATATCTGGACTTCAGCTCCAAAGAAGTGAAAGAGTAAGTGATTTAGCGGGGTTTGTATCACATAGCATTGTTATTTGATCAGTATTATCCTCAAGAAATGTATGTCCCAGCAAGCACTGACTGGAGGGGGGTTTGTACGAAATTAGGTCTTTCTCTGCTCTTGCATAATAAGCATCCCAAGCGATCAGCTAGATTGCCTCCTCTCCTGACAAATTCCTCTAAAGTTATTCAGAACATAAAATATAAAACACATTCTTACTCAGCGCAGTGTTAACAGACTTAATATTTTTTACTGTCTTTTACATCATTATAAATCCATTATATTGAGACACACGTACCAACTCCCAAAATGAACAGGAAAGTGTCAGAAGTTCACTAGTCCTAAGGCAGATTTCAATGTGATTTATTAATTTCCTAAAAAAAAAAAGAATTCCCTGAATATATACTGTTGATACCACTTCTAAAACTCCACTTGGATATTGGCTATGAATCAATCTAGAGGAAATAAATAGAAGCAGTAACAGTTTGACAATAATTTATGGGTTTTAAATCCTTAATGTTTAGAATTTTATTTTTGTATTAATTTGATGGATTGCTTCAGCATTGTGGTAATACTGAGCATCAACACCTATTGATGTTCCTGCTTTACACAGTGGCCCTTGTAGCCAAATGCATTTTGAGTTCTCTCCTGCGCCTAATTTTTTAAAAGTCACATGAAACCAGCATATATTTCCTCCATACAAACCAGAGCAGATTGTTGACCAGAAACACCTTAATGGCTTTGATGTCACTGCCCAAAGAGGCTGTAATCCCAAAATCAGGTTAGGTGCAGTAAGCTCAAGCAGAAAATAAACACAAGAACAAAATGCACCTTTGAAATTAAAAAATTAACTTTGGGCATAAATACCCACCAACTTCTAAAAAATTAAGCATCAGAGAAAGAGATGGTTACTCAGGGTTCTTTGGGAACATCATTTGTAACATTCATACTCTGTGGTTGCACAATGGGTCCTGTAAACTGGAAGCAATGTGCCTTTTAAATTTACTGGCTGCATCAAAAATGTCTGAATTAATTTTTAAAAAAGCTTGATGTATCTCTTGGGATCCGCGCCTGACAGTGTAAATGGTATTTCACTTGTGTGTCTCTCTGCATATTGTTTTGACTTGTTGGGTGGTCTGGTTGTTTCTGCAATTCTGAGCGAGGACTTCATAGTGAAAGCTGTTCCAGACTTAACCCATTGCACTGCAGGGTTGTAACAAATACATTGGCTATTTAATAACAGAGCATTTCCATTGTGGAGATATCCCCATGGATATAAATAACTCCTCGAAAAAAGCTTGCCAGCATTATATGGAGATTTGAGAGCTGTAACTTAATCCAGCAGCAGTGGAAGGGCAATGCACAGAGGGAAAACAAGGTTATACTGTCCTTAATAATTGATGCCTTGTTTGGGACTGAGACTCAAGGTAATTTCTTTGTACTACTGAGGCAGGAAGTAGGGCATTAAAAATCTACAAATGGATGCCAGTGAATTCAAGGTTTGTACTACGTGGTGGTGCACAATCTCTGCTCACATTCCTGGTGAGATAGACCAGTCCCTTTGAAATCAATAGCAAAGTGCTCCTTAATTCCAGGGAAGGTGAGAGACTGTCCCCCACAATGTGATCTTTATATTACTTGTACAGTGAAGGCCTGATCCAGTCCCTCTGAAACTGGTGGAGAATTTACATATGAATGTGAATTAGACCTAATTCAGAGCACACTTTCCATCTAGAGATAAAACTTCAGCTGCATGTGTTTAGATATATTTGGGTCATGACTGCAAAGTGGAATTTTCCTTCACCAGACTGTTGCAATCACCACTCTCTCTCTGACACAATTTTATATTATCCTTATAGAAAGCTACAAGTGACACTCAGATTTTTTTCACCTTTCTAGATCACTGGGGCTTTCCATTCTATCATTTTCTAAGGAAAATGGACTGTGTTAGAGTTGTAGTTCTCTTATTATAGCCTTTTTTTGTAGTGCCAGTGGAACTATTTGCTTTCTGAGGTATCTCTTATCTAAACATCTTATAAGGCACCAAACTGAATGACTGTTTATGAAGAACAACCACAGTGTCAAATGAACAATAGCTGGAAAGCTCCTGCAAGGACTTTGGGAATTTTGCAACGTCCTGTTGCTGAAGCACAATTCATGTTTCAAATACTGGATGTCTTCCCAAGCCAAGAATAAATGCATAACCCCTCCCTGGAGCTATAATCATCAAAGAGAAGCTATTAGCTTTGCTGGATCAATGGTCTAGCTGGATATGGTGGGGCCTAAGGCTGTCAGGTCACTTCCAGCATCTCCCTTCCACATTAACTATGCTGTGAACGCTCTTTTCTAACTGCCCCTCCTACAATTTCTCTCTGCCATTTACTTTTGTTAAAAATTAATTTCTTTGAAGAAGTGACCCAAGAACACGCATTTCCATCATGAGGAGTTATTTATAGGCTCAGCGTAGCCTTGACATAGAAAAGGATTTCAGAGAGGAAAAATACCCAGGACAAACACCACTATGTGAACAGGGGATGTGAATGGCAGGAATGGCGTGGTCAGGAGGCACTGTGGAAAATTCTCCTTGCCTTTGCTTTCCTTCTTCGTGCAGGTTTGCTCCTGCGCATCTTTGCATGGTGTGAGTGTGGTGTGTGTGTTCACGCTCCCTTCTGCCCTTGCCCACAGCCGGATCAAAAGCAACGTGGACGGAAGGTACTTAGTGGATGGCGTCCCCTTCAGCTGCTGCAACCCGAGCTCCCCGAGACCCTGCATCCAGTACCAGGTCACCAACAACTCAGCTCACTACAGCTACGACTACCAAACGGAGGAGCTCAACCTGTGGAACCGCGGCTGCCGGGAGGCCCTCCTGAACTACTACAGCAGCATGATGAGCTCCATGGGCGCCGTCACCCTCCTCGTCTGGCTTTTTGAGGTAACCCTCCTCTCTCAGCCCCGCTTCGCTGGAGCACCAGCTCTGGTGGAGCAGGGGGTTTTTCAGTTAAAGGTCAAATCTATTTAAAATACATTGCCAGCTGCCATTCTTTGGCTGAGAAAACTTCCAGTAGTGAACATCTGCATAAGGCCCAAAAGGTCTCAGGCTGAAGATAGATCTGGGAAGCATGGAGTGGGTGTGGGATTACAGATCCCCCTTGCAGAGCAAGGGGCCAGAGCCTCAAGTATCCCACAGCAAGAGGGAAAAAGGGACTGATTTTCTGCCAAATGCAAGGTGCTGAGCAGGGAAGAGACTGTGAGGGCTCTGCTGTCCAGATGCATTAATCCCACGTGTCACCACTTGTGGGCAATGAGAAATACACAAAACGTTGTGGAACAGAAAATGCAATCAAGGGATTTACCTGCTGATGAAAATAAGACCTAAAGCCATCCACACTGTTCAGCTTCAGGGCAACATTTGGTTTAAGGTCTTTCATCAGATCCACCAAGGTTTTTGGGGAGAAAAAAGTGGTTTAGGCAGGGCAGGTGGATTAAATTCATTTTATTCTCCTTCTCAAAACCACTCATATGCAAACAGGTGCCAACACTGCCCAGTGCACATATCTGCAGGCACCATAACCCAAAGTGCAGCTTTGCTCCTGAAATACTATTTATTCAGTGTGAGGAAAACATGCCCTCCTGCCTCTGGGAGGTGGCCAGTTTTCTAGCTGGGGTTTAACCAATACTAATACTCAGGGAGCCTGGGCTGGCAGTGTCACAAGGGCTGGAGTGTGAGGTGCTGGATGCAGAGGTAAGGCAGCACCAGAGGACAGAGGTGAGGGTACAGCTCACTGTGTGACATAGAGTGCAGCAGATCCTTCCCAGTCCTTGAAATGGCTGCTGCAAGTGGCATTGCCTAATTTAAATGATTCAGCTGGCTTCTAAAAAATTTAGATGCATGCAAATTGAAAAAAGATGCACTATGTTTTGATCCAAGCACTGGCCCACAGCCTTCCAGGAACGGAGATTTTTTTTAGAAAATAAACACCTACCCAGATAATCTGTAATTCGGGAAAAAGAAAATCGTAAAGTTACTCCGTGTTGCATTGTTTTAAAAATAACTACTCTGAACAGCAGAGAACTGTACTACTTCCTTGTAATGCTGTTATTCTGGTAAGAAAAGAAAGAGAAGCTCATATTTCAGTCCAGATTCAGAGACAGAGTTCTTGAAGAGAGGGGGATTTCTGGTATATATGAAAATCATAAAAAATTTCAAAAACTCAGGGGGAAAATGCACAAAAATACTAATGCCAGCTGCAAAAAACCATGACTAGGGACCTGTAACATACCTCTGCTGACTTGTAAGAGGTTAATGACAGTGATACGTTAACATTAATAGCAGTGATAAAAATGCAGTATTTTATGTCTAACTCTTCAAAGTACATCTGGGCATTTTTTTCAACCTGTGGCATAATGAGAAATAAGATCTCTTCTTCATCTTTTTCAAAATAGGAGCTGAGACTTTTAAAGAAACAACACAATCCTGGGTTATAATAACTTGCCTTCCTAAATATTTATGGCTTGCTTGATAGTTTTCCATAAAGGGTCCAGATTTGGGTCTCAAACTTCCTCTGCTTTTAAGGCAAATTGAAGGGAGGAAGTCAAGCAGGAAGCAGACATTAATTTAGTCTCCCTTGAAATATTACCACTTCCTTTAAATTCCAGTCAGGATAGGAAACAATTTTATAGTGAGTAGGAGGGCAGCAGAGGTCCCCAATCCTGGCCAAGGTAAGTGTGGGTCTGAGCCCAGCGGGCAGTGATTGTGCTGGCTCTGTGCTTCTTATTTCCCCTTGGACTGACTTTCTGAGAAGTTACAGAAAAGTGCAGAAGCAAAGAAGCATCCTGGTTTGCTTTGTACCTGGAGCCACTGTGAATTCAAGCCAGGAAGCCCTTCTGAGAGCCGCAGAGGACTCTTCCAGCAGGGTTGTTGGTATTGGGGTGTGGGGAGGGGGACAAAGCGTGGAGGGAAACACTAATCACAGCTGCTATTTTGAGTTGTAGGAAAACGTAATGTGTCAAACAGGTGTAGGGAAGGCCATTCAGGTTTAACCTTTCTATATAAAGGGCAAGGAAGAATCAACCTGTTTTGGAATATCAAAACTTCTATTTGAAAAGAACGATAATGTATTATCTAGATGCTGCTTTTACTAACAAAAGCTGTAGGCTTCCCGTGAATGACAACTGGTCATGAGGGTGACAAAAAAAGATCACACCCTGCTCTAGCTAAGCCGCCTCAGGCTAAACCCTGGCAAACAGATGGGCTTCGCTGCAGAAGGTCAAGCAGAGCAAGCCTGGATGTCTTCTCGACCCACCTCAGCTAGCAAAGAGGAAATGAGCGGTTCAAGGGTGCCCTGAATAGAGCATTTCAAAAGGAATAGAGTGAGGCTGGTTCCTGAGGTATTCCAGGTCCTTCACCTGTACAAACACATGGGTTGCAATAGGTCACAGCTACTGCAAAGGCCCAGACCCTCCAATTCAGCTCACATGTGGTGCCACAGAGGGAGCCCAGCACTGAGCTCCAGGAGAGCAGTGACACACGAGCAGGAGGCACATTACACGTCCTGTGCTGGAGAGTGAACTGGTAATCTTCAAAACCAGCCCATGGGCAGCAGGGACACTCCAGATGGGCACAGTTCACTCTGTTGGCCCAGATCGAGGGGCTGAGCCTGCTGTGGTGCCGGGGATGCACCAGCCCAGCCTGCCCATGCCTAGCCCTGGAGAAACTCTGTGACTGTGTTCTTCCTGCTGCTTTAAAGTTGATGTAAAATGACAAGAGTTTCCATGACACTCTGTCTGTTGGCCAGGGAAATCATTATTCAGCAAGACTGGACTACCAGTGGGCCCCTGATGCCCCAGCCTTCTCTGCTGGATTGCAGTTAAGCTCAGCTTTACAGCTCAAAGTCACAGACTGGTTAAGGCTGGAGGTCTAACTGTGGCCTCACCAGGGCCGAGTAGAGAAGTATAACATTCCTCAACCTGCTGGCAATTGTTTGTCTAAGGCAGCCCAGGATACAATTTGCCCCCTTGCCACAAGGGCACACTGCTGGCTTGCGGATGACCTAGTGTCCCCCAGGACCCCAAGGCCCTTTGCTGCCAAGCTGCTTTCAGCCAGTCACCCCCCAGCATATACTGGTGCATGGAGTTATGCCTTCCCTGGTGCAAGACTTCAGCAAAACTGGTGGTCCAAGACGCTGTGTGATCATATAGGAGACAGACAAATTTACCAGATACTTGTCTCAAACCTCCTGGATTCTCTTCTCCTCTGGCACAGAAGGCAGGTTCGGGTCAGTGGAGCTGAAAAGAGTCCGAACGTTTGGCACTGCTTTTAAGGAATCTCAACTTCAGGGACCCCAAATCTTTCTAAGCAAGATTTTTAAGAAAACAATGTCTTAAAGTGAGAGAAAATGTCACAAAATCTCATCTGAAGGCTGGTCAGTTGCTCCCTGCTGCACAAACACATTCCTTTTTTAAAGCAGGACCATATTTAGTGACTTAGAGCCAGCCAGGAAGCCTGCAAGAACACCTACTTCACCTGCCAAATACAGAAACTTGGCAAGTCAATCATATAACACAGCTCCTGCTGACATGCAGTGAGGCAGCACAAGTAGAGAGCAACATGGAGGCCACCTGCTGCATCCAGCCCTGTTAATGTGTACTGGCAATAGCATTTAAGTTCAAAGATATCAGTCCTGTGACTGAGAACAGGAAAACTGTGACCCAGAATGGAAGGAAGATATCAAAGACTTTAAATCTCAAGACTAATGTGACAGAATTTGTCAATTCTGATGACTTTTATAGATTAGTGCTTCAACTGATTCAAGTCATCCTAGTATTGGCTAGATGAGATTGGAATATTTCCAGAGTCAGGGCCCCTAGAAACCTCCTTGAGGACCAGCGTGTGGCAAGTCATGCATTCCTATGTTAAAGGGTATGAAAATTTGCCTTTGGATGTGGAAGTGTTTGATGAAGCTTGTTTGTTTAACCAGTGTTTTCCCCTTTTTGATCTTGACTGAAGGCAGAGAAGTACGAACATCTGCAAATTTTGAGAGTAACCAAGTGTAATTTAGTCTTCCAAGAGTTTGGAGACACTGATCCTTCACAAGTCGGATGACCACAGTAGACAGGCCAATGAATGGTCCATGGAAGCACATGCTTGAGCAGTCCCTCGAGTCCAAAGGCCAGATGTGAATACTGCCATTGGCCATGCTATGTGGCTGAATCCCAGCTGCCAACCTGCTGCCCTCTTTAGCCATCAGGGTTTAGGAGGACCAGAGGTAATCAGTTCCGTGGTAATTTGGATAGGGTAACGGGGGCACTGTACTTCCCTTACAGAACAAATCCTATGAGGTCATGGACAACATTAAATGTTCTCAATCTTAGCTTTATCCAACATATGAAAGATTAATCTTACTGCTACCCCATCCCGACCACCTGCTCTACCATGTCACCAGGCTGGCTCTGCTGGGCACTGCCTTTTCTTTCTCTTTCTATGTAAGAGATACACCTGCTGCCTTAATTTCCTTATATGCACATCTCTATATAAAAACAAAACCAGAATTTGAAGTAGACAAAGTGATGGCTCAAATCCTAATGCTGCTCTGTTCTGCAGAGATGCTGATGCATGAATATTTCCTCAATCAGCTTAATATACTCACCGAACATATTAAGGTCAATGCAAAGTAAAAATATTTAGAGTTAAAATTAAGCAGATGGTGGAAGAGGACCTTGTTCCACATAAAAACTGCTTTGTGGGTATCTAGTGCAGAGGAGCAGGGGTTGCACTAAAACCTCCCAGGAGGCACTGACCCCTGTGACAGGCCATGTGAAATGGTCCCTTGTGCACGTGGCCCCTCGAAGGTGCTGTTCCACAGCAGCCAGCACGTACTTCCTTCATAAGCTGATGCCTCCACTCATTGCTGACTGAGTGTCATGCTTCCCATGGTGCTCACCCATTTCAGAACTCCACCTTCTTTCCTACTCTTGAAGGGACATTTTCCTCCTGGCATCTCCAGGGGAAAGGCTGCTCAGGATCTCCTCCTTTGCAGAGGATTCCCACAGCCCTTAAGCTGTGTCCAGTTGGTGCCTTTGGCATTTGGTTCCCACCACCAGCCAGGGCTGCTGATAGCAGAGGACAGTGAGGACGCGTGAGGAGTATCCACGTTTGGCTGACACTCTCTGTCTTTTCCATTGCCTGGCACAGATATCGGTGATGATTGGCTTGCGCCTTCTCCACACCTCTCTGGAAAGCATTCCAAACCCCGAAGACCCTGAGTGTGAAAGTGAAGGGTGGGTCCTGGAGAACAGCCTGAAGGACACTTTCAAATCCGCACTGGAGAATTTGAAAAAGCTTGGTAAGTTCAATCAGGTGGAAGCAGGAGCCGAAGGGGCCGAAGGAGAGGAAGGAGGGAAGACGCAAGCCGTCACAACGGTCAGTTGAGCTGCTAATTGATGCGGACTTTTTTCTCAGAGAAAAATAAAACAAACTGAGAATTGTGAATATCTACAGTTTAAAAGTTATATATCAACCATCAGAATACACATTTATGTGCATGTTCTTTTTTTATATGGGAGCATACAACATAGTGCACCTTGGGATAATACTCTTATCTACAGTGTGAGTACACCATATCCATATCTTTTGGGGGATATGACCCCAAATAGGACTCACAATATTCATGTGTTCTCGTATCAGGGACAGTTAGTTTAAAAATTCAAAAAAACCACAAAAATTTAAAAAAAAAAAAAAAATGCTGGCATCACCCAGTGATCCATTCCATCTTATTTTGAAATTAAAAGTGAAATTTGAAAAGTTACTATTTTTTGCTCAAGTTGTTTTATCAGCACAATTTCTATACTTCAGCTTTTAAAGACAAACAGATTGGGTTTCTGGAGAGTAACATGTTAGAATTGAAAGGAAGGAAGATTTCTAGAGTTGTATATAACTTAGCATACAGGTATTTTGACAAACCTCTCATATAATGTGATTTTTGTTAATGTGCTAAGCAATGGTATTTTCTGCTGTATTCTTAAGATGTACATAGAACAAAATGCAAACTTATGCTGAGAATTTATATACTAAGAAAAAATTGTAATTTAATGAAGCAGCCAAGCATCATGAAAACAACATTAAGGTAAGATTCATGGGGTTTGTTTCTCAGGGGTTTTTGCAGGCTCAATATCTTGAATACATGTGTTATAGACATACACTGCACCTCGTATTTAAATTCTACACAGAAGCTTAGAAGATTCTTTCTGTAGCGGGTCAAATCCATGCTATGAGTATGTGCCAGTTACTGTTACTCTGGACATTTTACAGAGTATGTAACCTCATAGCTTGCTCCAGAATATTAAAGCCCAAATATTTTTAATGCAAGAAAATAAAAGAAACCCAAAACCAAAAAGCCCCCTTGGAACTCACACTTTAAATGTTTTTCAGGGTCCTAGAAAATGGATACCATTGATCCACAAGTACATCCAAGCTTCAAACTTTCAGGACAGGGAAAACTAAGTTTAAATCAATCCTCAATGTGCAAATTTTACTTTTCTATCAGTGATGGGGTACTCCTCATTATATATTTTTAATCAATTGGAAGGCACATTTTGCATATGCTTCATCTCTCTAAACATACTCTCATAGCTGGAGGATCCTGTTCTCATATACCACGTTGGAATAAAGCATGGAAAGAGTTTGCTGTGGTGCGCAGCCTCTAGTAAGGCAACAGAGCATCATCTTGAGTTTATCTTCAGCTGTCAGATAACTTCAGCTAAAGGGAAAGAAACCCAAGAGAACAAGCCCCAGTCATGCACAAATAATTGCAGACCACTCAGTCTCTCTGCTGCAAGCCAGGCATCACACTTATTTTTACTTCGGATGGGCAAACCCTCTACCGCTCCGGGGTGTACTTGGGAGAGGTTTCTCAGTGAGTCCCTTCCAGCTGACTGGTGGCTGGTCTCCAAAATAAGCCATGTTTGCAGCTGCCTGATCATGGCACAGCCCGTTGGTTTTCGTTCTTAATCCCTTGTGCACTTGCCCCAACAGCCCTCAGCTTCTCTGGCTTTTGTTCAAACTCCTTCTAGGTTGGACAGACCAGTTCAAGGCAGGACAGGTAAGGACGTGTCTGTACATCAAGCCATAGTTTCTGTCTCAGTGGCCAGGCTGTTTCAGGCCATCTGCATGCAAGGTTTGATTTTGACAGGTATTTGTGGTGCCCTTTCACTTTTTCAAAGCTGGCCAAAGCTTTAAACTTATGATAATGAACTTAGTTACAATAATGAATTAAAGGCACTTTCTTCTTTCGTGCATAAGACTGTCTAGAACATGGGCACCGACAAAAAGCCAATTTGCTACTCACCACAGCCTATCACCTCTTGCTTTGCTGAGGGACACTCTGCATGGCAGAACTGTACGAGCCAGAGCAACTCCTTCCTTCTCAGTCAGATGTTGCTATGGCCCAGCTGCCCCTCTCAGCTGGGCCATTAGAGAAGAGCAGGATTGTGGATGGCACAAGATGTGGCCCACACGTACCAGAGAAGAGCTTTTCAGAGGAGTCATGTGTGGATAGGAGCTGCATCACAAGGATTAATTACAGTTTTTCCTTGTGAGACTTCAGCGTGCTGTGATCTATACCAGTTATTTGACTAGACATCTGATTTTTCAAAGAGATCTAGATTTATTGCTGCCCTAGGAATCTGGTTTAGGCCATTAATTTAGACAGGACTCCTCAGTTATTTGTGGTCTCTATTTTTTTTTTTTTTTCAGTTTATTGCTACAGCAACATAACAAATTGTCAGATTATTCTTTCAACACCACATCGATAAGCCAGTTCCCAGAGCAATGGTACTAGGCAGGTAAAGAGACCATCTGAGACAGGTTTATGAAGAACAGTACTGGAACCAGGGAAAAAACAATGTATATGCTAATTCTGTCTAAAATAAAGCCTCCTGGTTGGTGAAGATCTTTGTAACATGATTACCACAAGACCGTAATACGACTGCTTTGTAAAATATTACATGTAATATATCACTCATCCAATCTTACATATACTTTCTTGTGACACTGCAAATGCTGTTCTAGATAAAGGTATTTCTGCTGACTGCAAATGTAAATTTAGATATTAAAACTGTATTGCAAGTAAAGATCTCTTTAAAGAAAATGTTTAAATATATACAGTTTAATACAGATTTCTCTAATTTGCATTACTGCTGACTTTTTCCTTCTGAATTCATTTTTTGGACCTGTTTTATGTGTTCCCCCTGTGGGTGGGAAGGTTTTCCCTGCCTCCATATAATGCTCTGAGAGAAAGCAAACCTTCCTCTTTTCAAGTACCCAGCTAAGCTCAGTTTGTGCAAAGAGACTCCTAAATCACCTGCCTCTTACTAGAAACAGAATTTGCTGTACTATTTGAATAGCACCCTCTTGTAGTATATGGGAATTAAAACATCTTCACAGCCACAGAGATGGTCTTCTGGTCACGCTCCACCAGTGAAACCACTGATATCCTCAGGATCTTTGACAATCAGCTAAGCTGGGTTTACAGCCTCTTCTTTTTTTCCCCCATTTAAATCAAACTTGCAATGGACATTCAAAAGAACACTGTTCTTATTTTAAATTTAAGTCTAAAGCTCCCCCAGCCAAATCTGCCTGCAGCAATCCGACGACTTCCAGAGCCGTGCCCTGATTTTCAAACTCATAAACTTCAGAAGGATGTGAGCTTAATTCATGCAAACCAGGCCACTTCTTTTTAGGTACCTCCATATGGATTACCAGCTTAATTCCAAGTACGCAGATCTGAGAGCCAGCCCAAGGCCTTGAAGTGTCAACTCTTGAGAAACATCACTTTTTAAAGAAATGACAAAAAGTGCACCATTTTACTGGTGACATTTATTTGAAGGGACACAGAACATTGACTAAAGTGCTTTAAAGGAGGAAATATAAACAGCTTCCTTAAAGCTATTAGTTCTTAAGTAGCCTTAATACAATTGATAAGATTAGCCTCCATGCATTACATGAGCTTGGGCATTTTGTAATACCACACAAATACATGTGTGCAGCTTAGCAAAGCGCATGGGAATGCTATATCGGGCTCACAGGCACCACACGTCCTTCCTAGCTAATGGCCTGGGCAGATTTTAAAGGCTGATATAAAGAAAAAAAAAAAAGATGCCAGCAGAACAGTTACTTATTCACACCCGACTTGTTCGGTTTGTAAAAAAAGACAACACTTCTCTGAGCATAATCAGTGGAAAATAGGGAGGGATCACAGATGCTTATTTAAAAAAAAAAAAAAAAAGAAAGAGCATTATTAGAGATTAGTTAATTAAGAGATAAGGCCAGAAAAATAGAATGGAACCATGTGATAACAGCCCCCTGTGGGGAAGACACAGGCTTAGGCAAATTTATTTCTGGCAACAGCAATGCAGCTATCTCAAATCTGAAGTAATGAGTACATGGAACTTTTTTTGAATTGTATCAGACCTATAATGTTCAGTGACTGACTGAAACACTGAAGTAGTACAATGCCTTTCTCAAAGCAGATGCACTTGCTGTTCCCATGTAATTTCACAGGTATTGTTGAATTTGGATCCAAAGCACATTTGTGAGGTGGGAAACGCTGGCCTGGAGCTCAGCTTTGTGGGCTCTCCATTACCTGCACCATCTTGGCAGCACCTTTCCCTGGGGAACACACCCGTTTTGCAGTCCTCCCCTCACATGTGGTGCCAGAGGAAGGGCTGAGCAGGACTCTCACCTCCCATCCCACCAGCTCCCCCCAAAGCACATAGAACTAGTACAACCAGTCTTGCCTGATTAACCTGTTTCTAGTAAAAAGAAGGATAGTCCATAAACATGAACTACTAATGATGAAGTGCATTTCCATAGTTTGTTCTCAAAACTTTCCAGAGCAAAGGATGGCGTGGGAATTAGAGAGACCAGTCAAACAGCAAAACAAGGACCAAAGGGCAGGTTTCCAGCCTGCCTTTGGGGTGATGCACACCAGGCGACCAAGCCTCCGGGCACTGCACGTCACATTCCTGGGCAGGAGGGTCAAGAGTTGCAAATCAGAAATGGGGAGACTTGGGCATGTGAGACGTGGTAAGGCACAGCTGCAGCTGGGAGGGCGAGGGAAGGAGGAGACCAGAGCACTAAGTCTGAGGCACACAGTTCCACAAACTGACAGTCTTGTTAATAGGGTTAAAATGAAGTTTAATTCTTGAAAAAAGCCCCACAAAAATCACTTTGAAATATGTGACAATAAAGAATTTAACAGCTGCATCCAAGAACCACTGTCCCTGCCAGCTGTGTGTGCCTCCCGCTCTCCAGCCAGACAGCAATGTCAGTATACACAAGCTGGAAGGAGACGCTCACTGCATTCATCAGTCCCAACACACACACAGTCCCTAAACGCAAAGTTTTCTTTTTACAAATTGCCTCCTGCCTTACCAAGTAACTGTTCAGAGGGCAGCACAGCTCTGCCTTAGACAATTTTTCAAATGGATGTGAGTTTTTCCATTTACACACGTGTTTTCTCAGACACAAGTAACAGACTAAGGTTGAAGACACAAAAAAACACAGGGGGAATATACAAATGAGGGCAAGGTGAATTCACAAGTTCATATGAATGAATCTTGCATTAATCACATAAATTCATCAAGAGTAGAAGTAAAATTGATTCTGTAATGTTGCTGTAGGCATATTTTAAGTAAATTATGACAGCATTTCTTGTTTTCAGCCCAGTGAAATTTTAAATGTAATAGAACCTAAAAATCAAAATTTTTCTCTATTTGCCTAACTTTTTTTTTTTAGAGTACTTCAGATTATTCTTGAGCTTAGGTAATGTTAAAAATGGATTAAGTGCATTTCAGGAAGCATTTGGTTCACGAAAAAACTCGCAGTAGTATGTCTAGTTTACAAATAATTACTGCCACAGCATATCCCTGACTCCAGGGGGATAAAACAACTTTCTGTCCCCTCCCTCTTTGCAAGCTGGCACTCGACCAGGAGTGCTGCTCACAGAGAGAAACATTCCCAGTGCCACATACCCTTCTCAAATATTTCATGGCTAGGCCTCTGTCACTGGTGAAGGCTTACAAGTGGATTCTGAAAGCTCTTGAGAGCAGGATTCAAGCCCATCCTCTTTTCACTACAGCCACTGCTACTGCAGCCCTGGGAAGCCACACGCACCTCCCTCACCGTGCCTGGAGCAGGGCTTACCGCCCCCAGCACCCGCTTTGCTCCAGTGCAGTGAAGCCACCACACTGGCTCTTGGGTTTGCTGTCTTGGACATGACACCTTTCAATGCCCTGAATAACAGCTACAGCACACCTACCCTACCCAATAACTTGAAATGCTACTCACACGGAAATGTTTAAGTGTCTCACACATGTTGGCACGAGCAGCAGTTACCTGCAGCCTCCCAGAGGAGCACCCTGGGCTTCTGCATGCTCCAAGTGACACACATTGCTAGCGTAGAGCATTTACCACTCTGTTAAAAATAAAACAACTCAAAATCCCTTATTTTTGGTTCCATCCAGTTCAAGCTGATAGCAGAGACAGAGTTTAAAGCCTACATTACAAAGTAGTACACCAAAAAAGAAAATAAAACATGAAGTACTTTGTTTCAGAGTTCATGCCCTGTTCCAAGCTTTCAGCTACTGGACCACTTTATGAATTACCGAAACCTGACCTGGAAAGATTTATTATACACAGATGAGATGCCTGATTAGTTCAACAGCATTAAATAGATGCCCAGCAATTACTGCAGATTGTTTTTCTTCTAGTGTACTTTCTGCTGAATTGCACATTCATTCCAAAGGACTCTTGATTATAATCATTGCAAGAAAATGCAGGCTCCTTGGAGCTGTCTTTATGGGGAGCAAAAGCAAACACTACTTCTCTAATGCAGGCATCTCTGGTTATAAGACACCAGTGAATGACATCAGTGAACATATTGCTGATCCCCTCACATTCGTTATTTTTACATAATCTTTTCTCCGATTCATTAACACACTTTACCATCCTCCACATTTAGAATGCTGCAAGTACAGAAATATGTTTCACACATTGTTCTTCAAATACATGTCTGATTTCAAATCAACACCCTGGTTTTATAAGTCACTAAAACATTCCGCAGTGGTCTGCACAGACGCCATCCCTAACCCGAGCTCTGCTGTCCCACCCTGCCCGTGGCTGACTACCCAGTCTGGCTTTCCTTCCAGGATCCTACGCAAAGGACAAGCTGGAAAACTTACCACCTCCGAGCTCACGCTGTCTGAAAAGAGACTGTGAAAATATATATTCACAAACTGATGAAAAAGTAACATTTAATCATTGCTGTCATGGAGACCAAGATCAGTACTTGCCATTTCGTAGCTCCTACACCTGATGCTCTGCGAAATAACTCATACTCTCCCTCTTCTTTTTTCCTCCGAAAGAGCGTTTGACAAATCTCTCCATCAAAGGTATAAGACTTGGTCATCTACTGTTTGCATGCCAGGAGAGGGGGAAAGGTGGCAGAAGAGCAGATAAAAATAGAGGATGAATATGCAAAAGCCTCAAGATAAGAATATGCAAAGCAGTTTTTATATGTGGAACAAAAATTGGTAGAAGAAATGTGAAAACTGCTACAAATGAAGTATGAATAGAAATGTACATGTACAAAACAGCAGAAGAAATAACTGAGCAAGCCTTTAAAGAGCAGCACGTATGGATAAAGAGGGATGTGACTGACAGCAATGAAGTGGGAAGATGCTGAGAAATGTGTTGTTTCCACCCAGCCCAGGAAGCCTGAGCTCCAAATGGCCATGGTACAGTTGCCTTCTCAGCATAAGACCTGCAGCACTTTGGTAACAAGAGGGAGAGTGCGGTGTGTACCATTCCTCTTCATGTTATTTTATATCAGCCAAGGCACCCCAAACCAGGAAAACACAACAGGCAGCCTTACTTAGGTGAAGCAGGATATTGAGGCAAAACACAGGACCACAGGTCGTGCTGAATGCCAAAGGGTATAAAAGAGGTACCAAAAGCCAGCTTGCTACCACCAAGCAAGCAGAATGTAGGGAGGACTCAGCAGTCATTGCTCCTGTCCTCTGTAGCACACGATCCTGGCCAGACTGCTTGGTAACACACATCTTGGTGTCTGTGGGATCAAGCCTGTGGGTAGATACAGTGAACTTGAGATGAAATCACCATGCCCTTCTTGGGTCTCAAGCTGAAGTGAGGGGATGTTTTAGGACAAAGCTTTCACACATTATCATAAATACTCAGCTGCTTCTCGGGGCCAGCTGGTGAGAAGGGGCACTGAACAGCATCAAAACACTCCCAACATGATCAGAGGGGTACAGTGCACGTCCAACGTGTGGTATTCACAGGGCCCTGCTTTGCAAAAACCTGAACTATTTTACTGCAGCTTATACTCCTATACCAGCATGTAACATGTTTAACAAAATACATATTGACTAATACAAGGTGAAAAATAATACTATCAACAAAACCAGCTCAGTACTGTTGCACTTCTGAATTAGCCCTCAGACAGTGAGATGACTCTCCCAGAACCAGGAAACACTATTTCTCCTGACCCTTAGCCTTGGAATAAAATAGATAACAAAATCGCTTCTTCCTCTTACTGGAAAAAGCTGCTTAACTGTCTGAAAAGCACAGCTCTCCAGGACTTTTAGTCCCATCTCTGAGAGTCTTCCAGTGGATGAGCTTCCAGAGTGTGGTTTGGGAGAAAGCACTGAGAGGTCAAGAGCCTCAGTCACGCCTGGGATCTCCAACCACACTCCTGACATGGAGTTCTTCCCTGTCCCTGACCCAACAGTTTAAACCTCCTCGACAGCAAAACCCCAGACTGCATGAGCACTCTGGCTGGCAGCCAGGAGAGGCAGAGAGGCTCCAGCTCCCCCCAGCCATGAACCCATGCTCTAGAGCTGCCTGCGGCGTGTGTGCTTGCTGCAGTCCCAGCAGCCAAGCAGGCACCTCTACTAAGTTATCCCAGGCTTACAGCGATGCCCCTGCATCAGTCACCGCTGGTTCCCCAAACCAACAAATGACACTCCAACAAGGTGAAGCTGCTTACTGGTAACTGGAAGTTATCAGCAACTGGAGATGAAAATGTGCCATCCATGCCCCCACATGGCTTCCACCAAAAGATGGAATTTTGGTTTCAGCAATACCTATTAGCAAGATTCTTCATGTGAGACTATTCCCACCTTCGCGTGAACATAGCCCAAAAGGAAAAGCCAACTCTTCCCCTTCCAATTCCCCAACATTCAAATCCCAAGATAAAAACAAACCAAAAAAAAGAACCCAAAAACCAAAATTAAACAAACAAAAACCAAAAACAAAACCCCAAACAACCAACCACCAAAAAACAAGAACAAAACCATGGTAAGGAAAGACATTTCCCTAAATACAATTTGTCTGTAAGACTTCCCATTACTGCCAAGCAACCTTTCTCTGTGCCTGTCCCTAAGGACACAGAGAAGCTGTTCCATGCAGCCTGAACCAGTGACCCAGAGAAAGCAGACAAATGGCCATGTGTTAGCTGTGCACACAGAGGTGTGGCTGGCAGGCTCCCCACCGTTCATCACTCCTTGAGCACCTGGAAGCATTCCTGCAGAAGGCAAGCCTTGATAATAACTGAATCCAGTGTCGTTCTTGTTAAATCCATAACCTTCTCTGTGCAGCATCAAGTAGGACTCTGGGACAATCAACCCCAAATAGCTGAGGAACTGAACAGCTAATGTAAGTAGATGCCTCCCTATGTCAAGTTTTTCTTTAATATCAGTTAAGATTTGAAAAGCACCATCCCATTCCCACTATGATGCAGGATTGGCCAGGTAATGGTCCTGGCACACCAAAAGCCAAGCAGATTGTAATACAAAAATACTAAGATCACAAGACCCATAGAAACCCTACAAAGACAAAGCCAATATCTCTTGCTATTACCAGAGGTGGTCTCCCTGTGTATTTCTGTATATCTTCTGCTGTGAAGCACTTTTTCTGTACAGCAGATGTCTTACTTTAGAAAAACTTTCAATATAATTTCAGACAACATCCTCATAACCAACTTTGGGAGATGCAAACTAGGCAAACTGCAAAGTGGACAGAATCCTGGCTGGATTTTCAGGTTTCAGGTGGCAATGAACAACTGGAAGCCAACCAGTCACAACTGGAATTCCCCATGGGCTGATATTCAAGCCAAAACTGTTTCAGACAGTCATGTTTGACTTCTAAAATCAATAATCTCTACAGCAGCATGGAAACAGAGAGCCATCACTTCCTGCTGAAGGCAATTCCTACAACTGAGTAGAGTCCAGGGCAGAATGGAGGTGGATTGCAAACTCAGTTGATCATGACATGACACTACTGTCAAGAGATCTGAGATGCAACTTCCGTTCTGCAACCTAATCTTCCAGAAAGGAAAACAGCTGGGATTTAATGCTGAAGGTATTTGCACAGTAGATTGAGCATTCAGTTTCTCCTCTACAGATTCACGTCATAGGGAAAATTCTCACAGTGACAGAGCCTCTTAAACAAAACACCAAGTCATCTAGTATAAAATAAAATGCACCTAAAGTGAGATGCCAGGGCTGGAGCACAAGCGCTGGTAGGGCTTAATGTCGAATGTAAAAGGACAGAAAAGGGTCTGTGCAGCTGCATGGGGCACGTCCACTGTCCCAGGGAAAGAACTGAACTGTACAGTGCAATGAACACACTGAACTCTTCCAGTCCAGGTTGTTCCCAGGGCTGCAGTAGGAAGGTCTGAAATCTACTTGCTTAGTCATCAGCGTTGAAGACTAGTTTGAGGGACATGGAAGGAAGCTGTAGAGAACCAGAGGAGAGCTGTAAATGTCAACAGTCTGAGAATCCACAAGCACTTCATCTCAGACAACAAACTCCCGTTGACATTACAGATGAAGTGGTTAGAGAGCTGTGGGGAGCACTGGCTTTTGGCACAAGTCAGAAGGCACCAGGTTTTTGTTATCTTGGTTATTGTATTTCCAGCAGAGTAAGAAAGAGTCTCCTGTGGCAGGCTGGGGAGAGTAAGAAATGTTATCTTCAAGTACGAACAGAGTAAAAAACGTTACTGATGTGAACCTCAACCCTCATTCCTTTACAAAATATAAGTTACAATCCTTTAAAAAGACGATTAGACTTTTTGGTAGAGGTCAAGAAAGGTTTAGCTGACTGAAGCAAGTGACACTAATAATATAATCATCTTACATTTATAGCCAGAGAATTGCAGATGTTGCACATCCAGGTATTTCTGTCAGCTTGTGATTAACAAGGTGCACACTTGAAGGAACAAGCTCAGCAAAATTCTAAAAACAACATTTAGAAAGTACCTATTGAATGAAAAAGCACTTACTTGATGCTTTCAGCTTAGTTTTGTATTCTGTTATGATGATTTTACGTTTGGGAATTTTGTGTGGTTTTGCTGTTCTTTTTTTTTTTTTCTCCCCCCAAACACATAATACATTCTAGGTTGTACACATAATTCATAAATATTAAAGTTATAGCCAATTTATTACAGATATTATTTCCCTGATACTGAAACAATGTTATATATAAATATTTCTACATTAATATAAATACATGCAAAACAAATCAGAAAATAGAAGTCTTGAGTAAAGAATGACCAAATTGCAAAAAAATCATAAATTGTGTACTTTGCAATTATTTGTGGTTGCAGTCTCCAACTCTGATCCCAGAGGGAAAAAAATCCTTCTCACTGTCAATATTTTGCTTTGCACAGAGAATCAATTATCAGTATCATTAATTATCTTTTTAATGTTATGCTTACAGGAAAAGAGTTTTTCAATGCAGTTACACATTTGAGACTGTGGCACATAGTTCAAAAAGCAAGACTCTCTGCAAAGGAATAGTAATGTCACCAAAAAAGAGGGATTTCTAAGTACCATGCACAGAAAATTGTTGATATGTCAACCAGCTTAAGTAGGGGAAACCAGAGATAAAGCATTAATGTCCTTTGCTCCTGCAACTTCTGCATGTCTCTTCATAGGAAGTGACAGCAATATATAAATGATTCAATCTACAACAGGTAGTAGAGACAAAAGTAGTCTGTACTGTTTTTAAGAAAAGGAAATCCACATTCGCCAAGTTTCTTTATTTCATACTTCACATCTTCACTCAATACTGTTACTGAATGTTTGAAAAATTGTCCTGTACACCATGAATATACAAAATTTATCTGAAGCATTAAATCTGTAAAAATAGGAACAATTCAGTCAGACCGAGTGTAACTGAAGACCTGGCAGACAGTAAAGGGAACTGCTTATCAGGGCTGAAGACGTAAGTCAGAAATTAAGACTTAACTAAAAACCCCACAGATTATTAAGGAAACAGAACTATGTAAATTAAGATTTTACTAATTTGTCAGAAGATAGGAGAGATAAAGGTAATGAATTTTATTTTAAATCAGTAAGCATAATGTGACTTTTTAGAGACACCTTGGAGATCTAATTACATACTAGAAAACTCACTGCCTTCAGGCACCCTCATATCAAGTGCAAATCTGCGCAGTTATAGAATATATTTATAAAATATACTATATGCAAACATCTTTACAGAGCTTTAAATCAAGCCAAAAAGTAAATATACTTGATGGGACAACAGAAAAAAAAAAAAAAAAAGAATCAATGCAAAAATGTGGGCAGTGTGATTGTGGCCCTTCAAAGCCAGAGGAAACTATTCCTTTTGTCTGCAACAAAAAGGAGATGGGATTTGCACCTTAAAAGTTGACTGTCAACAAAAAAGAAGAAAATATCCTCTGTGATTCTGCAAATTAACAAAAAATCAGCTTTTGTGACTTTTATGTGTTTTTATCTTAACTTCTAAAGCACAATGTCAACCCTTGAATACCAATAACCTAATTGAAAGTGAAAGGGTTTCCCAGCTAAATTCAAATTAAAACCCACATAATTCTAAGGAGTGCAATGCTCTGGAAAAAGCTTTAAATTATTTTACTTGTAAAGCTAGTGTTAGTTTTTTTTTAGTTCAAAAACAACTGGAAGCAAGAAAGCTGCAAGAGTACGAATGACAAAATCATTTTAGATACACCAAGTGAAAGAGTGAATTATCCACTGATGGATAATGCAGAGAGAAACATCCATTTGCTACATTATTTGCTTCCTTACTTCATTCCATTGCATGTACACACAGCTTAAGTATTAAAATGCAGAATAATAAATAAAATGGCTCAGATTACTAGCATGGGGCAAAACACAATCAATAATTGTGCTCTATCTCGTTTCTGTTTCAGCAGTCTTTTTCTCTTGCAGTTTTTAAGAAAAATCATAGTCAGACTTCCAAAAAGAGTCATTCTTTTTTTATCAGAAACTCAAGTTCATTTGCCCAGGTTTATAACCCAAGACATTTCTGTGAAGGAAGCACAGTGCAAATTATAGGACTAATAAAACTTGCTTACATAGAAAGAAGTTTACTTGATTAATGTTAACTGGTATCTTTATGAAATACATTGTAAAACAAAGATTAAATAACAGGTTTGAGCTTGTTGGGGTTTTTTACCTCAGAATTTTTTCCTCATCCCACCTTTGAAAAGCTTACTGAATTACAAAAATCATTAATAAAGTTCCAGTCTTCAGCAGATAACCATTATAAATGCTGCCAATCAATGCCAACTAGTGTTTGATTTGCTTCTTGTGCATGTCCAATTTCCTCTGTGATACTGTGCTGCTGCCAGAGTTTTTGAATCTTTTTAAATCGCTCTTTGCACAGATGTAAGGGATTCCCACGTCTGAAAAGGAGATAACACTTATCAGGAATGATAAAACACTGCAGCTAAGCACAAACACTCAAGTGAGATATATTAAGTACCAGATAACCCTTTAAAATACCAAAATATTTAGATAACCCTTTAACATCATTCTCTTATCAGAGCAAATCAACAGATATTTGGATTAGTAAACTGCGATGCTACCTCGTGTGGTGCCTCACCCTTACAGCTCAGCAGTTCCCTCCAGCCTTTGGGAACCTCCTGTACAGCCCACAGACCTTGAAATGCACGTTTGCAGCAACCTTTCCAGGCTGAACCAGTTCATGTTCTCTGATTTTGACCGGTTTCAAAAGTAGCAAGAATTAACATTATCATGTCTCCAAACTATCCTCTCATAGGAAGCAGAGACAGGAGTTAAGACAAAGAACTACCTAATTAAATAAAATAATCTCATAGTATTTTTGCTTGGTATTAAATTAACACAGGTTATACAAACAAATGCACTAGATACAAGTAAAATTTTCAGCCTTAGTTTCTAGGCAACTTTACAGATGCTAAAAAGATTTATATTTTTAAACTTCAAGACAACTGTTTATAACCTGGAAAAGATCTTCCATTAAATATTTTTGACCTTAAACCACACATTAGCATTAAGAAGTTTGAAGATATTAGATGCAGCAGCAACGTCAAAATATAAAGATACTTATATAATTAAAATAAAATAGTAACATAAAAAGTGTATTTTACAAACCAGATAGTCCTGCCTTTAAAAGACATATTTTTTTTTAATATTTACCTGAGACCCTGGTCTGTCTCTCCATAGTCATCAAGATAAGGAGGAGGATAAAAGCAGCCCTTTGTTTTCCCAGCTAAAAATAGCACCTGACATTCTCTTACCCTAGAGGAAAACACAGAGAAGTTTTTAAAGTATTGATTTTTAGATTATTAGTTTCTTATACTTCCATAAACACTGCTTTTCCAGTTCTTACCTACTTTTATTCTGTATAATCTGCATGTACAGATTTTTAAAGGTACTTTTTTTTTAAACTAAAGAACTCATTCTCTTCCTGTTATAACTTCTCCATAGTAGTTAAAAACAATGTAGTTTCATGTCATATTATTAGCAGTCTGTGTAAAATACTCAACAAAACCACAAGAAAAAAAACAGTTTCACTTCTCACTAATCTTTGGCAAAGTGAAAATAGACATTACCTAACCTTTTCTTGTATGCAGGAAGACAGCTAATGTGAATTTTCATGGTTTTAACAGCAGCAGCAGCAATAACAAAATCAAAGTATTTACCTTCAGCATTCTGTAATACTTAAGTAGAAATAAATGCACAGACAAAACAAATTCTCTTGTAAATGAAATTCAAATTTTCTGTGACATTTAACTTCAAAGAAACCACCTTTTAACCTTATACCTAAGTATAGGAAGATGAACACACTCTAGTTTTAGGGAACCCTATTGTTAACAAAACACTACCTTTACAAACCAACCCTGCAATCACATTTATAGAACTACTAATTTCATGACTACACACACCGCCTAACCCGGCAGTATGAGTAGAGGAGTTCCTCCTTACCTAAGGAATATGCCCACTCCAGAACCACAAGTGTATGTATGTGCAGTACAGGCTCCAACATCTTCCCCTTCTAATTCAGTCTGACAGCAGTAACTCTGAGAACACAGCATGGTCCCACACACAAGGCACAATGTTGGGGCTCTGCTTTTATCACCACCTGATTTCGGACACCTTTTGTTAAGCAAAAAAAAACCAAACCAAAAGAAAAAGAAATTCACTGTATGTATTAACTCTGGATGGTAAAAAGATTCAAAAGTTAACAGTTGTAATTTCTACTTCTCTGAAATACATGGCAGTTTTGCTGACAAATGCTATGTGCCATTAATTTTATGATTCTCTATGCAACTTTCTGAGACTTTCATGTTAGAGGTTTCCCAGTTCATTAAAAGCAGCAGAAGACTTCAGGGTCCTCGCTGTAATTGCACACAACTTACGAGAAATTGGATGCTTGGTTAATGAGGCAGCTGTAGTCATCCGGAAGGTCTATTAATTTGTTGGATTCTCTTGCATAGCTGGAATAAAACAATCAAGTCAACCACTCAAATTTCAATGAATAATACACAAGTGAATAATACGCAAGTGAGTTCAAACTCATTCGTGTTTTCCTGACTCATCTAAACAGCATCTGTGAATAATTAAAGTTTTAAAGTTTTCCTCTTCTCTGCCATTCAGAGGAAAATGGAAACACATTTAAAAGGAACCCACGATATCTCTCAATTAAACTATCTCCTGTTTTGTCACATTTTCTATTAATTTGACAAAACACAGAGGCAGAAAGTCAGAATAATACATGTCATATGTATACTTTCAGAAAAATCTCAGTATGAGGTAAAAACAGATTTAACTAAATATTTGTTCTCTCCCTTATCAGTTTGCTTTGTATTTTCCTTTAGTCACTAATACTGAATTGAAAATAGTCTGACAATCAAGTTCAGAGAACTTGTATCTTGCAGAGAATGAAACATTCATGAAATGGACCTATTTAATACCAAATATCTATATATTTAAAAATAACAGATACTATACACTAAATTTTAATAATCTTCAAATCTAGGAATAATACAAATTAGACTATGAAATGTTAACAGTGTTTGTAAAACAAACAAGAACGTGCTGAGAGGGAAAAAAATCACTATCAAGTCAGACATAATCTTGGGAAGAGCAGTTAAGAATCAGCAAAAGGAAAACATGGAAAAAAATCCCAACAATCACAAGTAGCAGGAAATCAATTACACAACCACAACACTCCTATTGTCTGAGATTCTGTTAATAGTCTGGTGTTTAACAGATAAAGTGATTAATTTTTATTTTTGTCACTTACGCTTATTCAATGTATAATGTTGAAAGATTACCTTTATGTATTTAGCACAGGGATACGTTTACAATGACTGCACTGTGAACCTCACATTCACTTATAATTATCTGAATAATTGTTAACCACTATTTTTACCCAGCCTTCAGAAAGAACAACACCCCAACCACTTTTCTACACCCTCAAATTAATAAATGTGATTTGAATTCAAAATAATTGCTTAGCAAGAAGAAATTTATGAGAAGGGAATTTTCTTTTTAGCAACTGACTCAGTGTTGGTTTCACTGAAGGAATTGGATTCTTTAAAAAGATAACTTCAAAACCTCCTCAATGCTTGTATTTTTAAACAAAGGTTACAGATATCTTACAGCAACAGCGTATTTTTTGAATCAGAAGGTACAAAGCAATAGGAAACGTGAGAAGAAATTTTATGGCCTCAAATTACTGTGGGTCAGTCTAAACAAAGGCAAAGTTAAATGTTACAGTTTTAAAATCTACTGATTTCAGCAATATTTCGTTTTCTTACACTTTCCCAAAGTATCTTTGCTTATCCCATAATATCTTCATCAGAACCGATACTATGTTGTTATAAACACCCTTTACAAAGAAATTTGGAGAAAACAGCAACATTAAAGTTTTTTCCCCATCTCTTTCTTGAAATGTGGCCATTTTTACCTGATAGCTTGTCTCTTGCCTTCCAGATACCTTTTCACTTCATTGTTACTGCACCAACTACAGGAAGAAAAAAACTGGATTTTAACTTTAATGAATGATTTAAAAAAAAAAAAAATCCACAGTACATTTATTAAGTAACCCTACAACCAAAATTATTTCCTTCAAAACACTTATTTCACAAACACTTTCCAAAATCTACTCTTCACTTCCATATATGCACTCCTGGGAGAATACTTATACTGCTATCTTGTGCAGGACTCATTATATTTAAACTAAGCATAAAAACACAACTTACCTTTCTATTAAAGTGTTCAGAATCTCACTGTTTTCTTGAAAAAGGCAAGTGAGGTTGTTTGGCAAGGAGAGATAGCTACATAAGTGTTCAAACTGGTTTGCTCCATTTACTGAAAAAAAAAAAAGTGTAATTCTCATAACTATGTTTTTAAAAATTACATTAACTACAATAAATTAAATACAGGTCTAAGTAATGGGACAGCTATCCTTTTCCTTTTTTTTCCCCAAAACTATATTCTCCAGCACCCAAAACCCGGCATAAAGATTGGAAGTGTTGAAGGCACCAGACAGGTACGTTGGAAAACTGCCAGTAAAGAAAAGCACCTTTCCTCAAACTTCCTCCCTAAACATGTTTCAAGAGTAGTCATGTAACAACCACAACTGAGAGCTGAACAGCCTTTACAACTTCCTATGTCTTCGTTTCAATGTCCCCCAGTAAATGGCTACTTTGTGCTTCTTGTGAAAGGAATCAAGACAGGTGGTCAGTGACAGGCAGTGTACCACAGCCTCAGAAAGAAATTTAGGAATTGCAAATGCCTGCAATGCCAAAGTTTACTAAAATATCTAGGACATAGCCCCAGACTGCCATATTCACACTGGTCTAGCGGTTTGACTCTCCTGGTCTCTGCTCTCCCAACTTTCAGGAAAAAGTGTACCAGTACCTCTGCTGGGGAACAGCCTCTTTAGCTTCTGAACAGAGGAAGGAAGAGAATTAGAATAAAAACTCACTTCTCTCTCATGTACAAGTAATTTCTGTTCTGCAACCCCCAGTAAACCAGAGAAAAGGAATATAAGCCAGTTGTGAGATCTGTGGATCCAGGGAGTGGGAAAGGAACACAAAACACCCAGTGACACAGACACTGCCAGAACGTCTCACACTGGTGGGAAACTGCAGGGCCATCCAAGCACCCAGGACTTGAGGACTGTAAAAAAGAAGTGAAGCAAAGCCCTTCTTTTCTACTCCCTTACAACATCCTCTTTAAAGGCCCGCAGAACTACTGTCTGGAAGTACATCTGCACTTTGCACCTCACCTTTAAAGTATCCATACAATAAAGAACTCAAGTGATCTGTACTGGTCCAGACTATGAACTTGAGAAACCTTGTTACAGAAAATGAAAGTTCAGAAAAAGAGGTTTCTTTCTTCTGGCCTAACTGATGAAGTATTGTGATTGTTACAAAATTAAAATGGTTAAAAATTAAGAATCTACAATTTACACACAACTCGTCAAGGAAACACTCTGAAAGTACCAAATCACAAACACACCCAGGATGAGAGACAACCACTGTTCTTATGTCAGCTCAGCACCAAGTATCAGACTCTGTTTTAAACATGGCAGTCCTGATGTGCTGTGAACCTACTTATTATTAACATTTTCAGATTTACATTCTGTCCCTACACCTGCCATATGTGGAGGACAGTGAAGTATGTTACTAACGTCAATTATCTGGGGTGTAACATAACATAGTGTGTTTACAGAGAGATCAGAGAATGGTTTGGGTTGGAAGGGACCTTAAAGACAATCTACTTCCAACCTCCCTGCCAAGAGGAGGGAAATCTTCCACTAGACCAGATGACCAGGTTGCTCAAGCTCCCATCCAGCCTGGCCTTAATATTAATTGTTAGCAGATGCTGACTGAATGAAATCAATGCAAGCAAAAGGTCGTCTCATTTAAAAATAGTAATCTATAGGAGCTTTGAAATATCTGTATTTCTATCTATATCTGAAATAATCTGTATTTCCCTTATTAACAGAAAAGCATCAATTTCCAGTTTAAGGAATCTAGAACAGTGTTTACCTCTATATTAAAAACACATTTTTAAAACAAACAAAATTTTTTTTTGGTTTCTTTTTTTGTTATGCTGATATGATTCTGCACTGGTAGCAAGATCACATTCATTCAATCAGTTTCTTCAGAAAAGAGAGTTTAAATGTAATTTATTTAGACCATTAATGTTTATGTCTTGAAAAGCTGATTTAATACAAAGCAGACAGTACCTTGAATTTCTGAGGGTGCCGGGACTCCATTTAAGTAATGAAAAAACAAAGCAGAACATCTCAGGAAAGGCATGATTCCAGCTTTTAGATTCTTCCACAGGTGCCAGCCTGAGGAAATTTCTTTCAAGGCACTTAAGGGAATACAAGAAAAAAAGTTTACTTTTATCTAACTGTTTCAGTTTGAGAGCTATATTTAGTAAGCCTTCAGTCATATTGCGTATTAAATTACTGATGTCAGTTGAAACAATCATTATGCAAAGTGTTTATTTCAAAGCAAACTCCAAGAAAAACAAGAAACTAGAGATTCATAAAAATGTAACTAACTGGGACAGTACATTAAGGATAATTTTGCATGAACATTTCAGATCATAGAATCACAGAATGGTTTGGTTTGGAAGGGACCTTAGAGATCATCTGGTTCCAACCCCATTGCTATGGGCAGGAACACCTTCCATTAGACCAGGTTGCCCCAAGCTCCATCCAACCTGGCCTTGAACACTTCAAGGGCTGAGCATCCACAGCTCTTTTGGGCAACCTATTCCAGTGCCTCACCACCCTCACAGTAAAGAATTTTTTCCTAAATAACTAATCTAAACCTATTCTCTTCCAGTTTGAAGCCATTCCTATCCCAACAAATTTTCTGTACTCAGACACTGCCAATTCCAGGTTCTGCAAACCAACTAAAGAAAAAATTGTTCCAGAGAACAATCTTCATGAGCAGGTGTCTTCATGATCACAGAGCAATTTATAGGAATAGTTAATAAAGTGAATCTAGAAGTGTCGGATAAGTAACAAGACACAAGACCTCCCAAGTGAAAAGCATCATCTTTCACCCCATTATTAAATAGAATTCAGTCAGTAATTAACGTTGAGTCCAGGAGGGAGAAAAATACCATGAAATTTTATCAAAAGATCACACTTTTACCTTCCTGTACACTGGCAAAGAAATTTATACAGTGTAAGCACAGCTAGTTCCTCTTCACTGTTAGTGTTTTCTTGATCCATGCCATTCTCTTCTGAAGAAGAAATAAATAATTAAGCAAGTTGTTTCATATATACATGATTATACAACAAGAATGTATTTTTTCAAGTTTTGATAAAAAAATGCCCAAACTAAGTGAAATATTCCACTGGAATAGAATAGGATGTACTAGAAAAAAGTTTTCTGCTGCACATCCTATGGGGTAAGTTTATGCTATTGTCAGCTCCAGTGAGGTGCTGGTTTCCTTCTTCAATTGGTTGGTTTCCCAATGTACTTGCTTGGAGTTCTTTGCTTTTGGCATACAAGGCCTTATCCACCCTCTCTTGCCAGAAGGTAACACTGATGCCTTACTTTGCTAACTGCAACTTATTCATCATGCAATGCCTAAGCCAAGTCTCTGCCATAAACACTTCCACACACTGGATGGAAAGCTAGGATTCATGACTAGCTATGCTCCAAAAAACCTCGATTGTTGAGCAATAAAGATGACCGAACTTGTACGAGTACAATTTATAAATACTCTCTGTGGACAGAAAGACAAGAGCACCAACAACTGTGTTTTGCAGCTATAAACTGCACAGATTTACCAACAGCATCATAGCTTTCTCCTAAGTACAGATGTAAGGAATCATCACAATAAAAGTTGAAAGAAAGTGGCATTACCTGTTGATGAGGTAAGTAAAATTTGTATTATGTGTGCCATAGTGACAAGGTGAAACAGGTGAAGATCTCCAGTGCCAAGACTAACCCCTGAAAAATCCTGACAATGTATGGCAGGGAAAGAGAGCACCAAGCTTACCTGTAAAAGAAAACAAGAAAGCTGGTACATTCCTTTTCCTTTGGAATCTTACCCTTTTCTCTGCTCATGCTGCAACTACACCCTTTGAAGGGAGACTTAAGGCTAATTTTGAAGCTAATTACAGAGACATTATTTAAGAGAACAACGATTAACTATCAGGAGAGTTTTAAATCTTGTTGTTTTGTTCGGGAGGGTCTTTTTTGTCCCTATTTTTTGTTTGTAGTTTGTTGGGGGGGGTTGGTTATCGTTTATTTTAGCATTTTTTTAACAGCCAAAGAGCATATATTCTGTCACATTTTACCCTATTTATATATATATATATATATATATATATATATATAAGAATACTTGAAAATAAAGAAGTCTTTAGAATGTATTAAGTAGTGAAAAAATTAAAAACCTGAACATTTTGAAAGGTTCCTAACTTAGAGTAAAGAGAAAGCTTTCAACAGTTTTTACATAGTGCCTATTGGATGAAAATATTATTAATATATACTGTGGAATACGTACCAATAAATGGAACATGTCAATATCAAGTATGCAAGGAAGATTTCCATTTTTTTCATTAGGCACCAGTGCTAAATATTTTGGAGAGGGGAAAAAAAAATTAATTGAACATTTATACATGAAAAGATTTTAGTGTACTTCAGTTACAAAATGAAAGCCATCTCCTTCATGTACATGCTTAAAAAAATACAAATGTACTTGTTTTGGACAAAAAGGAATCGATTCAAGAGTTGTTCAACGCTATCGGAAAAGGCTCTTGCCTATTTTATTCTATTGAAATGAAAAGAAGTAGCCATTTGCTACTCCCATAGTAACTTTGTTTCATTTTTTGGGTTCCCTGGGAGATAAAATGAGACAGTGTCTCAAACTCTGACCCAGAAATAAGCTCTAACACTATTGATTAAATAGAACCACTAATAGTTGCTGGACAGCTGCTCAAAGGATGCAATTTGCTTAACTTGACAAGACTCACTGAACTTGCCCTACATCAATAATTTGCCTTATGGACTCAAATATATATATATTACTTTAATTAAGAAAGAGGGAGATGTTGGTCTCTCCATCTCTGCAGTATTCACGGTAACCACAAATTATTAACCAAGGTACTCCAGCTGACAACAGAAATTCATGCACTTAATAAATTCCAGGCACCTCCATCTAAAAGTAAACAATACAAATTAAGTGTTTTGAAAACGTCACTACACATTTTAAGTAACAATCAAGGAACAGTTGCAGACTTTTTTGCTCCAAGCAGTAAATTCTGATTTATAATAAAAGAGTTTCAATTGCAGCTATGGGTATAGTTTTACAATGCAGCTATAAGCATTAAGCTGCCAAGTTTAAAAACACTACTGCAGTAAAAAATAGTCTCATCATAAGAACTTAAAAATACTTCAGTCGAAGACTGCTGCCTTGCTGGCCAAAAAATTAATTAGTTGAAGATGTGACATTTTGAATCTATTTCTATTACTAAACATTACATCACTACTCAGATTTTAAATGCTCTTCCTTTTGTAAGCATATAGCCACAAAACCGAACCCAAAAGCATAATAAATGTTTCTATCAAAAACGTGACCAGAGCAAGGGATTTACTAAACCAAATTTTTTTTCAGTAAGTCATCTTTATGTATAGTTTATAGAATACTGACAGATCAAAGGCTAATAATTTCCCTTATTCCTAGCCTTGAAAAACAAAACAGCAGAAACTTTTCCTTCGTACAAATCAAAGCAGTACAGTTGCTTCTGCCAGCTGGAAGGAAGGAGAGCTTTGAAGAAACATTGATTCAAGTTTTCAAGAATACCCAAACCACACAGAGTATGTGGTACTCAGTTCCCATGAAGTAGCAAGCAGCATCTTCTGTCCTGCTTCACAGAGAAAACGGCTCAACCATTACTGCCATGAAGTGGTGACAATTAAGTTTTTCCCCATAAAGCTGCCAACTGCTTGCTGCAGTAGGTGGTATCCATCTACCATTAATTTCAGCATATGAATGCATTTTAAAAGTTTCCCCGCTCTATTGGCTGGAAATACTAAAGCTATCATCCCATTTTGGGATTTGGAACATTTTGGCTGTTCTCATTAAAATTCACAATGAACATAGGACGTTACATACTAAGTCATGTCTTACCACAGATCCTTTAAAAGACAGAAAATTTTGCAGATTTATTACAGACCTCTACAAATACCCTATTTCCTTTCCACATTATACTAATCTTAACTTCTTTGTAATTAGTGCATCCCTTTTGTGAAGGGCCACACTTCCTTCTCCTTTGCTCTAGGTATCTTTCTAAAAAGAGGAATCAACAGAAATCCTTCACAGCAAAATAGCCATGCTTCCCTTGAAATGTATCTTGGACCTGCAGACCAAAAGAAATATCTCTTTGCTTTTTTCCATGGTATGACATAGTATGTATAGATGGAAATATCAGCTCTTGGTCTATTCCCTAAAACCAGTACATAGAACAGTTTTCTAATCAATACTAACAGTCATTCTGAAAGCATTTTTCTGTATCTGTATCTTTGCAAAAAAAAAACCAGCATAAGGTGGTGAACTCACATGCTAATAGAGTACAAAAGTGACCCTGTACTGCTGAAAGAGATGAAACTGTCCAATGAGCTGCTGCAAATCTTGTTAGTGACGTAAGGCAGTCGTCCTTTAAAAACAAAGAAATAGAGACACAGTCAACCAAGTTCCTCAATGTGAAAAGAAACGTCTTTTGACTTACTGCATTTTTTTCAGGCTTCTCCACTGCAGTTTATGGGGGCAGTTGGACTATGTAGTGTATGATAGACACTTATTTTATGCAGATACACAAGTTCCTTTCAGTATTCTTATTTTGACTGTTACCATAAGAAACCATAACCTTACTAAATTATGTGTTTATAGGGAAAAAAAGTAACAGTTTCTCTAGGTGTGATTTTAAAATAGATTAATAAATCTCAACAGTAGGATCCAACAAATAAAACTATCAAATAACTTTGCTTAAAATTTCACTAGTGAAGCATAATTCCCTCTTTTTTCCACCAATTCAAAGAGGAATTGCTATTTGATCCTTACCTGTCGACAAGGTAAATGACCAAATAATGGTTTATCTTCATCAGCTAAAATTCGTTCTGTAAAAAAAAAATAATTCAATCCTGTGAGTTAAACTAGATTCTGAAAATCACCTAGAAAGGAGCAAAATTAATGCATTAGTACCTATAGTCTGTATCGTGTAAGCACAGCTCCCCCAGCACATTATAGGTACACGTGGATCTTCTTCATTTGGATGAACCTTCAAGCCTACTTTGTATGTTGCCGTACCAAAAGTTGTCAGCATCTCTTTTATGCTCTCAGAATAAGGATTCCTGAAACAAAGACAACAATATTACTAATTCACTATTTTCTCCACTGGCAGCATAGTACTTTAATAATAAGCATTCATCCATAGCTTAACAACTGGATTTTTAAAATTTAAGTGACAACTCCAATATCCTTCTTTGGATCTGGTATTCAGTAACCTCTTTTTTTTGTGACAGATACATTCCAAATTATTTCTTGATTATTTGATTGGAATCAATCTCATTTTTTAGTGTTAAGTATATTTAGTCTTCAAAGATTATACAGTTAAGGCTAAATTACAAGAAATATGTGTGATTGATAGCTAAATCTGTTGCCAGTTGGGACAGGTGCCTCACATCTTTGTGTGCAGCTGGGAAACAACTGTCTGTACCATGTAATGATTTTATTACTTTTTCTTCAAGTCAAGAAAGGGTAGAACCAAATACAAGCACACCATAGCAGCTCAAATTAAATACTAGCAGTCTGCATTTCATAGTCTTCCCTCATGTTTCACATTGTGCTGGGTATAACAATTAATCTTTCATCCAGTTACAAGTAGTACAAAGCTTAATCTTTATGCCAGAAAAAAAAGTGCAGCATGTTCTCTGCACAACTACTCAACACATCTACCTCTTCAAATTCTACTGCATTACTTAGGACTTGTGGGTTGAACTTCAATACCATCATAATAATATAATTATTTTTTCTAATTAAAGCAAAATTCACATATTTGCCTTAATTATGAGACCCAGCACAGAAGTTACATTCTATTTTCCTGTTATCATTTCATGATGAATTTTTAATGAATTATTAAGATGTAAATACATACTTCAGTTTGAAATCTGGTCTAAATCCTTCCGGTAATTGTAGCTGATCCATTTTTTCTGAATGACCAGAATGACCTGTACCAAAAAAAAGTAGTAAATCACTAATTATTCACCTATACATAATTTTTTCCATTACAGAAAGGTGAAGAAGCACACCACCAGAAGCTGAACTTCCAAGATGTTCATGCCACTTACTGTGGTAGAACTGATATGCTCACTTCTTTTCCATGACTAGTATAGCATTTTCACATATAAATATACAGATTTCTTCAGACTTACTTGCAGAGTCTTCATTTCGAAGCAAATGCAGTGCTTTTATTTGCTGGGATACTGTTTTGATCCACTGAGTTAGGTTTGGTTGGCCTGAAAAGTCTAACCTGTCAAAAAAATCCCAACAAACAATTAAAACCAATTTGTATACAGAATTAGTACTTTAGAGGCATTCCATGCTCTTCTGTTTCTCAACAGGCTCTTTCCCTGCTGCCAAGGTATTTTCTACATTCAGTTCTTTTCTGTAGGTCCTATGCTTTCCTGCCCTTTCATGCTCTAAATTCCATAATATACAACAAAGTAAAATTCATAAACCAAAATAAGCAGGCAGGCAATCCATTTGAGTGTATCTAAACGAAAGTTAATAAGCATTCATGAGGGTTTTCTGGGGTGTAGCTTGTTTGAGACCTTATTTTTTTTTACATTTATTGAGGACATTCATAAAGCAAACAGACCTGTTGAACAAAACTCTTGGTGGAGGAAGCAGTGGAATAACAGTGTTGCTTAAGCATTCACAAAGTGGGCAAAGGAATTCACCATTTTCTACATCGTAACTTGTGTGTACTCGCAATCTTTGTTGTCTTCGTTGCTCTTTCGCTTGGACTGCATCAAAATACCTTTAGAAAACAGCAAGTCATTAGTGGCAAATTATTAAAACATTACTTTAACGTAAAAATTCAAGAATTCTCAGGAAGACCAGTTTTGCCTTTTCCCAGATATAGGTAAGAAAATTATCTGAGGGAAAAAGCTCTACCCTCTGACTGATAAAGTACTACTAACTGCAGCTATCCCCAGTTTTTGGGTGCCAAAATCCCCTAAAGTGCTTAAGCTCACTGGGCTGTTAAAATCATGTTTAAGACTTTAGCAATTTCCAGAGGAAGAGGCAAAGAGAAAGGTTGAAGGATTAAAAGAAAAAGAAAAAAAGGCCTAATTTAACATAAAGTGTTTAGGGAGATGCCATAAGCATTATCTGTGGGCATATTCCATTACAGGCCACAACGAAAACAGAGCAGCAACTGGAAAAACTGGTGGATGAATCCTCTATGGAACAGAAACCGAATTCACTGCTTTGCTAAACGTAACTGATATTCCAGAAGCTTTGGTGTGGTTTAAACCATGCCAAACAACGACCCCAAAATGATCTGAATACAGGCCTCTAAGGGCATTTCCAGGAGATAATGGAACCCACATAAGACTGCGAGCAGTGGTATCAAAGACCACAAATGAAACCACAAATATGGCCACAGAATCTCTGGGAGCTCCTAACCCTCTTCACACACAAGGCAGAATTTGAAATTAGGCCCTTTAGAAGCCATGCCAAGGACCAAAGCAAGGGCCTAACCGAAGTCAGAGGTTTGAACAGTTTGCATTTGTCACATGGCACTGGCCCCACACAGCACGAAGCATGTTTATACACCTCCAAAAATCAAATAATAAAAATAACTGGAAAAGGTTTTATTAAATAGCTAAGAACAAAGGATTAAATTGAGTTCATGTTGAAGATGAACTTGACCTAGGTTGCAGATGTTTCTACTTCAAATTAAACACGTTGGAGGAATCAAGAGTGCAAGAGATGCACTGTCATTTAAACCTCCAGTAGATAGCAGAAGAAGCAGCAAAAACATGTCTACCAGTGAACTGCAAGAAAACCCCCAAAAATCTGAGCTTAGTGTTCAGATATATGTGCACCACAGGGAATTACGCACTGAGATAAGCAAATGGAATGAAAGTTGCCATCTGTGGCTTTGGATTCTTCTTTATTGAGATGACAGACAGCAATTGAAAATTATTTTGAACATATTTACAGCATTTGATTTCTACTTCTTTGTTCCAACAGAAAGTTGTTTTAATCACTTTATGAAATTACTGTTTACACTTACCACATGGTAGTAATTTTGCCATTAAAATTGGTGCCATTAGGCAATCTGATAACTCAACATGCTATTTGGACTAAAAACTTAATACAGCCTTTTACCTTTGCCAACAATGAGCGTGCATAATATGTCCACAGCTACCCGTGTGTGTTCCACATGACAGGTCTGGGTGCATGAATAAGGGGTCATACTTCTCTGCATTTAAAACAAAACAAAACAACTTTGAAATAAACATTTATCAAAAGACTTTAATGTAGACTGATGTTACCACAATCGAATTATTATTTAACTTCATCAGAGAACTGTAACTCATTTGATGAAGCACAGAACACATTACTAATCCACAACAACTTAAAATTATTTAGATCATTTACAAGTATCATGTCATTTTGTTTTGAGTGTGTGTGCGCGCTGTACTTAAGACTTCCAACCAAGCTTTTGGAGGCCTTGGTAAAACGCCCAGGATGTACCTGCAGTTTTAGCGGTTCGATACCATCAAACAGTGAGTCCAAGAACGTTAATTTTCAAAGTGAGAACACAAAACAAATCAGTGCAGAGATTTTCTATGTGTTTAGAATCCAGAGAAGCCTTTCTATCAATATCATTGCTCACTGTGATCTGTTTTACAAAGTACCTAAATCCAAGATTTTTTTATTATCGCTAAGAGGAATTTCAGAGGATACAGCTGAGGAAGATAACATACATCTTGTGCTTCTACAGCATTACAATCAACACCTCCTCTCTCTCTAATGTTACAGGCATCGTTTAAGAACAAACACTTCTGACTTTAAGGGGGTTTTTTAACAGTTATAAATAATTTGTCACATATGAATGGCAGAACATTTAGATCATGCTTTCAGTGATTTACATTATTTAGAACACACATTTCTATCTCACTAAAAAAATGGGGAGTTTTGCTACTGATTACAAAGAAGCCTTCCACAAACACATAGTTAACATAAGGCTATGTCACTGTCTCAAAGGAGCACATGCGGTTGTCACAGTGACTCTCAATATTTTTTAACATTAAAGGTAACTATGAACAGTACTTACCAGGGTCTGGAGTAATTTTGCTTCTATTTTTAGACAACACAGTCGATCGCTGGATAAATGCTGCCAAGACCATAGCCCTGCTGTCCACTTTAACTTCTTGCTCCTCCTGACACAATATACACATAACAACCTGCCTGGGTTCGGCTACTCTAGTTTGCTCTGGTCCCAAGGCTGTGAGTTTTGCATCTGAAATTACAGGGCTAAAATATTCAAAGAATATTAGTAAGCAAATGGTCTGAAAAACATCTCATTTCAGGTCATGATTTAAATGTGATGAATGAGTTTTCTAGATTTATGATAAATGCTCTCTGACAAAAACCAATTTTGGCATTTATACAACAATTCCTATGTTCTCAGAAATAGCACATACTTTCTGAAAAAAATGCATACCCTCCCAATAGTATAACCCACCCCAGTTTAACACAGAAATTAAATGTGCAGCCCTCTGTCATCCCCATCCCTAAGGTGTCTGACATGAATTTTGAAAACACTCTGCACTTCCCCACAGATCATTAGCATACTTCAGTCCATATTTCCAGCTACAATCAGATTTTCTTCCAGATCTTCAACCGAGATATAATCAGCTGTTTCCAATTTACCGTGTTCAATAGCATAGTCTCTTCAGTATCATAAATCATTCACTGGATGATTTTGTACAAAGAATTATTTGCCTGTTTATGTTGAGCACTATGGGGATGCAGCAAGAGCGGAATCAATATTTAGCCCACCATCTTGACAGAGAAAGGGTGGAAAGCATTTTATTTACCGCTGTGTTTTTGTCTCAAAAACTTACAAATAGTTTTCCATCCAGACAAAAAAAAAAAAAAAAAAAAAAAAAAGGCAAGCTTTTTAAAGCAGTAACAATGGGACAATCTGACATTAAGGGTGAAAAATTTAAAGGAGATTCCTTTACCTATTTTCATGTACTCCAGAGGTTGAAGTATCCAGCTCATCCAAAGTTTGCTGGAAGAGTTCTTTGTTTTCATTGATGAAGTGCCGCTGCATCTCGGACATCTGAGCCATAATCTTTTCCCTGCGCAATCTGGCAATCTCAGCTTTCCGCTTCCTTTCAGCTTTGTCTTTATCACGTGAACTCTGAAATTGTATTGTTCACTCAGTCATCTTTAAGATCTTGTTGCAACAGGTAAGTTATTTTAGTTACTGCTTGGTGTAACGGACTAACCTCCAAATTTTAGCTACTGCTATGTGTAACTTTTACTAACCTCCAAACAATCAAAATCTCATAAAAGACACAAGAAAAGTCTAGTTATTTTGTGCCCTCTTTTCTTCAGCTCATGTTCAATGCCAGGTAGAACTGCAGAGCCAGGAGGGTAACCTCCTCCCCTCAACACTTAACTGTACTTTATATTTCTTTTCCCTTTAGTCATTCACAAGATAAGAAGATAAGAAAGCGACAGGTCTCATCTCTAGTGTTACTCTCCCTCCATACTACCTGTATTCCTAAATGCACTAAGGTGTAGTATCTAGAATGTCATGTTGAGCTAAACAAATGGGCAGAGCTTATCTGGAATAACCTGCATGGCAAAAATACATAGATACCATTTCTTTTAGCAACTTTCCATGGAGTCTGAGATTATGGGAAAAGCAGAAACATTTAGTGCTGTGATAAAAAATACAAACAATTCTAAGGGGTGAACTTGCAAAAGATTTGGAGACTACAACATATAAAGCAAATAGTCCAGGAACTCTACCAATAGGCCTTTCAAACAAATGGGTTTGAGCTGTGAGACAGAATTTCAGAAATCATTAATGTTTCCTATCTTTGATTTAGAGCTACAATTAGAAATACAGTTCCTTGCTAGCCACAACCCAGACATGTTCTAAATCAGCTGTTACAGCTTGCTTTTACCTCTTCCATAATATTTCCTTCTGTTTCAGCCACAGGACTTGAAGAAGAGCTTTCTCTTAGCTTTTTAATAGTATTAAAAGTCTGTAAGAAAAGAATACAACACTTAATTTGTTTGTGACATGAGAATGTAACTGTGTATACTACAATGCTGGCCAGATAACGTGCAATGTTGGATTCCAGAAGAGGAAAAATTTAGCTACAACAAATCAGCAGGGGAAATTAGGAAATCATCACAATAATACATTTACCTTCAATATCCATCTGATCATGTCCTTGTGCACTTCCAGATGAGGTGCATTTTGCAGTGTTTCAAGCATAGCTAGTATGCTAGGGGAATTACTGGGTGCCTCTCCTGGTTCTGAAACAAATATTACAATGATTATACCATTACCTGACAAATGACTCATTCATTAACAATTCAAACAAAAATCACCAGCACTTGTTCAGTAGCTGAAGAATTCCTTCAGCAAACAGGCACAATACAACTTTTAGTTCCCCCCCCCATTGCAAACATTTTGATGAACAACCTCTAAACCCTGAAAAGTTAGAGTAAACCTCTAAATCCTGAAAGTCATGCTTATGGATTATATTTTCTCACAAGAGAAACGCACTGTATGTGCTCCCTTGCTATTTTCATCCTGGGAGCTCCTATGTAGAACTTCCAGTATTTTATTTCCTATTATTTTAAATGGAAGAGTCTTAGCAATTTTCATATGTTGACAAAACTAGAGGCTCTAGTCAGGAGATACAAAGGAGAGACAAGATTAAAAGAACCTAAGAATGTTAACTATCATTTCTGCAATTGTATCTAATGCTGCACAGCAATCTTTGTTGAGATGCTGCTTAAAGATATTAAGAATTAAGTTTAGTGGGAACTGTTCAACTTCTGGATTTCGTCTCCAGAAAACACCTTTAGTACTGCTACCATCATAGAATCTACATATATGTAAAGCACATATCTATAGTCAACTTGGTAAAATTTTGATGAATAAACAAATATATTCTTCTGGTAAATGCCGTTTCAGAAGAATAAAATACGAGATCCTGGCATTTTCAGTTACTTCAGATTTGCTATAAATATGAAAAGAAAAGCATACTTGATATTTTCTGAGTGAAGGTAAATGTTACAACATTCTCCTCACTGAGATTCTCCAGATGCTGTTTTTCTTCTTGCAGAGCCATTCCAATTAAATGCAAAACCTAGGTAAGAATTATGAACTTTAGTTCTTTCCTTAAATAACTCCTATAATTTAGCTATATAGTTTGGGTAATTAATTGAGAGACAGGATAATCATACCATACAATTACATAATATGAATATATTTGCAGTTAGTTCTATATATCGAATTCTAAAGCTACATTACACAGCAGCAATAGTTTTTGTTTGGAACTTTGCCACATAAAACCCACACTGAACTACTTATATCTTTCTGTTTGCTGTCCTTACTAGTGAGTGAGAAGTCAGTGCTGCTTAGCTCTCTCCCTGGCAATGGCTTGTTATTATCTGAAGTCTATGGACAGAAGCACAATGCACACTTTATACCCTTCTAACATACAAAATTTACTGACAAAAATTTAAAGATTTTAAACAGAATTCTCTCTAGAAACACATTTTAAAATAACGCTAATTTTCATGTCAATGAAAAGCTGCAAATCCCCTTGCACTTAAGGAATGGAATTTCCCTATTTGGCACTATAATCGTCCGAATGGCATTTTAAAGCTGAAATACTTCAATCTTGCTGGTGAATTCTGTCATGCTGAGTCAGCCATTTTGCAACCCTATGCAAATTGGTAGGATGCTCTAGACATAAAGCATTACTGAATGCCTGGAATCAACACTGAAATTCACGCAAGGAAAGGATAATCACCTGAAACTTTGTAACAGAACTGGAATACAACAGTCTAAGCATCTACAGAAAAACTGTAAAACCTGATGAGAGTCTTGATGTTTTTAAAATTTAATTATACAGTCAATTTTTCCTCAGTCTATCACATCTATTTAACAAAGTCTCATTAGATATGGGCAACTTCCTCTTGCGGATGTCTCACATCAACTTCTGCATGATCTTCCAAGACAAGAGTAGTTGACTTGGGGAAAATAAGTAAAGTTTGCCAAAGCTGATACATTTTCAAGTTAGGAAACTCTTTAGTGCACTTCTACAATTTTTTTTGAAGCGATGTAGCTCAAACTGAAAATAAGCAAGTGAACATCAAGAAAAAAACGTCTATTTAATACGCAATAACTCAGATTAACTGGTTCTCTACCACAATAAACACTATTTCAACTGATTCAAGCAGAATTCTTTCCTTTTTTGTGCATCACATTAGAAATTTACCTGGGTCTTCTATTCATTAAAAAAATAAATTCCATTGGAGGCAGAGGGGTTTCCCTAGTTTTGTATATCAGCAAATACCATTTATTTCTCATTCAGAGAATATTCTGTGTATTTCAGATACCAAGCAAACAACTTTTATCCATAAAACCACGTTAAAATGCTAAAATAAATATTCCTTCATTAGCATAAGCATTATTTAAAATAAAAAACCCCATACCCGTTGCAGCATGGACTCTGACCAGGCGTAGCCATTGTGTTCTACTGCCCACTGCAGTATAGTTCCCATAATGCACAGCATCACATCAGACTGCAGAATATTAACCAGACTGGCAAAAAGTGGGCAGAAAGGAGGAAGAGCTGGCGGCGGAAGTGCTGAAAGGGAAATTGGTGTGTTTGACATTTCTCCAAGATTTGCAACGCCCATATAAAATGTCTGACTGAACAGCTTCACCTAAAGCAGGGGGGTAGGAACTAGATGATCTTTAAGGTTCCTTCCAACCCAAACCATTCTATGATCCTAAGGCAGAAAGCAATTGCTTGATAAACAGTATTACTGATAACTGGCTGTAACATTCAATGTGGCTTGCATGTAACAGAAAAGCCAAAGGAATAAACTCTCCAGAAGGCGGGTTCCATGACAGATCAGATCCCTGTCTATAGCCAGGGAGACATAAGGGAAATTGCTACATTTTCAACCAATTTCTACTCTAGCCCAGGAACAGGTTGTTAGTCTTGAGTGTCAGGACAATACACAGCTCAATATGTGATTCCTTCTTCTACCATCTTCTCTCAAAAAGAAATACCTGTATCTTCTCTGTTCTGTCTTTTCAGCTTTCTTTGTGCTTCCTCTGCCTGAAATAGAAGAACAATTACTCAAAACCTGTACAAATATAAAACTAATAAAAAAAGTATTCATGCTTTACACCATTGTTACTGTTTTTCCCCCTTTTTACTGGCCTTAAATAAACATGAAAGCCTTCAAGTCTTTTCGATTTATGTTCTACTTGTAAAGTAGGGCACACAACTTCAAAATTAATCTTTCATCCTGAGCCAGTCTGAACTCTTTTTCTAGCATAAGATTGTAAGACAACTCTGAGCTAGAGTGGCAATTTCCGTAAAACTAAGGGAAAATATAGATTGTTTTAAATACTTTCAGTAACATAAGAGGTAAGAGAAGCCACAGACAAGCTCCTGAAGGCCCACTGATTTCAATAGCTCTGTAGAGGGCACAGGATCCAATGGCACAGCAGTCACTGCAAAATCTTGGGCAAATTTTGTTAACATTCTCAAATATCTAGCTCATAACACTTCTTCCCAGAACTAAGCTTTGGGAAAAGGCAAACCAAAAAAGACACAAAATAACCACCATAAAATTAAATTACTAGTTACCTTTGATTGCTCTGCCCTTGAAAAGTGATAAAAATACAGATTGAAGTTCTTGGCACATTCTGGTTTTAACTCATATAGCCCTCTGCCTGTTAATCCTGGTTTCCTACAAAAAAACCAAACAAAACATCTTATGCCCATTGGTTATTAACATCCGAGAAAAAACAGTTAAGTAGAACAGCTAAAAACCACTGCTCAACAGGCATTCTAGAAAACAAGTAAGTAACAGTATTAAGAATCCTGCATGGGAGTAAAGCCATGAGAAATTGTCTCGACCCAGCTCTCTTTCTTTTATTCTCTCATTTTCACTAATTTAGCCGTTCCATTTCTAAAGCTGAAATATTAGAATAGAGGGAAACATACTTGAAACATGCCACTTCTTCAATCACACTTTCCATTCCTGTCTCTCTGTTCTCCTACAATTGAGTGAAAAGGCAAGACAGTGTGTTACTGCAGTTCTTGGATTAAACACGTTCAAATAAGATATAATACTACAGTAAGCATGCAAAATGAATGTAGCGCAAAGTCGTTTTACTGGTACCCAAGAGAACGCTACAGCAACACATAACATGAAAATACATTCAGGAATACCATCTCTGCATCTACATTTTTAACAAGCCATGCCATTCCAAGTGCTTAATTTTTATTGTTTTTCCCTGTCATACTGAACTTGGATGTAACAGTAGCAGAAGAAAACCTGAATCTTGCATACTGAGCTTATCTTTGGAATACACAGTCGCTATTTCTGGTTTCTAGGTCTTTAAGTTGAAATAAATATAGGAAAGCTAAAAAAAGTTACTGAGAAATGGTAAAACTACCACAAAAGGCAGCAGGAGACATTAGTTCAAATACTACTCAAAAAACTACTTCATACACAAATTGACTTTTAATATTCCCATCCCCTTCCTGCAATATGTATTCATAGCAGTTAATGTGCCAGGGAAAAAGTATTTAAGACGGACAAAACAGTTTGGAACTCTAACTAAAATCCCAGTTTGCTCTTTCATCCAACCTTAAAACTATTCTTAAATAAATTTAAAATTTTGCTTTTCAAATTCTTTAGGATATTTAGAACAAAGAAAAGTATTTCAGAATCTATCTGTACAGTCAAATAAACTACGGAATTCTGTCTTCAGAAATCATGTTTAAAAGATTGCTTCAAAAATATTAAAAAGAAAAGGAAGCTTTGCTATCCTACAGATGCACTCCTAACAGAATTCACATAAATGCTTCTGTTCATGCAAATGAACCATTTACATTACACAAGTTGTAATGCTGTGTCTGATTCAATGTCTTTTCACTTACTGTTAGGCATTAAAATATAACAGCTAATATTTTTGGATAGTTCTTACAACCCACTTCCATACATCTAATTCAGGGTTTACAAGCAGCCTGCAGAGACAGTCGGCCAGATGGCCTGATAAGGAACCGTATTAAAAAGAGAAAGGAGCCGAAGAAGCATTCAGGTTCCTGCCTCTTTCATATGCTGTTCCTTCTTTATCTCTTTCCTACCCTCTCCATGAGAATTATTACTCTGTACTCATGCTAACCTTGCTCTAAGCATAATCAAGCTGCTCCCATTCTATCCATTCCACATTAAGTGAAAAGAACTTGCAAAAGAAAAATTTTCAGCAATCAGCCTTAAAAAGTAAAAGTTGCTTCCCCCCTCCAGGCCAAGTTACTTACATCTTCAGGTAATGCTTTTACCAGTTCACTGTGAGCCATTGGCCTGATGCTCAGCTGATGGATGATCTCTCGTTTGATTTCATCTGTTGCATTTACCTGTCCTATTCCTGGACTGAATCTTTCACCTGTAGAAATAAAACACATAATTTTTTTTTTTTTTTTTTAGGATTTTAAATAGTCCTTTCTCTTCTTCCTTAAGTTAAAGGTTGGAAAAAAAGCCACCTGTGAAATCTTGTGTTCATGCACCAGAGTTCAAAAATTCATTACACTAATCTAAGCTAGTTTTGAGGTTTTTCTTCCACAAGAGAAGTCAGAACTACATGAAGTTCCCAACAGAACTGAACTTGAGATGGAAATGAAAATGTTCATTCCAGACCATTAAAGAGACTTAAATTTTCAAAATTAATTAAATACATTCTGAACTTACCAACAATCATTATAATGAGGTATAGCATCTCTTCTATAAGAGTATTATTTTGTTGAACAACATCCTGAAACAATCAAAAAAAGAATTTACAATTTTCAATTAAAAGAATTATTCCATATACTGAAAATACTTTTTCAGTGATTCAAAACATTGCTTGTTTTCACCCTTAGCACTCCCAAATTAAGCTGTGCTGAACTGTAATTATATGTGCAAGAATTATTCAACACTTTCTGACATTTACCAGTTTGATAGGTAAAAATATTTACGCATACTTCAAACTAGCCAAATGAAACCAAAATAGGATTGGTTTTGCTTTTTTATCAAGAAATTGCTCTGCATCTGATACACTTCGAAAAACAAAATTGCGGATTTTCTACTGCAGTAGTACATAAAATACCTTGTTAGTATTTTCTGAGCTGAATCTTTTGCCATAGTCAGGAGTACTAAATATCTGATAAAGTTCAAAGCGACTCAGCATTATCATCAAGAAGTGATTTGGATCCATCATAGACACACCAGTCTGTTAAAAGAACATTATAAACAGAAATTAGATTGCGTCTTATTATAGTGTGTTTATATACTTATATATGATGTCCACAGTATATTCTTTATGAAATTAATTCCTTTCTCAATCCTGGGCATGAAGACTTAACTACTTAAATTTACCCTCTTAGGACTCCAAAATGAGAAGTGTCAGCACACTTGACAAGCTGAATTCTATGCTTTATCAATAATTTCTAATGCCATTTTAAAGGCATCCTGTAAAATACTCAGGGTTATTCCTTCTATCTGAAACGGTCTAAATAAAATTCAGTGAAAGACTTGTTTGGTTGGTTTTATCTCTCCAAGCTTGTTCCTGCTGGCTCAACTTAAGGCATAATATCACTTCATACATAGCACTGAAGATTTTAAAAACTAATTCCAATCCTCAAAAGAATGGCTAAGGTTTTAGAGCAAAACTTCCCAAATCTTCTTGGAAAGAAAAATATTAATGTCTTAATGCAGCACAAACACTGACTTCTGTTTCCGAAAACTACTGGCTAAAGTTTTTTTTATTAAACAAGATATCTTATTATAAAAATTTGCTATTAGTTCACTATTGCTAATGGGACCATCTTTAAGACACAAGAATTTCCAACAAAGCTAAAGGATATCTACCCAAACAGGCAGCTGCAGATGATCATTAAAAATTAGTGGTAGATCAAGCCTCAGAGAAACATGTCTGAAAGCAGAAGAAACTTGGGGCATATGTATCCTGTTGGGTATTGCTAACTCTAGGTAAGATTTGAGGGATTTTCTGAGAAAATATTTTGCTGTGCAGGTGAACTATGCACCCCGAGCTGCAAATGTTAGCTTACATTGCTCTCAGTGTAGAAATACTGAATCTGTGTCAGAGCTAAACAGTCTGCCAGATTTGCAAAATCTCTTCTGAAGGAAAGAAATAAATCACAAGGGTTTCAATTTCTGTCCAGTATTTTAGATGCCAACTTTGAAGGGGGGAAGAGCCAATGCATACACTGAGTACATTACTGAAGACACAGACTCACACAACTGCTACTACAGCACAACCCATTAGTTAAAATATTACATTCTTGAAGAAGTAGCATTATATGTGCATTACATAGAAAATTCCGTACTTTCCAAAGTATAGTTAAAAATAAGGATTACAACAACAGTTATTTCCTTTACAAATTATCCCATAACTATAAAGATACAATAAGAAAATTGGAGCCTTTCCACAAAAATTTGACTTTTTTCCTTGTCATTGAAACGTTCTGATAGAGCTAATAACAAACACACACGTCCTCAAAATGCTTGATAAAAATGTAAACTGGTATATGTGATTACCTGAAGCATTACTATGTCCTTGTCAAACATCTCCCTCCTGCACTTCACATTATGATAGTAATAAATCTGAAAAAAAAACCAACAAATACCACAATCATTATTAAGATCATATTTAATCTATAATTATTTTAATTCTGGAAAAAATTAACTTTGCTATACAGTGTTAGTAAATAAAAAATGAACCAGTGATTTGAAAAAATTATACAATTGTATCTGTAATCAAAAAGCTTTTTTATACAGCACAAAATAGTTGCTGGCTGCATTGTATTGATCTAATGTCTGGGCTGCATAAACTTAGAAGGAAAATATCTTTGACCTCATTGGCTTATGTATTAATATATCTATTTGCTTAGCAATTCACTGTTCGAAATTCTCAGGAGTGAAAGCCCTTGCAGTTAGAGAAAAGTTTCTTCTTCATTCCATGAATTGCTCTTCGATTATTTGAGATATAATCTTTCAGGAATTGCCAGTGTCAGCACAATGTTAATATTGTGATGGAACTAGACTTAACCCAAACCATCCTGAGAATGAACTCAACACTACTGTGCCAAGCAGCAGCAACACTGCAAACACTGCACGGCACTGAAATGTGGGAAAGTTTGGTTCTACCACAATGAAGGAAAAATTAATAGGGCTGACAAGTTTCTGCCTAGGACCAGGAGCAATCTTCAGCATGCCAATCTTTCCTCTAGGAACACATAATTTCTCACCAGAACTACATGTAAGACAACTAGGCGTGCCTTTCTTCCCCACCCTAATAATCCACACAAAGACATGCCCATTCCTATTGTCTGGCAAAATATGCAAATGGAGCTGGCTGAACATGAGCTCTCATAGCCACAGGAAAGACGAAGGATTTGCTGACTCTGGGAACCTTATTAGCTAAACTAGACCAAGCTCTTAAATTCAAGATACTGATAACCAGGGGAAATTAACAGACTTATTTCACCAGCAAAAGCTACGCTGAAATTCCAGATTTGATGTGTGCCTTGAGTAGCATGGGCACTGCTATAAATTTACATAACTAGAGTTCTTTTTGATTAATAATGACAATAAAGGATATCACCTTATAAAGATCCTTTAAGAGTCAAGAAGTGTCAAGAATACAATATGTTTGAACAGCTTAATTGCAGTGCATGTGTACTAGGAGACTGAATTATCTAATGAATATGAGGGTTGGTGGGACTGAAAGGATTTTCTTGCAAATAAATCAAGTTAACACCTCCCAGGAATGAAATCCTGTTCCTGTTGTAATCTATGTCTTGCTAAGAAAATCACTTTAGACGATCACCCTGGTGGGTGGTACTGACACCACAGTACCCATTTTATAGTTGTTATGCTTGAGACATCTAATTCATACAAACGCAGAGCACACTAGTTTAGAGATGAAAGGAGCTAGTCTCCAGAAGTATGAAATAAGCATGAGAGCTAAAGCCAAGAAACACTCAGTTCTACACTGATTCTAATGCTTCTGTGGGGTCTTTGGATTTCAAACTACTTTATAAATATAAACAGCCACAATATCTAATGCTGCATGTTTTTTTATCTGAGACACTTTTACATGGAGGTGATGAATCCATTACTGAAGATGCACAGATCTAATTCTGCATTTAATAATGCTTTTGGACAGTTTACCATAAAAAGGTTAAGAGTCATTAACTGCACTTTACTAAAACTTCTTTACATGCAGAGCACTAAGGTCACTGAGTCCTGTAGCAGCTCTGAAACAAAAAAGTGACTTCTGACTAAAGAAAATCAAAGACCAGATTAAAAGCACAAATACTCAAATGATGAGTGCTGATATAAACACCCACCTCGCACTGCTGTAAGATTTTCACAAGTAAAATTTGAAATCAATACAGAAGGGGAAGGTTTTGAGGTTTGAAATTATTCTGGGGGAGTCACCAGAAAACAGCGATTCTGCAGGTACTATTTACACTCACCTGATTGACAAGAGAGAACCCATTCCTTCTCCACATCCCCGCATGCACTTGGGCACACAGAACTAGGCATCGTAGAGGGTGTTCTATTAACATAGGCGGGCTAAGTTCACTCTGCATTAAGAAAATGTAATATTTTGATATATACAGAGAAAATAAAAGGGGACTTAAATGAAGGAGGATGGTATTTGTGATCATTTAAGATATTTCGGCAATACAAAAGTAAAGCAAATCCAACACCAAAATTTGATGAGTCTATTCACAATCTATCCAGTCAAATGCTACCCTTACATTCTCTTTGCTCCATGAAAGTACTGCACAAGGGCTTTAGTTTATTCCTAAAGAACAGATGGTTTCATATTTTAAAACAGCAACACTGTCAATTTAATAATAATGCAATTTTATTTCTTTCATTCAAAGGTTAAGTACTATTTCTTTCAAAAGACACTGAGATTCTTCTCCAACTTAAGTTTTATCCTCTTTTATCCTACTTTTTTTAACTTCCACTAAAGAAACATCATTTCAGAAAGAACATGTGGGAAGCAAGAAACAGTTGGGAAAGAAAATCAGAATCCAGACCAAGGAGAAGGAATCAGATCCTGCCTGAAGTTTCTAAAAACAGTTTCTAATACAAAAAAAAAAAAAAATGGTTATGCATGAAGAACAAAATACAAGCCTTAAACCTGAATCTTAGCTATTTAAGAAAGCAACACTGATTGCCTATGCTCCAGTCATGAATATCTATCATCATTAATCTTTTAAGAGACAATTTCATCTGCCAAAGATAATCTGAGTAGAATTCATGGTAAAAACATCCTTTGTTTTATTTAATTATATCCTACATTTACATGACCAATTTTGCATTCAGTATTAATTATATTTAATGAATATGCTACATTTAATTACATACCAGGGGTAGCAGCTCTGGAAACTTATAGGCCACTTCAGTTTTACTGAGGAGAACATGCAAACCTACATAAATACATGGGGGAAAAAACATACAGAATATTATACACAGTATTTTATATAATTCAAATAGGGAAAAAAAAGGTCATCTAATTTACTCTCAGACCATTTTCTGGACACAGCTACAAGCCTGCAGACTTATCACCCTGGAGCAACACAGCTATTTCCTGAAGAAACATGTTAAAAGCATACATTTTGAGAGAACTAAAATTTTCACATCGTATCTGTGTAAACCTTGCAGTACAAGTAAGATTTTTGCCCTTCTTTTGGTTCTGTCATACCCCCTCAGCCAAGAGTCCTGGGTCTATCAAGACAATCAACAACAGACAACTCATCCTTTTTATCAGTTCTTAGATAAAAACCTCCTAAAATATCTCAGGAACTAGAATGTGGCTCCTACAAAATACATGAGGGTTTTCTGGTTTTCTTTGTTTTAAAGTTACAAGGACTTGGCTCAAAGATTCAAATATTCAAAGTTATTTGATCCTGAGCTGCATGGCATTTGACCTAAGAGTTACCTATTTCACTTCATTACTTGTGAATTTTATCATATGGCTTTCTGATTCTGTAACTAAAATTCACAAAGTGTTTTTCAACACAACTGTTGAAAAAGATAGGCACAATATAAAGAGAAAGGCATAGCTTGATTTTCTGGTGACACATCTGCTTGATAAATCTGTTCTCTAACAGAACATTGATTAGTCTATTCAATCTGACAGATAAATGTATTCCAAAAGAGTCAACCACAGTCGATATTTTGTTGCAGTTCTTTTGCATCACAAAGTGGCAAAAGCAGCAGTAGCTACCTACAATACAAATCCAGAGGCATAAGACAATCTCCACCAGGTCTGAAACGAAAGCAAGTCCTCCAGTCCTTGGGAACATTTGGCCTAGAGGCTACCAAACAGCTAGAAAATGGTCAAAATGCAGCCTATTCAGGCCTTAAGCAACAGTTGTGTAGTTCTTCACGTACACACAAACAAAAACCACATTTATACAATGTTTTTCATCTCCTGAAATATTTTTAAAGTAGTTCATACCTGCAAGTAAACGAGAAACTGGGAGATGAATGCTAACTTTTTCCTGAGAAACGCAGTATCTGATAGTCTCAACTGAATGTCCACACATACTGAGAACAATAGGCTGTTCTCCATCAGTAAACCCACTATGACACTGCATCAGCACAGTCAGGCATTTCTTGTAAGCTTCAATCAACACTTTTTCCTGAAAGAAAGATTGCAGTTTACAGAGATTATGAAAAAAACAGACAAATAATACAGCCAACGTAAAAAAGACTGAAGGGTTGGAGGTTTTTACCTTTAACAACAGTCCTGCAAAATTAAGATAAGGATTCCAACAAAAGAGCCAAATTAAGGAGGGCACAGATTGCAAAATTCATACTGGTATGTCTGATGAGAAAAATACCCACTAGTATGTTGTTTGGGTTTGGGTTCTGGTAACTTTCTGATCAATGATAATGCTAGGCTAATAAAATCTGAACATTAAATAACAGTAAGAGATTAAAGCCGGCCTGAATGCTCAAATATTCTAGGATCACTTACTCCACAGCCATATTTTACAATGCTCAAGTTCTGTACTCCTAAAACTTGGAACACTTATGGAGTAGAAACATCATCTACAATCTGCAGTATGTGGTAGATCCAGGGTCTCCTCCTCTATTCCCTCTTCTCTGATAATTATAACCTGATAGTGTTGTGATGATCACAGCTATCAGATGTGTGACACAACTCTCTGAAATATTTTGTAAAAAAGTTTAACCACATTCTCATGAATTGGCCAGTACAAGCCATAAGAGACATGCTTAAATACAGAAAAGGTTTGCACTCACTCAGAGAAGATTTTCTTGGCTTATGGTGAATTTATGTGTTCAGCTCAATTGTTACATGTAATAACATTTGAGTTTTATCCCCCTCCACATAGAAAAACAATTCAGAAGGAACTTACATCTAATGCACACCAGTCCTGCATCATTGAAATAACAAGTGTTAATTTCATCTGCAATGTAAAGGCTGCTTCCCACTCTGGTTCCATTTCAATGTGTTGTCCTACTTGACGAGTTATTGGATCCATACCCTAAACCAAAAAGAATTATGCATCTCAACAATGTATCGCTGAAATATGTTGATAAAATCAGCATGAGTGTGAGACACTGGTTAGCTATCCTTATGAGCATATTGTTGCTGCAACAGGTAAAAAGAAACTTGACACCATCTGAAAGGGAATGAAACATATCAAACTAATAACAAGACAATTAAGTGGGATTTGGGAAATTAGAATACTATGTCAAGAAAGGTTTGGATATGAGCTGTATCTGTTATTAACAAATGCAGAGATTTCAGTATTATGAGCAGTCCAACAACATTTGCATACATAAAATATCTTACATACACATTTTGGTTTCTGAATACACTTTCTAGGGTTGTGCCATTACATACAGTTTTGTACTAATTAAATATTGGGTACTACAACACCTAATCAGCTCTTAGCATAAGAAGAAAAAAACCCCAGCATTATCTGAGGATTACAAAATTTTCAAGTGACTATCAAAAAACGATTAATGAAAGCTAAGTACTGAGACAGGTATGCTACTGAAGTACTGAAAAATGGGAGTGATTCTGACTTACACCTCACTGATCACACAGCCAATTTGCCCTTGTAAAAGCTGCACTGTTTTTAAAATGCTCCTCTTAAGATAAGTACATGAAAAGGCTGTGGAAAAAAAACACAGTGAAGAGGTCTGTTTGTGTGTCTTGAACAATATATTCCTCAATACACAAGGAGCAACTCTGCTGACACTTAAGATGGACCAGATTTTGCTCACACAATTAAATGCCCTGTCTGCCTCTATAACTGCAAAATATGTCCCAAATTACACTTCTTTTTGTACTGCTCTTTCACTTTATTGCCCTCTACCCCAAACTAAATTTTAAAAAGTGAGGTAGACGTTATGTTTCAGAAAAACATGATGACTCCAAAAGTAATACTGTACTGAAGTTATAAAATGAGAAGTATATTATATTTCTTCCATTTTTACATCATGATAGCTAACTTCCTGCTTTCATCTTGCAAAATTTTGTAATTCACAGATTTACATACCTGCATACATTTGAGTAATTCTAAGAAGGCATCGAAACCCTCCAGGAACTTGCGTCTCAAGTCATCTGACCACTCAGTTGGTTTACTTATTAACACATACCTGGGTAGATGAGTAAGATGCAAGTGTTAATTTTAGATTTTTTTAAACTCCATTTATCAAATCAGCACACGGTTAATGTACTTACTTGAGATCCAAAATAAGGCTCTGAACACGTCTGAATTTGAAAGCCTGCAGAGCAGTGTAACGTTCAAACTGAAACCTGCCTTGGATGTCACGGTGCCTTAAGTGGTCCATGAAAGTTTTGATGATAGTGGTCATGAGATTTTCTTCTGTTATTAGCATTCGAGCCTATGCCAAAGTACATTGAAATTTGCTGTAATTAACAGACACAGCTAACAAGATTTTCACACTGCACCATGAAGTTTATAAAATACATTCTTTTTTATCCAATAGTTATATCAATAAAACCAGAACACTTAAAGGCAATCTTTTCAGAGAATCACAGAAGGAAAAGAAAAAGTAAGCTAGCCAAAAATTATCAGAATCGAGATCTCTTTTTTCAGACCCCTTCTATACAGAAGTTTGTCTATGGAAAGGCTCCTGTTAACCCATATAATTATGACACATGTTATTATGTGTCTTATAATTAACTTGTACCTCCCTTTAAGTATGTGTTGTGTCCTCTCATATAATTTAAGTATGAGCCCTTCAGGGGAGGGACAGCTCTTCTGCTTTCTGTTTACAAACTGTCAAGAGCCGTGGTGAACAGAGCATCTTCTGAACTGCTAAGGAACTGTACAGTGCAATTTCCACACGGAAATTACATGACATTACTTGTAATTCCCCTCAGGGACTACTGCATATTTCCATGTGTTGTATGAAACAAATCAACAGGGAAAGTCTGTAAAATACTGTCTTCCACACACAGCCTAACCTAACCCACCTCCACAACAAAGGAGGGGGCACTAAGTAGGCACTGCCTGTTCCTACTCGTGAACACTTCCAAACTTGCCCATTGTGTTGGTTCTCCAGGTTAAATGGGGTGAGCCCTACAGTTCTTGGATCTGGCTGGTAGCTTGTAGAAGACTGGCCACTTTGTTCTACCCCAGTGACACTGCAGTTTTTGACTAGAGCTTCTGGGTTCCACAGTTGCTAACAATACTTGGAAATAGTTTCTAAAATGCTACTGCAGGGGGGAAAGAAAAAGTCATCACCAACATAGCTGCCCATCCACCCTCAAGCCAAAAAAACTCAGTTAAAGTACTAAGACCATTTTGAAAATGTTACTGGAGGGCAGTGGGGTGGTTTACATTCTTCAGCTTACTTGTTTAAGAATGAATGGCTCTAAACATACAAAAATACTACTTAATTCATATGACAGGAACTTATAATAATTACTTTCATCAGTCTATTCTATCATTCTGCAAAAGAGTCAAAAACCATTTGCTTTACTTTTTTTGCATGCTTTTAAAATAGAACTCATGTAAAAGGGACACTGCAATCATTCTGCTTCAGGAAATGTTTCAAACTACATTTTTAAAAAATATGGATTGATTCACATACTGTACCACCCCATCTGCCAAAGGAAAAAATACCATCATAATCATTTGAATAATACTATTTTGTTAAGTCTAACTCTAAGTCTGAATAACTCTTACTGAAAGCATCAACATTAGAAGGGGCAACATATTATTGCCCTGAACAATGGGAACAAAATCCTGAGGTCCTGTTGAATTCCCAGGAATAATATCTGCCACTAGGAAACTGAAGAACAACTTTTCTCAGTATTGTGACTGTCATGCTACTATTGAATTTTAGAGCTCAATTAAGCTGATTAAATTTGGGAGGATTCAGAAGCATTGATTTTTTTAAACAATTCTGGGTATGAAAATCAGGCTTTTATTTCCAGTACAGCTCCACAGTTTAATTTGTCTAATTCATAATACAAGCAAAGACAGACTTATTTGGAGACTGGAGCAAAAAAAAAAAACAAAAAAAAGCTTCCCAAACAAGCATAAGCTGGTGAAAGACCAGCAGAGCCGGGAGAAGTCACGGTGCTTGAAGCACTGCAACAGAAATTACCTGCATCAGAATGGTGCTCTGAAACCATGATAGGCAAACCACAATATAGATTTCTACAAACAGTAACTGTGGTTCAGTATGATGAGGAATTTAAATGTTATGTGTGTTTGTTTCTAAATAAATATGAAAGTACCTTTCTAAAAAGAGTAGAACGTAAAAAGAAAAACTGAAAACGCCCAGCTGTCTCTGGGAAGATAGACTCCAACTTTGCAGTGCTGAATGCTTTAACTTCTAAACCCATAGCAATGCACGTAAACAGTCTGACTGCTCTGCGTTTCCACAGTAACATTAAAGAAATCTGAAGCCTTGATTTATGAAACTTGAGTGGCTTTTAACAAATAAAGATTTCCTTTTTTGGTCTTTTAGTACTTACAAGAGAAGGCACTGTGAATATCTGTATCGAGAGGTCAGCAATTGAGAACTCTCTGTCGTGGTCATCTTTCATAAAATCACTCTGCAATCGCTCATAGTTCTATTAAGAAGGAGGCAAAAAAAGGCAAGGAGTGCCAACTATCAGTTTTTAAAAGAAAGACAGGCACTACTCACCAGAGTAGGTACAGTGAAGAGTTGGACAGACAGAGCAGCCACCGATACTGCCCGTTCGTGATCATCCTCCATATAATCTCTCTGCAACTGCCGGTAATTCTAAACAACAAGGGGAGATTCACCTCTAATCCACACTGACCTGATTTTTTAATTTAAATGTCTGCTCTGGGAAACTTTAATGCCATGATAAAGGGAAGAGTAGCTCTTAAGGATTATTATATGGATATTCTGCACAAAGAATATGACAACTTAATCTGCTCACATGTGAGATCTACTCACTCTGATTTTCACAGTAAAGGCTAACATTTTATTTTCTGCTCAAAAAAATTATTTGTCTGTAGCAGAGTGAGCAGAATTTTGCAGTGCTGATTTAAAGCATTTCAAATACCGGTTACTGCAGAAATACTCATAAGCATAACTAAATTTAAGCACTGTTTCTGAGCAGTGCTTTAACAGCTTACACCTCAACAATAAGACGTGATTAGCTCTTAAGAAGTGATAGCCTGCACAGTTGATGGTGAAGACAAAAACATCTAAACTGCTTTAGTTCTGGGAAGTCTGAAAGTCCATTTCCTTCCCAGGAGATGAGATGCCATTATAACTAATATTTCGAAGACTAAAATAAAGTTGTCAGCATTTCATTTCAACTTCTCACTTCCAAAAAAAGGCAAAAAAATCGGGTAACAGTTTGTTTGAAGTACTGTATGCTAACTAAACTCTCTTCACTGGACAGTTTAGGCATTTAATGGCTCTTAGTAAGAAAAATACTTACTCTTGCAAAGCGGATAGCGAAAAGTTTCTTGTACTTCAAATCCATAAGCAGACTGCTCATGAATAACTGGTGATACACATTTCTAGCTCCTGTCAAGAAAAATGAACGAAACATTGCATGTTACTATATTCTATCAACATATTATGGAAACATTTAGAAAAGTAAGCATCTACAGAATGAGGCAAGTGTTCATTTCAGAGTAGAAGCTGCTTTGATTAAGTCTGTCAGGTGGTAGCAAAGGATGAAGAATACATAAACCAAAATTCTTCAAGAGGCATTATTTATTACTCCTGTATAAGATAACACTGTTGAATGGGAACATAAATCTTCAAATATAAGGGAAGTCAGCGAAACAAGAACAGAACTCTGTTCCTCCCCAGGATAAACAGCAGATTTGGATGGCCCAGGGAAAAGAGGAGCACACTATTACGAGAAGTGTTCAAAAAATTTTCCTAGTTGTGAACATCTCCATAAAATAACCAGCTTATCTGTCTCTGAATTTCTATTCTGTCTGAACAGAATCCCAGAAAATATTATCAATATGAATGTGATTCGTCTGTATGTAGACTGGACACAAATGCACATATTGGACACAAATGCACCTTTTCTTTCTGTAGGTCATTTTCAAGTCAAAAGCTATTACACTATTTTCTTAATGCTGAGTAATTTTGGAATACAAAAAAAAGTATAGAAATACTGATGTTGAAATATAAATGCAAAAGTTACTCCTTCTTCCATGGAAGACAATATCCTAACAAAATCTGTGTTTAAAATGCTGTAATGCTCCATAAAAGCAGTATCTTTCAACTCACAAAATCTGCAGTGTCAGGCATTCATTCTCAAGACAAAGGGCTTAGAGAAATAGAAACTAAAATAATCATTTTCTCCATATTACATACACTATTGACTTTACTTTTTACTTATTTTATTGCTACTCCAAGAAGTTCCCGAGACAGACATATTGCATCATTCTATACCCTTTCTGTGCTTCTCTTTCTTAACCTGGCCTTATATGCCCTTTCAGGATATCAAAAGAGACACAGAATCCATGATGACAAAGAATTTAACTACCTCCCATTCCTCAAAATTACAACTTTTCTAGCCAATCCCATTGTATCAGTCAGACTTTTAAATTTTCAAGGGCTCTAATATAACAGAACAGTAGTTTTCACTCAATGTTCTCAGAACAGCTAAGAATACCTCATGAATACAAACACAAGTCAAAGCAGAAAACCACTGCCCTATCTCTTAAAAAGATGCATTTTGGTAGATATGATGCAGATGCTGAGATCCTCTAAAGCAGACAAACCCCAAAATGCTCTGTTTTTTTACTCAGTTTCCTTTAACTATTGTCATCTGCATATTCAAGTCAGCCTTCATTTTAGACTCCTTTAAAAAATTAAGTCTAAAACCGACCTCGTCTCCAAATGGTCTGTTCTTTTCTTAAATATACTTGGGAGTGTATCAAGAAGGGATAGATTATAACAAATCAGGCAAATTTATCTGTAATACACTGCAGTAAAACTGATCAAACATTAGCAGATATAGCACAGGGAAAACTTATGCACAGCACTCTGTAGCATTTTCCAGAAGATTGAGAAAACTCACCTTTCCACAGTTTAGAATCATACAGCATCAACTTATCCACAAGAGAGGAATTTTCACCATCTGGTCCTTCTTGTAAACCAACCTGACACAATATTCGACGAAGGCCATCTTAATGAAGAGAAATGATACAAGTTAGTTATAGCTTAAACACAAACATATGTTATTTTGACATACTGAGATTTTCATAAAACACAGAAGTCATCACACATCCTTCTTTTCCCTGACAAGTGAATAACACCACTCATACTTTGCTGATAGACACACAAATATTTCATACCTTGCAAGCTTCACACTTGGCTTTTATGGAACATAAGGAACACTGTGAAACTTGCCAAACACAATGATCTGTTTCAAGGTTATCAAGCAAAAACGCGCTTCCTTAAAAGTGTGTTTGACTTACTAATATAAAGAAGAGTTACACAGGAGGCTAATTTTATAGGTTTTATTTGTCTGTTTAGTGCCCTATCAAAAGGAAAATATAATTCATAAATGAAATTACTCATATATGAGTTTTTTGTTTACACTTAGGAGTTGGTATAATTTCAAACCTTCTCTATGTACTTTTTTCTAATGGAAAACAGTAATAATTATTATATAAGCACGTAAATTATTATATGCTTGCAGATGAGCCTGCATCTGCAACAGAGCACAGCCCTGACACACTCATATTAAGAATGTTCAACCTGGTTTTGCACTGCAGATAACGCATATTCCCTAAGAACTATGTGACTTACAGAGGCCTTGTTTCCACGTGCTGTTTGGCCTTCTCAGCTTCTTAGGTAGAGTGGGCAGTGGCTTAGTGCTGTGTGTACCATCCTATGGTACAGTTCTATAGTCTGAGAATCCCCAGAGCAGTTTGGGGTTATTCCCTTTCGCATTACCAAGTTCAATTCCAATCAGACAACAAATTAATGGAAACCACTGCATTGTTCAACAATTATCAAACAGACACTTACTCCTGAAGAACTGACATTTGCTAGGAAGGATGTAGTAGTCAAACTTCTCATGAAGTTCCATAGCAAGGTTTTTTCCTCTTTTTTCATGACAAGAATTTAACATTCCTTTCACAGCAATCATCCAACCTAATTCCGTGGCACAGCAAATGCTATTGCCCTTTGTTCAGGGACATTTAAGTGTAACCACTTAAGCAGTGCAACTCTGTCACCACATGTTACAGAAAAGATTGAGCAGAATTTAGTTGTTTGGGTGCGTTTGTTAAAAAGCTAAAAAAACCCCAGACTCAGGAGTACATTGCAAGCCTGCATTCCAAGATGTGTAAGGCGGTTCAAGTACTTGAGGACAGAGGTCACAGACAGAACGTATGTGTGCTGTTTACCATCAAACACGCTTTTTGCCCTTCTGAATCATAAAGAACACAGCATTTAATGAGGTGAACTCTTCAAACTTCAAAAACACTACATACACACAGTCAAACTGAATTCAATACTTTCTTCTGCAATTTGAGACATCACTAACATATTCAAGTTACTTTTTTCCACTGTCATTTAGTGCTGAAAATTAGCGACTGTGTCACCTGGCACAAATGACATGGCACAAAACTGGGCTTAAAAAAAATCAGAAAGACAGTGCCTGCCTACATGTGTCACTGAAAGGAAAATTTATCTCAGAAATCAAATATCTTCATAACTCCTTTCTATTAATACCTATGGTTTGCCAGCAACACTGGCAAATAGCTGAACAAACTGCTACCATAACTTCGGTTGAAATGTTTGATTTATGTATATTTAAAAATTACTTACACAAACATTAACTACTTATCTTACTAAAACAAGAACATGTTACAGAGGCCCTATGCCTAAAATCTTGACTAGCCTTCCCATTACCAGTCTAACAAAAGGTATAGTCTCTGAAGAAATCTTGTACTTACGCAGAACATATATAATATTATAGTTGCATGTGCTTTGCTAATACTTCTTGCTAACATTTTTCAGATGCATACAACATAAAATGCACGAGGGAATGTATCTACATTTCTACATATCAGCAGTTTGACACTTTTCCTTTTATTTCCCCTCACACCTCATATCTTCACAACCTTAAGACTTACCAGGACAAAGGAAGAAGCAAGTCAAAACAAGCACAGAGCAGTTCCATAAGAACTGATACTGTGTATCTTGATTCCTTCACGAAAACTCTTTTAAAAATCTGATTAATACTTTGTTTGCTTCTATACTTACCAATACCCTCCACACATCCTTGCATTTTCTCTGTTGTTCTACTTAGCAAAAAAATCTGAAGCAATCACTTTCATCATCATTCATCAAATTACTTCTGAATAATTTTGTTTTATCTAATCAGACAGGTTATTTTCAGCTTACTGCATTCATTTAAAAATGCAGGGACTGAAAAATAGCTTTTTGGCACACTGCATCTGACAGTGAGTCTCAGCTTCTGTTCAACAGCAACTAAACAGAAAAGACTACGTAAGACTGGTAGCACTTTCACATGAAGTTAGAATTCAGAACAGCACTCCAGCAAGACAAAATAGAATGAAGTCTGACAAGTTATTAATAGCTTTGCCTTATACATTACATATCTAAACTAAGTGGACAAAATTGCTTCAGAAAATCAGCTTGTCTCATAAATATTCTCTAACTTACTCAAAAAGTTCAAGTTTGCCCACCTGAATATCCAATAACACTTCCAAGCCAAGTTAGGAGCTTCAGCCCGAAGCTCTGATGGGCAACAATAGATGAATGCATAACTTGTACTTTCAATGGCTTTGTCTGACGACTGGTATTTCTCTTAAAAAGGAGAGGAAAAAGAAGGCAACACATAAATTAATGTGAGGACTGGCAGATATTTCTACAAAGAAACACAGCATTCCTATGATTAATTCCAATCATTTATAATATTAATACATATTCTGATTACTAACACCTACATAAAAAAAAAACAAAAGCCTGAACCTTATTTACCCTATTAATATTTGAAGGACCTTATTATGCAACACCAACATATGTAGGTCAATCCATTTTCCACCCTTGGCCTCTTATCAACATACACACTGATCTGCTGCATGTTACTGATAAGCAATACCATGCACAACCTGAGACGGCCGTACGTGTTTGTTTTTCACATGACAAGCAAGTCACACAGCAGCCCACCACAGTTTTCAAAAATACAAATTAAACACACTGAGTTAGAACAAGAAAGAAAGTATTTTCCCTCATCTCTGTGTTATAAACCATAATAGTTAGATGTTACACATAAAAGCCATTTTTTCTTTGACTGCATGGGCACTAAGTTAAAAATACGGCACAAATTTATCTTCAAAAAATAAGCTAATGCTTTCAAAATACCTTAAATCATTTAAGATCTGTAAATCTAGTTGCAGCATTTGGTTTTCAGTGGTAGCTCTATTATATATAAACAATTTATTACATGTGATTAAGTACTGCACTGCAGCAGTTTAAGAAAAGTTAAACAGAAAACATTATTCCCATGTTCTTACACAGAGGAACCTTGCAACATAGAGATATTATTAATATATTTACATATATAAATGCAGAAAAGCAAAATGAAATTGTATTTGTAGTTTCACAATTCAACTGGGATTCAATCCATAATAATTTCCATAATTGTGGTTTTGAAAGACATAACTTCATTCTATAGGAAAAAAACTAAAATAGTTTAACTTCACTGATCTGAACTGGCACGTAATTCTGAAAGATTACATTTGAAGTTCCTGATCACGTTCTGTTTTCTGAGGGAAAAAGTCGTCTATGAACCTCTTTTTAGAAAATTATTTTGGGTGTAAGGTAGGCCATAGTAGAAAAAAAAACAACACATAAATCTCTATTTTGATAACCCTCCTCCGTATATTGTAGATAGTATCTCCAACACTTTGTATTACTAAAATATCAAGATTCATTACAATAGCAGCATCAGAAAACTGTGTAGCAAAGCCTCCTCTTGTTTAATATGAGGCAAATCAGTAGATAATACCACTTACCACCATCACTTACCACTATTACTGATTTTGCTTGGTCACAGTACTGGAAGTCTCCATATCGAACAGACCTACGTCCCTGTGAATTCATAAAGACATAACTTTACCACCAGCTTCAAAACAAGAAGTTCCATTAACAAAAAACACAACAGTAAAAGCTTCAGATGCACAATAACCACTCCTTCTTTCATGCTACTTTCAATTTAAAGTACTGTATATGTTACATTCTTGGATTTCCAACATGCATCCTGTACTTTTTAAAACAAAACAAAATCATATGCAGTCATCTGTTATACTAAATTTTCTGTGTATGGCATTGTTCTTAAGATGTAACCATCACACTTTTATATTTCAAAATACTAAAAACTTATCTTTAGTATGAATGCATCAATCAGTTTTGGTAGAATTTGAAGATATTTCAGACATTCCAGTGCCCTTTAAAAAGCAGATACTAAAGCCAATGGTCTAGTAAACATACACTTAAAGCACTTGCTTAATTTCAAAAGGAAGCTTTTCAGTCTTTCTGTACTGTCAATGCATAATCAAAACAGATAGTTGATTGAATTTATAGTGTATTATAGACAGAACAGCTTACTGATATTTTAGATCTAGCCTGATGACAAATCTGCTTCAGGCATAATATTCTCATTTCTTTCACATACATGCACATATATATACATATGTGTTCCTGAACGTATTTAAAAGTAGGACAGGATCAACAGCAAGGAAAAACCTAAGTGCACCCTACAATGCACAGTATGTGTCCAGGTCAGCACATATTTAGAGGATCTTTTGGTATCACAAAAAAACAAAGTACTGATAATACAAAACCAAACTCTAGTTCAGTGGTCAGTAATATAAAGTGGTTATATCTCCTTCTCCACTGGCCTTCTTGAAGCACTTTAAGTACTCAAACTAACATTCATATTGCCATTTTGGAAGAGATTTCCTCCTCACACCACCCCCCCAAAAAAACCATAAGGCAACAAACCAAGAGAAAAGGACACTCATTTTCATGGCAACTGTGTATAAGCTCATTGCACAAATAACAAGATGCAGTTGTCCTACAAAGCATTCCTTTCTTAAAAAGATACACAGGAGCCACAACCACAACACAAACATAACTTCTGAAACCAACGTACTAATTAAAATTATATTCAGCATATAGTGATTCTGAACTCACTGTTCTTTCTTAATACTGTATGAAATGCTTCACCTCTTCCTGCCATTATAATTTGACGATTATGAAAAATTAAATGAAATTAAATTAATAAAGCCCCACAAACCACAAGTAGTTCCATGAGCACCAGAACAAAAGCATTCAATTATGGATTTTAACCCTCACAGTTAACTGCTGTTACTCTGAGAAGCATTTCCTACGCTTGGAGCACACATAGGGGCTCTTCCAATGTCAGCTCCCCAGTGTACAGTCAGGGATGGGCCAAAGCTGCTGCCTGTCCTTGACAGAGGAAAGAGAAACACCCTGCCATCTACACTTACATGACTTATGGGAAAACATTTACATTGAAACATATATTCAGTGTCAGGTCTGGTTTGGATTGGCCCATGAGTCAAGACATTTTACTGTGGCGTGACACACAGGGCTCAATCACATTAACCACATGTTTTGGGAAAACAAACTGTAGTCATATAAAATAAACATTAGGGTAAGGTAATTAAATGTTCTAGCAATTAATTTACTTACATCTCTATCTACTGTTGTTGCAAAACCAATGGCTTCCTTCTGTGTGCAGTTGACAGCCTTCTGAAGAGTATAAATAACTTGTTCATAGGTATGGACTTCATCATTAAACAGCATGCAGTAGTAAGTGTCACTCTTCTCACTTCAAAGCAAAGATTGAATTTATATCATTCAAAGCAATGTAATTAAAAAAATCTTCTAGTTTAACAAAGTTTTCCACCAAACAGACAACCCAAGCCTGGGTTTCCTTTGCTAAACTGGAACATATCTCAACAATTTATTTGAAAAGGGTAACTCCTGTCCTCTATCAGAATGTGCATCTTTCCCGCAGAATTAAGTCCAAAATTAGCAAAATCTCAAGACAATATTTCAGTCTGAATTTTATTTTTTAACATCTGTTGATTATGAGTTGACATTTTCCTACTAAAGAGAACACATTTCCTTCCAGTGCAGCTGTGCTCATTACATTCCCCCATAGTTTCTTAAAGATTTCAGCAGTCTTGGCATTATTTTGCCACACCTGCTTTCCTGACATTGCACAAAGGTCTATTAGACAACAAAAACTTGGCAGTTTCTTAAAAAAACAAACTCCACAGTCCTCAAACCACAACTTATTAAGCTCACAGATTCAGTTCAATCTGTTGATTCCCATCACAGTATTCTTGCTCATAAAACACAAAGTAAAAGCAGATACTAACAAGATGTCACAAGCTAATCCATAATAGCTGTGATGCTACAATACACTTAAACATTCTGTAACGCTTCAAAATTTGTAGTAAGTGGATTCCCAAAAGCACAAAATACTTCTGCCATCAGAATTTCAGTAACTTTGATCATAAGACCCTTTTCAATACTAAGATAATTAACATATGGGAAAGAAATTGTTCCATCATTGCTATGAAGAGAAATACACTTTACAATCACAAAAGTAAAAACTATGAGAAATACAAATGTATTACAATTATTGTAGCCCACTGTCTACAAAATACTTCTGAAAATTTTAGGAAAGGCAGAAAAGATAATTAAAATCACAATTTTTACTTTCAACTGTAAATATCTGCAAGCCTTTAAAAGGTAGAAGACAAATACTATACTTACGTCATTTCTAGTCCAGGCAATTCATTTTCCTTTTCCCATGTTAATATATCTACTGCATATTTAAATGTGATGGCAAAAATATTATAAGCTCTAGCTACCATATCTTCAGGTAAGTGCACAAGAGGATCCTGGAAAATACATATAAATAGCAAATGAGAAACTAAATAACATTCAAAACAAACTCTTAAATTTGCACCTCTCTTTTATCAAAGATGATGTAAGTATTTTTAATGACGTCTTTCTTTAAATGACTTCTCATTTGAAAGGAACAGACTCAATAATTATCCTGTTTTCTTTTTCCAGTTCTACACTGATAATCACCAAAGCTCTAATCTGACAACCAATACCTGAGTGCTAACTCATCTTTGATTTACAGAGACACTTTCACACATTGACATTTACACATATTTCTTTGTTTTCACTCTCCCTGTTCTCACTCCAGCACAGTGAGATACTTCTTCTAAAAAACTTTTAACCTCAGCTATATAAAATCTGCTTCTTCTGCTATGCCTTCAAAAATGTGATTTCAAATCACTGTATCTTTTGTTCCACTTAACAATATTAGGAAACCGCAGAATACAAATGACCACGCATCTATTGTCCTGTTATTTAAAGGCACCAGTCTTACCCATCCCAGCTTATACAACATGCAGCACACTGGCATCGTGATTTATGATGCACATCTCTTATATGCTGTGGTATATAAATAATTAAATGCTGAAATGTAATGAGGTGTTTCGTAATGATCAGTCCATGTCTCAGTCTTGCTCAAAGAGAGCTGCTCCCCCCATGTCTGTGGACTGTGCATCCATTTGTGCGTATTCTGTGCTCTCCATTTAATAACTGCAGCAGTCACTACAAACTTGTCCTCCTCTCTGTGACAGAGCAGAATGGCTGCTGCTGCAGGTGGAGGAACAGAAATGGGGAAGGGGAGGAAGAGGAGTGTTGCCTCAGTCTGCCAAGTCGAACGGACTGCTTTTTGGAGCAGCAAATGAGAACCACTGCCAACTCCGGATGAGGTAGTGCTGGTACCACTGCCGTTTCCCTCCAATCCATTTCAAGGCTTGTGAATAAAAAAACATTAAAAACCTCTACTCTGAAGGGAGTTGTCTTCTACTATTTCAAATTTCCGAGAACAACTAGTTCCTCTTCTACAAAGCTCAAAAGGGAACACTGCGTGCCCTGCAGGTCACCTGGACATATGCAATACATTGGGTCATAGACTCAATTCATTGTTTGCTATTTTGAAGTATATGTAACTGTTAGCCAACTAAATACTTAACAGTGGCCCAATTTCTGTTTCAGGATTACCTAATACCAAATTCAGTGTTTTACTGCAGCTTATGTTTATAAAAATGGTCACAATAATATTTTCAGAACTTACGCCTGCATCATCTACAGGAGGCTCTTAGCAGACAGCAATTCACTTGTACTAGTAAAGTTTATCCCCCACCCCCCAAGACTCTTTGGGAATATCTGAAAGTTTTACAGAACTGTTAACAACTGCCATTCCTCTTTTTCTTTTTTTTCCCCTTCATTTAAAACTTTATATGGAGAACTATCAGTCACCAAAAGCAAAGGCAAACTGTAAGCAGCAGCAGTCCATCCATTCCCGGCACTTTCAATAAAGACATATCTGGGTAAGGCAGAAAACAGGCTCCAATAATGCTCAACAAATGATCCTTAATTTACCTCAAGCACAACTGCATAACATAGACCTCAATCCACGATGCTCATGCGGAAGAAATACAAAGGCTGTGCAGCACCTTAATTTTTCTGTCACACTCACTGTGTATCTTTGGACACAGAAGTTGCGGTCCACACAAGATTTCAGAACAAGAGTTTCCTAAGGCTGCCAACTAATGTAAGCTGGCATGTAGACCAAGTGGTGAGTCCAGCAGCAGTGCTGGACTCTCAGGGTTGAGATAGTGAGAACAGACTTTAGAAGAACCACCATTACTGAAAATACAATTACAGTTGCTTCATTTAGACCATCAGATCAGCAAAATTACTGAAAACTTTGTCTTGTATTTTCCCTTAATAAAAATCTCACAGCAATTATACTATGTAACAACACAGGTGAGCGGCCAGACCAGAAGCCCAATTAGCCACACTCACTCCTGAGATGTAACAACAGATGCAAAGAGTATAAGCAGAAGACAGAATGCTTCCTAGTCTCCAGTAACTTAAGACACTAATACTTCATGCACCAAAGATGGTATCTGAGATTTTAAATGGCCATTGATAATTTTTCCCTCCATAGCCATGATAAATTTCCCTTTTGAACACACGTAAACTTTTAACAATGGTTTTTTGCAACAGTTAGTCCAACAGCTTGAATTCATACCATAAAAAGTAAGAAGTATGTAAGAAAACTGTCTTTTTGTCTTTGATATGTCCAAGTTGTTATGCTATGGTTCTGTGGTGATGATATGTTCCCTATTTACCTTCTCCATACCAAACAAGCTTTTAGAAGCCTCTGTCTTACTTACATCTCCATTATGACTTTCCTGTAACAGCAAGTTACTTTGATTTTTAAAATCTGCGTACTCTAGTAAGAATCAGAACATATGTTGCACAGATAGCTTAATTTGGTTTCTTGGTGCACATGATTACACAGCTATTTTCTGCATGTGGCAGAATCCCTTGACCTGACAGAAAATACAGAAAAACCAAGCAGCAGAACTAAAGCTGCAAAGATGACCAAGAACATACAAAAGGAAGTCTTTAAGTAGGAAATGCAATTCTAAATAACTTCTTAAGTTTGACATTAATTTGTGTCTAACAGTGTGGTTCAAAGAGTAAGGTTCTTACCATCTCTCATGCATAGTATACAAGACTAAAAATAACTTCATATGAATCATTTATATATAGGCACATACATATACACAGTTCATGTTTTGAAACACGATTCCTCTCTTGTAATTACCTCTTCTTCTGCAGTCTCTGAAGTGTAAGGTTCATGCTTTTGACAGTAAGGACCTTCCTTCCAAGCTTCTGTATCACCACAGTCACAGAAGCCTCCTCCACCTGATGTTGTCATCTAAAATTATTTAAAAACAAAGCACTTCATGTGAATGTATGTATATATATATACATATATATGCAAATTAAGAAAGGAATAGTCACAGCTAAACTACAAAAGCGTGATCACAAAACCTCATAGCTTTAGACAGTACCCTGTTAAAACAGCAGTGAAACTGTGTCTACTTCTGTGACAGCTGAAAGCTTGTCTACTTCATCAGTCTGTCTATGTCAAAAGAAAAAAACCTAAACAGCAAAACACCTTCAAACACCTCCATTTTGCCCTGCCTGAAGGCTGTGGATTTTTCCTGGTTTTCAGATGTTCTGAATCTATTACTTTCAATGGCATCTGTACTATTCCAGATTCTCACAATTTTAATCTGAACAAAGCTAAATCATTTTACACAGTGCTATTACACAGTGAGTAGAAGATGTGCTTTATGGTAAAAGGAATTGAGAGACAAAACTTAAATTGTTCACGTAAGTTTTAGTAAGCATGGAAAAAAGGTACTTGAAAATTATAACGATATATTTACACTGTTTTACAATAATAAATAAAAATGCAGTTATTATTATAATATATAAAATATATACAAGTTTATATATTATGTATATGGCAATATACATAAGATATAAATATATAAAATATTGTATATATTTAATATTGTGAATAAATAAATTTTATTTTAAAGCTAAGACCACCTCAAGTTAATAAGTGCAATAATACTCTTTTTGCATCATAACTATTAACTGATTCACGTAAGAATTCTTCTTCCATGTATTTTTGACATATTGGTATATTCTATACATACAGGTACCTCCTACAGTATCAACAAAATTACATGGATATTTAAAAGGACATTTGCTTACATTTTTTTGATGTCACTTAGACTTGTTAATTCACTAGGTTTGCACACTAAAAACCTACCTATAAGAAGTGAGCTGATATCAGCAAATCTGGCTAGGTTTCTTGAGTCAAATTGTACTGGGTTTTGTTTTTTTTTTTTTCTGAATCCTAGTGCTCAGTGTAAGCAGGTATCGATCAAATTTACATTAACAGCAGTGCAGTATTGTCAAAAACAGATTTACAGAAAAGTTGCACTGGTAGTTTTCACTTAACTTCGTAGTTTAAAAACACATCAAGGACTTCTTGGCTTGCTTTGTATGCGTTTTTTTTAATCAATCTGAGCTACCAATAGTAGTATATCACTAAAATAAACAGCACCTACAGATTTAGTTTTCTATTTTAACTTTACATTTAAAAACAAATAAAGGTCCTGGTATTGTACATAATTTGATAACAATTCAGATATTTAAAGAAAAAGTTTTAAACAGAAATGGCTTCTCAATAAAGGTTTTTCAATAGCTTTAAAAAACCAGACAAATATAAAAGTCAAAACAAGATGAAAATTAACTCTAACACTGTGAAATTCACTAAATTTTACGTTAAAAATAACATAAATTTGTAAGCTTAACTGTTGTGCATAATATTTTTTGCTCTGTATTTTAAAACATTAACTTCCAGAATTTATAGTCAGATCAAAACACTAAAGTTCCTGTAAGATTACTGCAGACATAATTTCAAACTTTGTATTCATGCACCATTTTGAAATTATGTATACATTCTTAAACTCGAAACAAAGAGTTTCATGCACATACAAAATTGCTAAGGGCTATGTCATATATTCCAGCAGTATCACTAACCCTGTATCGGTGCTCTCTATGAATACTTCCAAGAAAGCACTCCATGCATAACACACAAGTTGGGTCGACTGCGCAGTCTCTGAAAACAGCAACAACAGAAAGAACAACAACAACAAAAAAGCATTAAACACTTGTTTTTGCCTTTGATTATACATTTTACAACAGGTCATTTTCAACTATCAGCAATATGAATCTTCTGACTAACGTATATATTATTCTAGAAGAGTGAAGGGATGGCCTCCAAAGAGAGGGAAACAAATGAACTAGAAATAAAAATCTGTTCTTACAACAGAAGGGGCTTTAAAATCTTGTGTGGGTAGTATGTCTGGTTGGGTAATATAGACATTGCCTTCAAGAAGTGAGACAAGTACATAAGCAAGTAAACAGATGAATTACATAACATAGGACAGGCAAACAGTATAAACCCAAGCGTGTTCTCTCAAGTACACAATACAAGCATTAATGATCTCCAGCAATCAGAGAAGACACCTTTTCACTGAACACTGGAAAGGAAAACAGCACACAACAGATTAGATCAAACCTCTGCTTCCAAGTTTAGCCTTACAAGCTCACTGAAGAGGTGCGAGAATGCAATTTCCTCAACCAGGAGAGTCAGAGACCATAATAAGGTCCTGTCTACATGCACTGCACTATTAGACAAAAGTAATATTTTTAGCAAAAGTGGGTAAACAAATAATAAGACAATTATGCATTACATTTAACTGTACTCCTGAAAAAAACACTGAAACTACATGAACTTATGTAGTGTAACTGACTTCAAGGCACACCAAGACGAAGGGAGTCAGGTCTTGCAATGTAAAAATAACTACCAAGAGAATGTCTGTCTTATGATGATTATCATCAAAACAAGAATGTAGAGAAACAACTTACTGAGTTTAAAAGAAAACACCAAAGATCACATGAAATGTTATTATAAAAAATTCTTTTCATTTCATTTAATCAAATAAATGATGGAAAAATAATCGGGCAACCATGACTTACTATGAAGAAAGTACCATTTTCGCGTTTTGTTTTCTCCAGAGCAGCTACTAAAGGTGAAAATGTCAAAGCAAAAGTATACAAAGGTCTTCCAGTTTTTGAATAGTTTATGTTTATGGCAATATTTTTTGAAATTTATATATATACAAGTTAAAAAATTTTAAAAAAAGATAAAAAAACCCACTTAATGCAGCAATGTGCCTACAGCATTTGAGAGATCAGTTCTGCAATACTGAGTGTTGATTCTTCAGAACTGTAAACCTATGGCAGTGTACTTACCAACAAGTAAGTGTGCTTACACATAAAGCAGAAGCAGACCTGTAAGCTGCACAACTGGACACAAAAAATCCACTGCTTTTAATGTATTTTGTGGACTCAGAAAACAACTCTTTGCTGTATTCCACAAAAGCTTAAATTAAATTCTCATTACTCTGGACAAGATGGCCTATCCAGACACCCTTTTTAACCTGAATGACATTATGGTCTGCTGTATTTAAATAATATTAATATTTAAATAATTTCTCTCCTTAACAGAGATGCTGGGTACGAACAGCACATTCACTCATTCTCTGAATGCTACCAATAAATTGAATTATTCTATGTTTTCATCATACCTGACAGTATTTTCAAGGAAATACTTTATATATTGAGCTGATGGTCTTGAAAAAGCAAGTGTTTAGAAAAAAAGTACAGAATTCCCAAAGTTTTCATTAGTCCATATGTACAGTATTTGATCGTTAACATACTACTTCTAGGTTGTAATGCAATTTGACTTGTATTAAAATACTAGTTCTGAAGTTTGGATTTTTAGTTCTTTGGGACCAGATTTCATGAAAAGGTACTGAAGTAACTCTGGAAATTCTTTTTACAGCCTCTGATAGTCTTCAGCCTTCCTACCCAGATTTCTCTACTTTTTCCAAGGCTGAAGAAAGAACCTAAGTACAGTTGAAAGGAGATGGAGTTTTCTTAGTGGTCAAAAGTATCTAAAGTACCCATCAGTTTAATGTCATCCATCTCAAGATAAAGAGGTCTCAAAACATTTTCAAACCCAAAAGGCCAATCAGATATTATGTTTCTAGAAGATGAGAGCATTAGAAGATAAAATTATTCTACAATCATTCTGCCTTTGTAAACGAAGGGGATGGAAACACAGATAAATAAATCCTTGAAATAAAAGAGACATTCCCTTCCCACCACACCCCACCAAGTGTTCAAGAGTCCCAGTGAGTGGTAGAAACCAAAGAAAATGAGAGAAATCTGTGACAGAGAGGGCACAAAGTAAACTTAACTTACAAACAGTTCAGAAAAGAAAAGATGAAAACGAACCTACAGCTAGTAATACAATGGTTTAAAACTGAAGACGTTTTTAAATACTTAGTTGGTTAGTAACTTCCTGTTCTCTTTCAATAAAAGTATTTTTAGAGAGATCTAGAGATAGAGGTAGAGAAGGAACTAGAAGCTGGTATGCCTGTTTTAGCATCCAATGGATTGGTTTAACAGGTCATGAAAGAGTCTAAAACACATCATCGACATTAACAGCTGATATTAAACACTCAAAATACATGCACATACATCTGCCCACTTACTTGTGATTAATACCCTTAAATCACCCTAACAGGTCACCCCAACTACTTTCTTAATCTTGTATTTCTTTTGTACAGAAAACACCATACATTACACTAATTAATATCTTTCCATTCACAAATCTGCAGTGTGTTACTTTTCCCCTGATCCCACTTGAATGAAACACGTAAGGTTACTTTAAAAATACATTTGGGGTATTAATTTTTAATTAGGACAGTATATTCTTATTGAAAAATGTCCCATGACTTCACAAATTATAAATACTTCACAACGTTAAGTTGAACTACCTGCAAGAGTATGTAGGTTCTCCCACTTTAAAAACGCGACCACAGAGATGCGAAGGTTTGTTTGCTTGTTCCAGCTTTGGAAAACCAAATGCAGGATCTTCTCCACAAAGATACCATTCCATTGGTCCCAGCAAAACGTGTTGTGCCATCATGTCTTCTCTCTGAGGGGCAGGGTTAGGTCCCCTGCAGTAAATTTTTGGTACATAATAGGCCAGATGTTGGTATACTTCTTTCTGAAGGTCGTTTGCTTGCAGCCATTTCTTTTAAATTAAAAGGAATGAGAACACAAATTCTTCATTAATAAAAATACCAAACATAGTTATATCCATCTGGATTATTTTATTTCTAAATCAAAAATCTAAAAAGGCATTGCAAAACTAGAAAGCCATGCTTCCTTCAAGTGTTAAATCTAGATGATCACAAAAGGCAGGCATTAGGAAAGGAATAATTTGTTTCCCCTGCTTGCACATTTTATCCTTTCAACATACAAAATTCTTTTCAAAAATACAGAATTCAAGAGAAAAAAATCATAAACATTTTCTTCCAGGATGCACAACCAGTAAAATGTCCCAATATCAGCAGTGACTTTTTGGATATGGTCTAGACTATGTCGGTTTCATTTCTCTGGAGTGCAGACAGATGCTGCCAGGTGGGGACACAGAGGATCAGCAGAAGCCTCAGTTGGCAAGGAACAGAGAGAGACAAAAAGTACACAGAAACAGCAAACACAGCATCAGGTAAGAGTCCATTTCTCATTTAATTTCAATAAATTATCTGTGAAAATAAGGGACTTTGGTTTCTCCTAGTTCCAAAATAACTTATTGGAATTACTATTTCAAGTGTGATGCTAGATCCATAAATTTTTGCATCAGGTTTGTGTGGCAACATTTTGGCAGCAAGGAAGCTACAGGGGTGGCTTCTCTAAGAAGCTGTCAGTAGCTCCCCTCATGTCCAGCAGAGATCCAAGATGGACCCACTGCTGGTCAAGGCTGAGCCCATCAGAGATGGTGGCAGTACTTCTGGGATGACATACTTAGGGGGAGGAGGGTAGGAAAGAGAAATAGCAGCTGGGAGATTTGAGTAGGAATATGGGAGAGCAACAGGTCTGCAGACACCAAGGTCAATGCAGAAGGAGGGGGAGGAGGTGCTCCAGGCACCAGAGATTCCCCAGCAGCCCATGGGAAAGGCCATGGTGAGGCGGCTGTGCCCCTGCAGCCCATGAAGGTCCATGATGGAGCTGATATCCACCTGCAGCCCCTGGGGGACCACACACCAGAGCAGCTGATGCCCAAAGGAGGCTGTGACCCCATGGGAAGCCAATACTGGAGCAGGCTCCCAGTAGGACCTGTGAACCCATGAGAGAGGAGACCATGCTGGAGCAGGTTTGCTGGCAGGACTTGTGACCGCACAGGGGACTGGAACTGGAGCAGTCTGTTCCTGAAGGACAGACTTTTCCCCCCCCAGTGGAAAAGGATCCATTCTGGAAAAGTTTGTGGAGGACTGTCTCCCATGGGAGAGACCCAACACTGGAGCAGGAAAAGAGTGTCAGGAGTCTTCCCCCTGAGAAGGAAGGAGTCACAGAACAACTTGTGAACTGACCACAATGCCCATTCCCAGTCCCTCTGCACTGCTGGGTGGGAGAAAGTAGGGAAAATGTGGATGAAGTTGAGCCTGGGAAGAAGGGAGGGATGGGGGAAAGGTGTTCTTAAGATTTGGTTTTATCTCTTATAACCTTACTCTGACTTGATTGGTGATGAGTCTGTTTTGCCCGTGACAGTAACTGGTGAGCGATCTCTCCTGTCCTTATCTCAACCCATAAGCCTTTTGTTTTATTTTCTCTCCCCAGTCCAGCTGAGGAGGGCAGTGAGAGCGCTTTGGTGGGCACCTAGGGTCCAGCCAGGGTCAATCCACTACAAGTCTCCTAGTCAATCAATTGTAAAAAACCAATGTTGACAGTTTTTAAAAGGCATCGAACTACTGAACTGCCCTAAGCCACTGAAAAACTCACAGCTCCTTCTAGTTTTTTTTCCCTTGTATACACACAGAGAGTAAAAAAAAATCCTCTAGGACAACATTTGTTTTATTTCTGCCTTGTGGATTACAAATTTAGAAAGGTTTAAACTGTAAAGTAAGACTGCAAGGTTTTTATAATAAACAAACGGGAGCAAGCATATACTGCAAGTGTCCACTGATTAAATCCTGTGTTATATAAACAGCCTTAGTGTGCCATTTCTCGTTACAAATATGACAAGCAGATGCCCCCTGGCAACTTGAGGAAAAGAATTCAGAATCAACCTAAAACTGTACATGAAAACCAAGAATTAATTATACCAAAATAAATGGGTTTAGTGATCCAATGTTACAGCTTGATTTACTCTGAATTATTTATAACTTACTCCAAAGAACTTATGCTTGAGACAACACAGCGGTAGTAAGTTCTTTAAGATACAAACATACAGAGTCAGCAGAACATCTGTGCCATTGCAAATTGGCTGAATTTTTGCCTTTGTTTTAATATAGCATAGTATTTTCAATTACTAGGTGCATTTTCTAAAGTAGAACTTCAGACTTAAAAACCCCCTATTTTGTCAGAGTGCTTTCCTCACTTCTCTTTTCCTAAGTTTGACTTCCTAAAATCATAATTGATCTGCTAAGTCTTTCTATATTCATCCAGCTTTGAAGGTCAAAGCCCAGGTTTTTTCCAAGGAAATACGTGGGAAAAGGTTGCCAAAAAGCCAATCTAGAAGTTTACAAATAATCTCACCATTTCCACCAGGATTCCGAGAACTACACACACACACACACACACACACACACACACAAAAGTAAAACTTTCATTACTAAGACTTTGACTTTTTTTCCCCCAGATCATTAATCTTTTCCTCAACTTTCATTTGTTGTGCCAAATATCTACTACCACCCCAAACTGACCCAATCACAGTAGCGCTGACTTATTTTTTTCCATGATTTCCATTTAGTAAGTTCATTTTTAGATTATTTTCTACGACATATACTAGTTATTACACCTGCATTTTTTTTCAGGAAAATATCTTTAACTTCAGCCTTTTTATTTCAGCAGTACATTACTAATTTCTATCTAGAAAATACACAGGGCATATTAGCTGTACTACAAGCTCAGACACATGCCCTGCCAGAGAAAATTCTTGTTCCTCGAGTAAATGGCTTTCCCATCCCAAAAATTCTGGGAGTAGTGTCTGAAAGTTAGGTGTGGCAACACTGAACGTCATCACGCCCAAATCTCTTTGTGGACCAGTTCCATACGCATAACTGAGCACACAGTTTTGAAAATCAGAACCTGGCTGAAATAATATTAGAAGGAAATCCAGGCTACTAGGACAAGGAAACAGATGCCACTCCGAGAGCTACCAGGAAGGCAACTCACAGTGCTGTTGTGCACATAAAACTGTTACTAGAAATAAATACATGTGCCCACCTATGTTGCACTGCCTTTCTAAATCGCTACCTGAGAAACATGGAAACTCCAGAAAAACTACTCAAGACTTTGGAATTTGTTCTTTAACAAAATCATTTTGCATTTAGGCAAGTTTTCAATTAGTATTTGTTTGTCTATCTTCTAGCCTGAAGTCACATGCAAGAAAAGGTAACGTTCTAGTTGAGAGTAGAGAGGTTTTTATTAAAAAGGGAAGTGTATTCCTCCTCACTTCCTCCCTCCTCACTTACTGTCCTGCAGCAATTTTTAACTGACCCAGAAAAAAAAACAAAGACCAAAAAGCACTGATCAAACAACACTTTATATAAGTAAATACCTAATGCTCCACCAGCTTTTCTATTAAATCCACAAGTATCACAGTATCCCTATGTAAGAGATACTGGCAGAACAAAACATATAATACAAATAAGCCATAAAAAATTCAGTTTGCTGATTCAAAAGCTAAAAGGTACAATTTATGTTTTTCTTAGCTACACAAATAAATCCTTGTAATGCAGCTTCATGTTCTGTTACAAATAATGCATTTTTTTTATCGCTGTTCTTTGGAAGTTTATCATTAAGTTGTTGCAAGGAGAAGTAAAGCCTAAAGTGCTGCAACTATTGCTTTGGGCTGGTATTGTTTTGTTAATAGTGGGGTATCAGCAAAGTAATGCAATCAGCAAAGGAGGCAGAAAAACAATGCTAAAACCACATCATAGATTTGAGTGATAGATCTCAGAATTGGAGCTTGTGCTGGTGGTGACAGAATAAAAATGAGAGAGAACTGACTATATTTAAGCTGGCACTTGTAACTAGAGTGAATTCTTAAATGTATTCCACTCGGTGCACATTTGGCTTGGGTTTAACTGCAGTGTGACCCAAAAAAACATCTGCTATTCACACAGGCAAGGTAGTTTGGGCCTCATTTGGACTACTTTATAAATGTTTGATGGAATTATTTGGTTTGGGAAGGAAGACTAATCCTGGAGCTAAACTAGCTAGGATATGGCTAACTGTGCACATTTGCTCATCTAATCATACCTTTGTCTGTGCTGTAGATATACCAGCATAATCTGAGGATAATCTGAATTATACCAGTCTCTTATTTTCATTTGGAAAGCAGCCAATGTAATTCCCATTGAAATACACACAGCTCTTCAGGGTTTTATCCAACAGATATGCACATGAAAATACAGTCTCTGTATTTTAACATCTATGTCCAGTTCCTCAAATGCACAAGTGTCTATAAGGACAGACATTTATGCCAGAAACAAAAGTTTCTCTGAAGACTTTACCCTTGAGACTACTCCTCGTAAAAGCAGGAGAAGAATCTCAGCAGAAGTAGATTGCTTCCAACTCAGCATATTCTACGGTTCCATGAAATGTTACACTGATTTTACTAACATTTTCTCTACAAACATCCCATTCTAACGCTCCTAAGATTAACTACTACAAGATTTTGCCAGAACCGTGTCTTAAACAGTGGGGAGGAAGGAAGAATCCTGTAATGACTCCTCAACGCTGTAAAGCCTATCTGGGGTCAGACATGCACCTAAATTAACAGCGAGGAAGGGGAATCTCCGGCCGAGAGAGGAGAAAGGGCAGCAAGGGAGGCGGAGGAAAGGAACCTGAGGAAGAGGCGAAGGAAGGGGCGAGATGCCCGGCCGCCCCCGGCAGGGGATGGCCACGGCCACGCGGCTTCCAGGGAGCCACCTGCGCCAGCCGGCACAACAGGAAAAGCTGGCTGCTCGCTGCCATGGATTTCGGCTGCTGCAATAGCGACACCGGCGACAACAGCGGGCTGAGGGCAGAGCGGGACGCCGCTGCCAGCCAGGGAAGCCCGCACAGCCAGCCCGGGAAGGGACACACCACCCCCCCCACTCCCCTCGGAGAGCATGCTCGCCCCCGGGAGCGGCCTCGCCCCGACTCCGGGAACGGCCCCCCAAGGCCGGTGCCTCCCGCGGCCTCCGAGTCCCCCCGCTCCCTCCCTCCCTCCCTCCCCGCGCCTGGCCCCCCGCCTCACCACGGCGATCTCCTCGGCGGAGCACTCCAGCAGGCTCTTGTCGATGGCCTGCACCTCCGCCTCCAGCTCCGCCGCCATCTTCTCCGCGCTGCTGCCCCTGCCCCGCGCCGCCGAGGCCGAGGCCGGGACAGCCGGAACGGGGCCCGGGCGGCCGCCCAGCCCGGCGAACACACACTTCCGCCCCGCCCCCCGCGTCAGCGCCCGCCGCGACGCGTTCTGGGGGCTGCAGTCCTGCCCGCCCTGACGGGGGCCGCGGTCCTGCCCGCCCTGATGAGGCCGCCGTCCTGCCCCGGCACCGCTCTGCCGGGACACGGCCCCCAGCCTGAGCGGGACCGCCTGCCCCGCTCGCCTCTCAGAATCACAGAACGAGTCAGGCTGGAAAGGTCCGCAGTGGGTCATCCGGGCCAGCCTCCCTGCTCGAGGAGGGGCGTCCTAGAGCACATGGCACAGGATTGCGTTCGGGCCGGTATTGAATATCGCCAGTGAGGGAGACTCTCTGGGCAATCTGTTCCAGTGCTTGGCCACCCACACAGTGAAGTTCCTCCTCATGTTCAGGTGGGACTTCCTGTGCATCAGTTTCTCCCTGCTGCCTCTTGTCCTATTGCTTGGCACCACTGAGAAGAGCCTGGCTCCCTCGCTTCAGACATTTAGAGACATTGATGATGTCCCTTCTCTGTCATCTTCTCTCGAGGCTGAACAGGCCCATCTCCTTACCCCTTCTTCACGAGAGATCTCCAGGCCCTTAATGATCCTCATAGCCCTCTGCTGGACCGGCTCCAGGAGTTCCATGTCTCTCTTGTACTGAGGAGCCCAGAACTGGACACCGCACTCTAGGTGAGGCCTCGGTAGGACTGAGTAGAGGGATGGATCACCTCCCTCAACTTGCTGGCAGTGCTCTTCCTAATGCATCCCAGGATACCACTGGCCTTCTTGGCCACAGGGGAACACTGCTGGCTCATGGACAGCTTGTTGTATACCAGGATCCAGAGCTTGTTGTCCCCTAGGGTGTTGTCCACCAGCCTCCCCCACTTCGAAGTGATGCCTTAGGCTAGGAGCATCTTTGGCCTGGCTGGCAAAGACGGGTGCCCCCCACAACTGAAGCACCCATGTCAGCACTGCCTGTGGGTGAAGGGGTGGCAAGGGCATCCCAGGAGGCCCCTGCTCCCTGTGCACAGGTGTAAAGAAAATAAATCAGTAAATTACATGAATCTGGCAACTACAGCTTTAGGACAAATGTTACTAAACAGCAGAAGTTATAAATCCTTTTGCTCAGACGAGCCCCTGCCCTGGCTCCCAGAGGGCCACCCAAGCTGCAGTGTCATTTGCTCACTCAAGTAGGGATCCAGGTCTGAGACTTAAAACAAATCACCACCAACAAACCCAGCAGTCATCCTCTGTAACTCCATTTCAGCTCATACAGGCTCGGTGTCTTACGAGGCCTTTCCAAAAACCTGTTGTACTACTGCTCTACCCACAGGCTTGCCTTGCACCTCTGTAATTACAGCTGAGCCCAGACCAAGCAGACGTGTCTGACCATGTGTGCAGCCATGGGGCACCTGAGCAGCTGCTGGAGCCATGCTGAGGTTTAAAAACACACCTTCCTCTGCTTGCTGGCAACTTCTGTGTGGACCTTAACATCATGCACAAACTAAATACCACTTCCACCTCGCACCCTCTGTCAGCCTTCATGGCTGAGATAAGGACCCCACCCAGCAGGAGCCTACTCTGACAAATCCTGTTGAGGAAGTCTCTGCTCCAGAGAATTTACACTTCCAAAACTAGACAATGCACGGGAGAGGAATAAACAGACAGGAAAGGCAAACTAAGTTATAACTGCCTGCAGTACTAGCCAAAGGCAGCCACAAATGTTACCTTTGCCAAACAGTACTAAATTACAGCAAAACTGTGCATTGAAAGAGAGTTCCACTTCACATCTTATGTCCCTTAATAATTTTTGGTTCTTACAGTGAGTTGCATAGTTGGTTTTTCCCTTTTTCATCTCCTTTCTTCTTCCTTCTCATTCTCCTCTCAACTAATAATTTACATACGGAGTTTCCCAAGGGAGATACATTGTGTCTGTCCGAGCAGTAACAAAACATCTATGGCCATACATTGATATAAGAAAGGGGATGGGCTGTGTGCCATCTCCCGGCTACTCTCAGGAAGACTGAACCTTCCGTGCATCAGAGGGCAGCACCCCACACTCCTGTGTTACTCACACCTTGCAAGCACTTGTTTATGAAACCTCAAGAGCTTATAAATCATTGCACTGACTTGCACACTGGTTTGGGAGTTTTGGGGAATTCTGAGATGAAGGAAACAGACATATTTCTGGAAAGACTGATTGCAAGAACTGAAAAAAGATGGGGTTAGCCAGTGCTCTGAGGGAATCACAGAACGGCAAAAGGATAGCCTTGAGAATATTAATTTCACCTTCTAATGTTCTAAGAATATGGATAATTCCCCTTTGTATGTACCCTTACTGTATGCAGGCTAAATATTTTTACTGTATTTATTTTTATCTCGTTTGTCACTTTTTAAGTAATCGTTCTTAAAACACAGAAAATAATTATATATTCTTTAGAAGAGCAGTAAAGCCCACGCTGCTTCTCATTCATGCGCTGTTGATGCCTAAGGAATACAGAACACGGCGCTTCTTTGGAACACGGCACAGGGTGAAAGAAGGCTGTAGGACTTAATTGTTTCTCTTTCTGGGCTGCATGAAGAAAACGTTAGAAAATTCCTGGGATTTAGTAATGTGAAAAGCATCTTATTTTACCTTAGAGAAGTGGGCAACCCAAACAGAAATTAGACCGCAAAGCCATTATTTCAATATGAGCCTAACAACTTCCTGGGTATCTTTTCTTACAACTTGCGGTAGAATTTTCTGTAACTTTTAGCCTGTGCCATTAACTTCATAAGCAAAGATATTATTCAAATTCAGGAATAATAATTAAGGTTGAGGAGACTGTCTTTATCTTCTGCCAAAAAGTCTAACTCTTTCCAGGTTTATTATCAGATAAAAACTGAGGAAAAGAAATTTAGAGAATTAATGTTTCAGCAGGGTTAATATTAAATCTTCATAGCATTTTTCTGTTCTAGCTGAGAGGTTTCCGGATCTCACCTTGCTTTCAAACACACAAGATAGCCCACAGAATGCTACAGACTATGGTTATGAAAGATGCATATGTCATTTATATCTCTTTCACCTCCTGACTTGTCTAAGCACTGCTTACCTCTGCCATTAAAAGAAAAAGAAAAAAAAAAAAAAGGAAAATAAAAAGAAACCAAATTTGGTACTTTGACTGGGGATCAATTAACTAAATCAAGGTCCAGTATTTTTAATAAATGCTGCATTCATTAGGAACACAATGTAAATACGTGTTGTGGTTTAACCCCAGCCACCAGCCAAGCCCCACAAAGCCAGTATCTCACTCCCCCACCAGCAGGATCAGGGAGGTAAAAGCTAGATAAATGGGTTCAGATAAAGACAGTTTAACAGGGAAAGCAAAAGCCATGCACACAAAGAAAACCAAGGAATTAATTCTCTGCTTCCCATGGGCATTCAGGCGATCAGCCATCCCCAGGAAAGCAGGGCTCTATCACACATAATGGTTACTTGGGAAGACATATGTCATTACTCCAAATATTCCCCCTTCTTCCTTCTTCCCCCCAGCTTTATATACAGAGCGTGATATCATATGATCCAGAATATCCCTTTGGTCAGCTGGGGTCAGCCTGTGCCAGCTGTGTCTCTTACCAGTTTTCCACGCATAGCAGTGCAAAAAGCAGAAAAGGCCTGGGCTCTGCACAAACCCTGATCAGCAATATCAAAAACATCTCTATATTTGCAACCCTATGTTCAGCACAAATCCAAAACACAGCCCCATACTACTCATTGTGAAGACTACCCCAGCCAAAACCAGCACAATAGGCACAACTGAGAAAATACAAATTCTCACAGTGGAGACTGATTGTTTTGTTTTAAAAACTGTTTTAGAAGGCACTAATGGATCATCCAGTGGAAGACTTCCTCTTGATGCAACAGAAGTCACCCGTGGCAGCCAAGCTGAAGCCTGATTGTTTTGAAAGAGGAAGGACCTCCAAACAGAGCACGCTTCAAAGAGGTGCTCGGCTTCCAGTAACTATTGTCATCTTGGCTGAGTCCTGCTTGAATGGGATCATCTTCAGGACCTGTTGCATTTGCAACTAGGAATGGATGAAATCATAAGGTAAAAGGATGTTAGGGTGAATTTTTAAGTGGCTGGTCTACTGGCGTGTTCACTGTACCTTAGATGCAGTCGATTTGACATCACCGTATTAATTTGAATGTAAATAGAAAAACATTGCACATCTAGACTGCAGGGATAGATGTCTTCTTTATAGACTCAGAAAAATAAAATGCTATTTAATTTTCCTCACATCAACGGAGTTTTCTGGCAATCATTATGAAAGGTGAGTCTTGTGAGAAGGATGTTTCTATTCCCTGTGAAAGGCTCATCTAGCACAGTTTAAAAAAACATTTTAAAAACATTCATTTCCTTGTCTGTTCCCTAAAAAAAGGCTGCACTTGTAACTTAATTTTGAGGTTTAACTATTAAAGCAAATGATCAGCATTTTGCTGCACGAAGTTGATATTACATATCTGTATCTAAAATCATCACTTTGCAAAGACATTTGTATCTCTTAAATCTTCCCTAAGTCAGCAACCCTTTCCACCAAATAAAGCATGTATCTAAGTGTAGGATTCAGGTTTATATTTTCAGTAACAGTAATTCTGATAAAACTGTTTGCTTAGCAGATACTGAATGGCCAAAGTAGTGATTTTTACATAGTAAATATAATTTTTAAAGCCATTATCATTTACATGGTTTTCCTCCCTTCCTCTTCAGTGCCGGATGAGGTAGGTTTGTAGTTACCATCTCCTTCATCGTCTTAAGATAAATTCAGATGGTAATTCTTTTATTTCTGTGCTGCCAGTTCCAATGACAAATTATGCTGACCAAAATAGAATTTTGCCTGTGATAATGTTAATTAAAAGATGAATTGTGAATGAGGTGAACAATGACACTCAGTACTTGGTGGATTGATAAGACATAGTTCACTAAGCAAGACATTATTCAGAACAAAAGAGCACACGGTAATCTGAAAACACAGATTATTTTAGGAATTTGGTTCAGAATTAGAGTATTAAAAATACTATCTGACAAACTGTAGGCGATTCTTTGTTCCTCTGAGGCACTAGTGCTATAATATCAGCCCTTTTAGCAATAAATCAGAATAAGCTTATTTCTTTTCCCTGCTTTGTCTTTGCATGATCTTAGATTATAGGTGTATAATATTCTAAACATGATGTCAAGGAAAATTATTGAAAAAGAAGATACGTAAAGCAGAGCATATTGCATAATAACAGCGAACACAGGAGGCATGATGAAAGCATAAAGATACCGTGGCCATCTTCCCGTCTGGTGAATGCTCTCTGCAAGTCTAGCAAAGGCAGTTACATAACTGATTTTTATTGCATTAGGCAACAGCAATATTGCTAGGCACACCAATGTGCAGAATTAGAGAGCGTCTTCCACTCTGGAAATGAAGAAAAAAGACAGAGGAAAGGTCCTCTCTTAACATCCAGTAAGGAGGCAGGGCAAGACGATGTGCATCTTCATTAGTGGGTCATGTCAGGGTGACAACAGTGATTTATTCTTATCACGCAGTGCCTTAGAAAAATACAGTGCCAACTCAGTCCATGATAATTTCACTCCTTTCTGCAGTGTAATATGTCAACAGTCTAGAGCTCAAGCTGGTAAGTTAAAATGCCAACCTCTAAAAGAGATTTAACAGGAGCTAAGATAATAGTCTGTAATGAGTTGCACGGGGGGGGGGGGGGAATTAACATGGGAGCAAAGGAAAAAAACCACACGCGCAAAAATGTGCCTGATCTCATCTGTTTTCACTGTAAATTCAGGACACTGCTAGTGTGTATTTAGACATAGCAGTTAATACAGGCTGGGGATAAAGAGATCAAGAGCAGCACTGCCAAGAAGGACTTGGGGGCGCTGGTGGATGAGAGGCTGGACATGACCCAGCAATGTGCACCCACAGCCCAGAAAGCAAATCGTGTCCTGGGCTGCATCAAAAGCAGTCTGGCCAGCAGGGTGAGGGAGGGGATCCTGCTCCTCTGCTCTGGTGGGACTGCACTTTGAGCACTGCACTGCATCCAGCTCTGGGTTCCCCAGCATGGGAAGGACATAGACGTGTTGGAGGAAGTCCAGAGGAGTCCACCAAAATGATTAGGGGGATGGAGCACCTCACCTATGAGGAAAGGCTGAGAAAATCGGGGTTGTTCAGTCTGGAAGAGAAGGCTTCGGGGTGACCTAATTGCAGCCTGCCAGTACCTGAAGGGAAACTACAAGAAGGATGGAGAGGGACTTTCTACAATGGCATGTAGTGATAGGACAAGGGGGAATGGCTTTAAACAGAGAGTAGGTTTAGATTAGATATTAAGAAGAAATTTTTTACTGTGAGGGTGGTAGGCACTGGAAGAGGTTGCCCTGAGAAGTTGTGGATGTTCCATCCCTGTAAGGGTTTAAGGCCAGGTTGGATGGAGCTCTGAACAACCTGGTTTAGTGGAAGGTGTCCCTATCTATGGCAGGGGATTTCAAACTAAATGATCTTTAATGTGCCTTCCAACCCCAACCATTCTATGCTTTTATGATACAAAGAGGTTGCTAAGCTGGTACCAAGAAAGCCTACGCTTGTGACACAGGGGTGGTCAGCTTTGACACCTAGGAAAGTGCAAGCACCACTTGAAATTTACGCTGCAGCTAACGCCCTTCCCCCTCGCTTACTTACTGATGCCGATGAACATACAGGCTTCTGTTGCAACCTTCCCCTTTGCAGGCCTTACTTTCATGTGGTTGACTATTTTTCAAGCTTGAACAAACTTAATTATTCTTGAGATTTCTGCCACTTATGTTGGTGTGGCAAACAAAATGACAAGAAGGGAGGTATAAAGAGAGGCAACCACACGTATGAACTGTAATCATTGATGCTGTGTAGGACCAGACCTTTAAAACCCCTGTACTAAGAAAGAGCAGCCACGGTATTTGGCATGAACTGCAGCTCAAGGAAGTGCACGGTCAAAGTTCGGAGACTCCAGCCTGTTACAGCGGGTGTGGGATGCGGTGAAGCAGGCAGGTTAAGCAGTCCTCCCGAGCCGTGCCCGCTCTGGCGGCTCCCTGCGGGAGCCCTGCTTTTCCCTGCTGTTCCCTGTTCTCAGCGCTGGGTGGCGGCACGGCGCGCGGCCACGGCGGTGCGGGAGCCTCTCCCGCCGCTTCCACTCCAGCCCTCCCGGCTCCCACTCCCTCCAGCCTGCAACCGGAAGGGTGTGGGGGGTGGGACGGGAGGAGCCACGCGACTTCACTTTTCCACCCACCCCACCCCCCCCACTTTCAAATAAGGCTTTAACTGCTTAGTGGCTGGTACTGAAGGAAATTCAAGACATTTTTGGAATGAGTCAGGTCTTTGAAGCCTGGGGGCCACGGATAGGGCTTTGGGTGGTAGGAGAGGGAGAGAAGCACAAGTGTCCAAAGAGTTGCCCAGGAAGCTGGATGGCCAGATGAGTGCTGCAGTCTTCCTCTGGCAGAAGAAACTGGAGCAACCTCCTCTAGCAAGGCCCCTGCCTACAGCACTGCAGAGGAGCTTCTGGGTGCCATGAGCAGCTGGGCACCTCTATGGTGACACTCAATGACATTCCTTGTTCTCTGCTGATAGAGACCAGAACTGATACCAAACTCTGGAGGAAGAGTTCTTAGCTCTGTCTGAAGCTACATTTACATGCAGTTATGCAGGGGATGCACAAAGGAAACAGGAATTTGCAGCCACAAGGAAAAGCAGGAAGGATGAAAGATTTATCTGGAAACATGAAAATGCTTTGAACAAGTGAACTAACTCTTCTTTTCCCCTTCATTCACACAACGGAGCAATTTTAAATTAGAACAGGTTGTAACAGATTTAATTTAGATCACCATGGTGCCTAGTATAATGCTACAGCATTTTCTAGTTTTTTTTCCCTGATTTTAAAGGGCTAAACAGTTTTTAAATTGTGGATTTGTTATAGAATGTATGTCTGCTAGACAGTCCTACCCAATTAGAAATTTTTTACTGCACCGTGATTAATTTTGTTAGATAAAACTACTGAAATACAACTGAAGGTAGAAATAAAAAGCATTTCAGTGCTGTACAGCCATGATTTACTCTTCAGAGATGCATTTAACGCTGTCTCTAGCAGAACAGCTTCATCCATTTTCCAAACATTCATTTGTTTATTTCAAGATTAGTCTCAATTATAAACAGACATTAAATCACCTCCAGGCCCTAATACATTGTAATGAAGTATTGTAAACCATGTAGTATGTTGATTTAAACAATGTAATCGGAAAGCAACAAAACCATTTTCTCCTGGTTCTTGCTGGCTCCCTGACTTCTTCTGTCTGTTCAAAGAAAAGTTCTTTTTAGTCTGTAAATGTCAAGGTCACTCAGAGGTCAAGTTTGTGCTTTTGAGTCGTGGTTCCTTTCAGGTTATTGGCTTTGTTTTATTACTGAAAGGAACCATCCATTTTGGCATATAGAGCAAAGAAGTCATGTAATCCTATTAAATACAAAACCAACATGTACAAATAATGGTGAGGGTTTGACAATCGCACAAAAGCCCCCTTTTTCTGCCCACGGTTAAGCCTGCACTGAGTAATTAATGGTCCTTCTATGAGCCTGTCTACAGTGGGAAAACTGCCTAACTAGTTTTCAAAACACTTGCTCGAAAACTGGCCGAGAGCTCCTTTTAGGCAAGCTGGCATCTTTCTACTGCCATGCTCAGGAAATAGGAGGGGGACAGAAGCAGCTACCTGTCACCTTCCCTCTCAGAGCAGAACATGGCACAGAAGGAGGCAAGCGCAATCCTAGGCAGAGGATCCTTAGAAACAGACTTAATTAACAAAGAAGAGGGAGGGAAGCATCTGTAGAGAGTTAAGGATAAAAGGAGGTACTTTAAGTTGCTAGAAAATAAACTTGCTTTGTTGGCAGCAGAGAGAAGTGGAAAGCAGGGGTTACTGCATGCAAATGGAGATGTAACTGGATCATTATGTACTGGGCACGAAATCTAAGACATAAAAAATTAACAACAAATAGCTCACTGATTTCCCTATGAAGAATATTTATGCATAATGCAAGGTCAGTAGAAGAAAAAATTAGGAAGAGGAAATAAGGTATAATCGGAGTTTAAAATGGAGCAAAGAAAGGGTAGGGTGATTTAAAGAAAACTGTCCTCAAAGTGGTATCTACACAGAGATAACTGGGGGAAAATGCTGAGGATTTTTGTGGTCGATTAGTTAGGACCAGATGTGAACAATGGGCTTGCAATGCTGTCTGTTATGCTTGTCACTTCTCTGATGACAGTCAACTACAGTTATGTGAAAACAACTGAGGATGTGCAAACCCCAGTTTTCACAAACAACATTCATAACACTATTTTCACATCCCTCAGACAAGCATATAGGTTATCACAGCTTTAAAATCTCTGTCTGCTGGCAAGACAAAACATTACCATGCTAGAGTGTATGCAAACAGATGAACTGACTAGATCTATTACTAATAAAGAGAGATGTGCTGATTGAGAGTGGAGATAGCAATTGCAGATAAGATAAAGAACTGCCTGAAACATAGGCAGGAGCTGCAGAAGTAAACACCAAGCCAGACATACAATTGAATATAACAAACATTCCAGAACTGGAAATGGGAAACAGAGAAATTTCTATTACCCAGATTATGAAACAAGCCTTAAAAAAGGCCAGACAGTAAAAGTTTCTGGCCTATCGTATTGCAAGGACAGATAGACAATAAAGATGCTTGGAGCTTAAGTGTGGAACAAGTCCAAGATCTTCAGATAGTCTTCTAATAGGAAGGGAAAACACTGGCACACCACTAGGGAAGGACCTCCACGCAGGACTACTCCTTAAACACAGACTCAAGAGGTTTTTGGCAGACACTTCAGAGAGAACGGCCTCTAATGGCGCAGTCTTAAAACAAGTCTGGAAGAAGCCTGGGTGTGCTTCCTGGGTTGAGCATATTTTAAGAAGGCCACAAGTTCAGTATGAGTAATTAGGGCTGAATATATATATATTTTTTTTTTTTTTGTTCTCCTTTGTTCCCAGCACATCATTCAAGTAGTGCAAAGAAACTGAAATACACCCACAACTCCTCATCTGGGGATTTCCTCAACTGATATGCAATTGATGTATAATTAGCTCCTTTGCCCCTCTCTGGGGTGCAGAGGAATTATCAGTGCCTCAATCTTCAGCTCTTGCTAGCTGCCAGATTAGTCAGCTGGTGTGGGACTCAAAACAAAAATCCATGGAGCTGTACTTGTCCTCCTAAGGAGGTTTAGAGGAGATGTTGGTGTGAAAAAAGGACACATAAGCTGTAAAATATACACCCAGAGAAACACAAATGCATGCCTTGTCATTGTTAGAATTTCTGAATAAAGTTAAATGGATTCTGCAGACCAACACATCAACTAAAGCAATTTGAGAAACCTCTTTTCCCTCCCTGTATTTCATCAAGCTTTTCTAGCAAGCTGCCAGTGCTTCAGGTACTGCACACTAAGAGATGAGTCTTCTGGTCCCTAGCTTATCAAGCCATCATTGATGGGTTCACAGGGAGCTCTCAGAAACAGAAGAACAAGTTGGTACCACCCATGGTTAGAAGAAAACTTTGGAGATCTTTTATATGAAAATTCCATAGTTTAGTGACCCAGAAGAGAGACTCTTCTTTTTCACATCTGAAAACAATCTCATGCCAAATTTGCACCATTACCTCTCTTCTCAACAGAACAGACCCAAAAGTCTGAGACCTTTAATCTCACAGACTAAGCTTGAATCTGGAGCACTACAGGATATTGTTTTGGGGATACCCTAATTTCCCATCTTCCATATTTGTTTGGAGACTCACAGGCCATTTAAATGCAATGGAGGTAGTTTCTTCATCTCTAGAAGCAAAATTTGTCCATCAGAAAGACATCACATACTTACATGTTCCTGGATTTACTTGTCATATGCTGCCCTTCAGCTGCTGCTGGCAAAACTCTCTCAGCTGTAGAACAAATTGGTTTCCCTCTGCTATTGTTAGCCTGCTTTATATGGGTCTCTTGCAGTTCCCTGTCTCACTGCAGCTTTACAGTAACTCCATTGCATTTTCTGCTTTCTGTTCTTTAGTGCAGCTCTCACCTCCTCAAGTGTTTTGGGGCCAGCAAACAAAAACACTAACACGGAAATGTAAAGGATCTTGTCTTATACTGTAAGTGCATTTCCATCACTGTAAAAATGTGAAACAATACAGCTTATTTCAAGTTGATGATGTAAAGTGCCTTACATCACTATAAACAGAATATACTGTATATATATTGGATATACAGTATGAGCCCAGCCATGGTGGTTAATAGCATTTTTAAATCTTGACAGCTGTATCCTTACAGTTTTGAATGCATGTCTGCCCACTGTCATATATGTAAGAAACAGACAAGTAAGACACAGTGAGACCTTGAAGTAACTGGTGACTATAAAAGATTTGTATAAAAATTCAGGTTACAGTTCTTAATGGGAAAGTTCAGAGCAGAAGATGTGGATGGTTGTTTTAAACTCCTTCAACAAACCCTTGTATATTCAGCTTTGATACAATCAGTGTAATAATTTGCTTCTGTGCTGAGGAATATGAAATAGAAAACAGAAACTGCAGAAAGTAGGGTGATACGATGACTGGCAAAGTTCCAATCAGAGATGGCTGTCTGTGCTCTTCCACACAATATATGGTGTACTATTGCCAATACTGCATCCACTTCTAATGGACAAAATTCTGAAAAAGTAACACAGCTGACATTGCACCGAAATTCACTACATACATTGGAAAACTTTAATCTTGATCTCAATTGTCAGTGTGGACTTAGACATGTTGCACGTTGTGGTAGGGAACCACACTGACTTAATCATATCTGTATTTAGATATTATCCTTCTCTTACAGAAAACTATTTAGATTAACTGTAACTTAAAGGTAATATGCCTGGCTTCCTTCTATTCTCATCACACATCTTTTCCATAACTGTTTACCTTTTATCTTTAGAAGAGTTTTGACTGTAATTAGCTTCATTTTTCCTTCCCGAACTTAAAAGTATGGTTTCTCTTTTTCAGCAAACACATTAGAAATTAGTACAGCTGTCTGTAACAAGCCATCCTAAAGCCTTTTTTTTTTTTTTTTTTTGTATATATCAATTTTACCACATAAGATTTTAAAACCAAGAGAAAATAATACAGGAAGATTGGTTGGGGCATTCAACAAATATTGTAGGAAACACTACCTTAAATCTGTCACTGTATTTCAATGGATTTCAAGTTGACAGTGTCCCTGTAAAGGCAGTTTCCATTAAATAGTGTAATTGAATTAAATCTTTGTCTGCAAACAGGACTTAGTATTTCTATCTGGTAGTACAACAGCAGCACATTTAAAAATAAGGTTTGCTTCTTCATAGAGCACTTTTCAGCTGTTACCACTGGGAGCGCACACAAAACCAGCAGGATAAAACTTCTTGCATGTCAGTCAGCCCTCCAAACATTGCAAGCTGGGCATAAGATTTACTTGCAAAACACTGATCTGTCTTCAAGATATAACAAAGTGCAATGACTCAGGAGATTTGTTTTCATACTTTACCTCTGCAGCTACTTTCCTGGATGACATTGGACCACCTCTGTTCCCTAGCTTACCCCTCTGTAAAGTGGGTACATATTACTGGCCCCTGACTGTAAGACCATCTCAGATCAAAGCTGTAACAGAGTGAGTGGTTTTAAAGTGTAAAATAGCTCATCTACTCCGTCAACTTAAAATCTGGAAATTATTTTTTAAAAAGCTATTTTCACTCATGTTAGTTTTATAAAGATACAAGAGTTTTATATGTTTACAAATTCATAATTTACAAATGTATGTAGCATAATTTATGTAATATGTATCTATTAAACACATTTGTAAATTTACAAACACATACATCAGCGTATTGTATAAAATAAAACATTTCCTCTTTTCTGGCATGTCAAAAAGCCACACAAACCGGAGCATTGCTCTCTAGGACACGATCACACAAGATGGTCCATGTCACTGTATCTCTTGTGTGCACATATACATGCCACAGAGTATTCCTGACAGCATGATAGTGTAAGTGACTCTTCCAAGAGGAATGGTAACGAAATGAAGCAAGAATGTCTCTAGCTCATTTTCCTCTGCAGGGCTCATGCATGGTTGCAAAACATGTAATAGTATCACTGAAAAAAAATCTCCAAGTCACCACTATTTCTCACTTGCCAACTGCAACTTCTTTACCAAAACATTCCTAAGCACTTCATAGGCTTTGATTTGTGTCAGGGCATCCTGCAAAGAGTCACATGTCCCACACTCCCAGCTGCAGGGCAAAGAAGAGAAGTCAAGGCCACATCCCACCAAGAGCTGTCAGGAGGATCCCTCATCTATCAGCACTCATCTCTATCAGCACTGGGCCAGAGCCCCAGGGGGAGCCTCATCAGCTACCTCAGGCTGCACCAAAGGAGCAACTCAGTGGCTCAGTGACTGATAGGGTTTGAGTTGAGAGAAAACTAGTGTTTGTGGACTCCTGGAGCTGCCCATGGTCCAAACAGCTATGGCAGGTTCAATTTTCCTTTTTCTTTTTTTGTCCACTGCCTGGACTGACTATCTTAAAGAGCATCTTATTCTCCCGATGAGATAGCAGCTGTGGCTTCATGACAGTTAAAGGTAATTTAAACTGGTGTGGATGCAAATCCCACTTTTAGGCACACGCTCCTTTCTCCTTTTCTGTTACTTGCCTGGCTGATTCAATGAGGCAACCCATGGGAAAAATGACAGGATGTTTCTGCCAGCACTGGGAGGTGATCTGGCTTACCTGGAAAGCATGAGGGTCAGCACTGAATGCAGACAGGAGGCAAAACCATACAGCTGGAGGCAAAAACTTGCAGAAGGGACAGCAGGACCCTAGCCTTCACAATTCACTTGTTTTAACCTTCGTGGAAAAAACCCGTAGAATCATTTAGGTTGTAAAACACCTTTAAATCATTGTGTCCAACCATTAACCTAACACTACCAAGTCTGCCACTGTCCCTCAGCATCACATCTCCACATCTTTGAAATCCCTCCAGGAATGGTAATTCTACCACTTCTCTGAGCAGCCTGTTCCAATGCTTGACAACCCTTTATCTTATGATAAAGAAATTTATCATAATACCCATTCTAAACCTCTCCTGGTGCAACTTGAGGCCATTTCCTCTAGCTCCATTGCTTGTTACTTGAGTGAAGATAACAACCCCCACCTTGCTACAGTGTCCTTTCGGGTAATCGTGGAGAGCAATGAGGTCTCCCATGAGCCTTCTTTTCTCCAGGCTAAACAACCCCTGTTCCCTCAGCTGCTCCTCATAAGACTTGTGCTCCAGACCCTTCACCAGCTCTGTTGCCATTCTCTGGACAGATGCCAGCACCTCAATGCCTTTTTTGGAGTGAGGGGCCCTGTGGGCAAGGCTTTTACCAGCAGTCTGAGTGACAGCAGTATGCTTTCATCTTCTTCTCTCCTCGGCACATTTCCTCACCATTCCTTATGCTGTGCAATCAGCAAACCAATCTGGCTGAAAGAGAAGAATAAAACTAAGAAGTTTTACTTCCAAGATTAGGTTTGTTGGCGGCATGGTCTGAGATCATATTAGTCTGCTGGTGAAATCTGTGACTTCACCCCACATCTTGGATCAGAGCAGCCACTTCACTGGACAAGAGCCAATTGGACCAGCAAGGGTGGGATGCTGCTTGCCTGACACAGGCCTGCTTTTCACCCAGGCAGCAGGAGCGGCCAAAGGGTAGTTTGCAGAAGCTGGGGTCCTGATGCATTTCTACTAAAAATTATTTTAATCGTTTTTTAAGCTCCACTTCAAATTTGGCCATTTTTCCTAATTCACAATGGATGCAGCATAAGTCAGAAGCAACACCAAAGAGCACAAGATGTTGTATCCTGGAAGCTCTCCGTGTCCTGAGCTTCCTGGTGAGAGGACCTAAGAGGGAGAGACACCATAGTCAAACATACATGAAGGTAAGAAGCACCAAGGCCAGAGCAGAGGTAGTAACATTACCTTCAAACAAAGCAGAGATACAGTTTCTTGAGCACAAGGACTGGACTGATGCACTTGCTGATCTCTGAGCAAGCCCATCACCAACTGTAATTTAATTTTCTTTGTGTTCAGGTATGTGGGATGATGTGGCTACTTCCCTTTCAATGCACAAGGCATGTGACGGCAGAAAACGTTTGCCTTTTTAAACTATTCTGACCCTGCTAGTGTCACTCCTGTAAGACCCCAGTGTGCCTTATACATTCAACAGGAAAGAGACAAAGGTAAATGACTTGGCAAAAGCCAAGGGATTCAGATGATACCGAACTAATTTAGAAGGGAAAGAACCAGCAATGTCAAGCTGGAAAACTCACAAATTGAAATGAAAAATCAAGGTCAAACATTTAACCAGAGGATGATCAGTAATTACACCAGAATAATAGGTAGCAAAAGGCATATTTGCCATTTCTTGAAATATCCATAATGACTTTTTTTTTTTTTCCCCTGGAAAATAAACTTTAACTAAGTAAGTTATAATCTCAGTTACAAACACTACAGTCCACATTATGTTAGATATCGGATTCTGAGAACAAACTTGCTTTTAAACCTAAATCCTGTATCGGTACACTGTATGGCTCAACCGCTCCACATTAAAGCAAAACTAAGTCTGTCATTGGTTTTGTCTGATGGACTTGGATAATTAAGGTTTGGTTATTTTTTTTTAGATAACATCCACAATTAAAAGTTCAACCTGGAAACAGGCATCCAAAGCCAAGAAATAGGACAGATATCCACTTTGGCTGCTGTGATTTTGAGCAGTAATATATTTGCATAAATGTGATTTACTAAGGTATCTTAAGTGGCTTTATTTAAATGACTTCAGCTGTTGAACAAAGGTATGTTACCTCCTACCACAGCCATACTATGTTTTCTTCAGCATTGTCTTTCTTGGAAAGCCTACAAATTCCAGGCAAAGCTTTCTAATAAAAACGAAGGCATTTGGGAAGATGATGACACAGCAACTCTGTGTTGGAAAGGAATGAACCAGGAGGATGATCAGAGACCTTCTAAACTTCTATAATTCATTTCTAAAACAGCCCTGCGTAGAAAAAAATTAAAATGCATTAATCGCTAACAAAAATCTGACAGCGACTTTCGCTGCTTTTCCGTTGTTTTAAGTGGTGGGAGGCTTGAAGAGGCAGCTGAGCCACCCTGCCGCTTTCCTGCAGGGCTTCACAGGCCCTCCCTGTCCCAAGTCCCCCCTCAGCTCCCTTTGAGCTGCCCCTGGCACTCAGCTGACTTCCCAGGGAGCTCACCAAAATGGCACGAAATTAGCCCAGAGAGGGTAGAGTTTTCTGGCTTGATGAGCTGAACCAGCTCGACGGGCAGGGAAGAGAGGGCAAGGTCTCCCTCTTCTGACAGCAGCAATCGGGCAGTTCCCCGGGCCAGGACCTAACTCACCCCGGCTTCAGGGCTCCAAACACTCACCAGCTTGCCAGGTATCGCTGTCAAATCATTCTTGAACAACATCACGACAAGCCTGTAAAATTATTCTGAGGTTTAATACTGTAAATAGTAATATGATTTGTTATTCCAAACTGGGAAGCTTCATACTCAAATCCTTGAAGATTAGAAGAAGGATGAGGAAAACTGAGAAACATAAATTAAGGCTTTGTGCTTTTGATGGAGACCAATTCATAACTGGCAGGATAAGTACAAAGAATTTAATCTGGTTATAGCCAGCCCCCACAGTTCTATGGAAATGTTGTCCGAAGCTAAAAGAATTTTGTGTAGCTAAACTTGTTATGGCAAAGATGAGTCCAGTTTATAGCATGTCAGAAGGCTGCTTGATAATGATTCTTTGTTCAAATTTGACATTTGTTTCTATTTTGAAAGTTATAGCACAAACCTGTGTGTTTCAGGTAAATCAAGTAACACCTAGCTGATTCAACAGAAATTTGCTCATATTGATTAACTGGAAAAGTGAAAATGCCAAGACAAACCTAGAAGGACTGTTAAATTCCATTGCTTATTTTCAGAGGTCATTTTGGAAATCACAAGTAATATGGGCTATTCTAGGTTTCAGACTAAACACAAAAAACAGAGGCAAGGCACATGTTCAGTTGTGGTTTTAATTCTATTTTCAACATAGTTTATATGACTTAGTACTTCAGCAAGCAAACAAGCCAACCATTGAATCCAAAACTCAGCATACATTTTGCATAGCTCAGCACAGAGATGTTATATTATCTGAATGGTATTTTTCAGTTAAGTAAAAAAAAAATTAGAAAATTACTAGTTGGCTGGGGAAAAAAAAAGAAAAAATTAGAGAAGAGCCTTTCTCACAACATTTTAAACAACAGAGACCTTTGCATATAGTACAAAGGAGTTTAATAGCCAATGGGTGATATACTTTTTTACTCTTCCTCTCATTTACGCTGTAAATCAAAACAATCTCATAAAAGGTTAAATTATTAAGAACAGTGGCCCAATGGAAGTGTCATGCAATCAGGAAACCAGGATGACCATAAAAAGAAAATGAGGCTGCTGGTAACCATTATAATGCAAGGCTGAATCACAAACGCTAACACCAAACCTTTTTCTGTTCCAGTTATAACCCTTGAGAGTTTTTTGTGTTGGTTTTTTTCCCCTCTTTGAAGGCAGAAGTAGGCCCTATAACCATCCCCGTTTCAGTTTCTCTCTTCCCAGCTACGGTTTCTTACAGTAACTTGTCTGTCATTGTGCGTGAGCTTAAACAGAGCACTGCATAAGCTGTATGCATCACATATCTGTCCCCAAGACGCAAAATCCTTCTCTGTGAGGGAACATTTTGGTGCAATCTAATGCAAATGCTGAGCCCAAGGGAAACAGGACCGATGAGGTATTTCACCAATATATTTCTGTAGAATTAAAAAAAAAAAAGAAAAAAAAGGAAAAAAAAAGGAAAAAAAAAAAAAAGGAAAGAAAAAAGGCAATTTAAGAGTACCAGTGGCGACGATCAGTGACCACAGGAGCAAGTTCCTACAAGGTTCGCTGAATTAGAGAATTAACTTCTCAATTAACCCAAAGCGCAGGAGCCTCCCTGGAGCCGGAGGCGGCCCCGGCAGGCGCAGCAGCCCTTCCCCGCACAGGGCAGGAGACCTCCCGGGTGAGAGAGCGCCTTAACGGCGGCCACTTTCCTCCTCCGGCGCCCCGGGGCTGGCGGAGGCCGGACCGCAGCGCTCGCAGCTCGCAGCTCCCGGCCCCGACACGGCTCCCCCAACTCCGCAGGACACCCCCCCCCCCGGCGCCAGCGGAGGACCCCCTCCACCCCAGCCCCTCGGCGGCGGGATCCCCTCGGCCGCAGGGCTGGCGCGGTGTCACCCTCCGGCACGGCCGCCCGGGCGGGAGCGGGAGGCGGCCCCGGCGCCCTGCGGCGGGATCCCGCGGCACCCCCTCGCCCGCACCCCGCCGCTCCGGCGGGAGCCGCTGACAGGTCGCCGCCAGTGGCCCCGGCACCTGCGCTGCGCTCACCGCCCTTAGAGGAGGGGCTGCCGGCCAGACCGCGGCGCGGCGGAGCGGGAGGGAAGGAGGGAGGTACGGCGGGAGGCGGCGGCGCACGGCCGGCGGCGGGCGGGCCCCTGGGGCCGGCGGGCGCCCCTCGCCCCGCCGCGGGGCCGGGCGGCCGCGGCGCCACCGACACCTTACTTCCTGCTTCGCTACCCGGGGCCAGACCCATCGCGGCGGAGGGATCCCGCCGCCTCCCGCAGCCTCCTCCCCCTCCTGCTTCTGCTTTTCCCCGCTCCCTGCTGCAAGGAAATTATTTGACAGCGATTTGCTGACACCGGATTTTTTTTTTTTCTTTCTCCTTTTTTTTTTTTTTTCCTTCACCCTTTCCTTTCTTTTTTGCATCACGGACTCGGCAGCGCGGCGGGCGGGGGAGGCCGTGCCGGAGGTAAGTGCCGGTGCCCGGAGCCTCCCCCGGCGCGGGGCCCCCGCCCCGCTCCATGTGCCGCCGCCGCCGCCGGGGTGGGTGCCGGGCAGCGGGGCCGCGCCGGGCCGGGGCAGCGCGTTTCCTGGCGGAGCGATATTTGTTTACAGGATGGGCGCCGTACTGTAAGTGAAGTAGGACCGAGCCCGGGGCAGCTCCGTAATAAATTAATATCGCGATTTGCTCCCGCCTCGCCGACACCGCCACGATCCCCGCGCCCGGCCCCCCTTCCCCCCACCACGCCTGCACTTGTTGCAGACTTGGCGCCAGGTAGGGGCGACGCTTCGCAAGTTTCGCTTCTGCAGGAGCCGGGGCAGCGCTGGAAGGTGGGGGGGCGGGAGGGGGGGGGGCGAAAAGGGGAAAAAAAAAAAAAAAAAAAAAGTTTGCAGCTCGCAGTTCACTTTCGGTCTGCAGCGCCCAGGCCCTCCCGGCTGCCGCCGCCCCGTGCTGCCCGTGCGGCCGCGGGCGGGCGGGGGGTGCGCGGTACCTGGGCGGCCCGGGCGGGCGGCGCGGGGCGCGGGGGCCGGTGGCGGGGCGCCCCTCCGCGGCGCTGCCGCCCAGTCCCGGGCGCCGCCGAGCCGAGCCGTGCTGTGCCGGGGAGGAGAGGAGAGGAGAGGCGGGGAAGGGCGGCTCGGCGGGGCTGGCCGCGGAAGTTCTCCGAGCCGCCGCGCTGTCACGGCCCCTGACACGAGTGTCCGACCCACGCGCGGCTCCCCCCGCCCTTCGCCCCGCAGCGCGCTCCGTGCCGTCTCGGTATCAGTGTTGGATGCGGGGCGGTCGCGGGGCTCGGCTGTGGAGCCCTTCCCGGGCGGCACCGCGTGGGGCGGCGAGCTCGTTTGGGAGGAATGGGGATTTCTCCTCCTTTCCCGCGGGAGAGGAGCGCGCGGCGGGCTGGGCGCTGCCGGGGCGCTCCGATTTTCCGGCCCGTCAGCATGCGGGGTGGTAGCGAGCAAGAACTCTTAGCCAGGTGTTTAAATACCGGAGAGGTGATTTGCAAGTGAAATTAATCGGTAGTTAACCAGTTAATAAATGGATAATGCCTACTCATCCTTCTGCTGACTTTACAGAGCGGTTTTCACATGTGCCCGTCAACTATCCAGGCTTGACTGGTCAGGATGTAAACTTAGCGGGATTAGTGCGTTCGTCCAGTCAAATCTGACCTGCACTTACTGTCCCTGTGCATCAGTGCTGGTTGTCATTCAGGTAGTTACAGGTGAAGTTCATACATATTTACAGACTAATAGGATAGCAAAATAGATATGATGACCCACAGCTTAATTATTTATGGAAAATATTGCAAAGTGCTTAACTGTGTGATTAACGTTCTAAGCAAATAATTACGGGGGGGGGGGATTTTTATGCCTTTGACAGCTACAGTTTTATTGTAGGTATGGGAGGAGGAGAGAGTTAACCTGTCAAGGTTGGCCTGGCGTGTCTGGCTGTTTGGCAGGGCCACCCTGCTGCCTTTACCCATCCTGCCTGGGGCTCTGGCCCACAGAGAGACTTGGTCCCTGCCCTCGCTAGGGGTACAGTGTCATGAGGAAGTGATCCATCCTTATAACTTTGGTGTATGCATGAATTGTTTCTGCATACGGTATATGCAGCTGTTTGCTGTCTTGGCTTATCTGCTTTGTGGTCTTGGATGCTCGGTTGGATTGGAATGGAGCCATTGCCTTTTGTAAGATTCATCTACCTAGAAATAAACCAATTCACTTTGTTGCCCAGTGAAGTGACGGGGCGTGGTGTGCCCTGGTATGTTACGTTATTTTCTAAAGCTTGTCCAGATCACACATTTAACAACAGAAGTGCTGCTCCGTGAGTGCTCTGTGCATGTACATGTGGTACAGAAGTTAAGCTATGCGTCTTTGCTTAAAACAAATAAAGATATTTGTTTGGAATTTAGATAAGTGAATTTTCATACAAAGAAAATGTGTTTTACGTATTTTTTTCTTGTAAATGATGCTCTGAAATGCGTTGGAAAAATTTAAGCTTTAAATATAGTCTACTCAGAAGTTTTGGTGCGAATAAATGCTCTTATGATCTGTTCTGCTAACATTGATAAGCAACTTGTGTTTCTGAAGTTGGGCAACTCAGTGAGGAACTGAGCAGCACTGCGATGTGGTAGTCAAACTCAGTATATCTCGAAAAGCCTAAAAATTGCGAATATAAGTAATGCACTTCACTGTGAAAGTTCACTCCTGAGTGAAGAGTGAAGAATTGGCTTGTTGGTGAAATGATAAGGCCAGAGCTTAATCATGCTGTTATCAACGTATGTCCTGCTGTTGGCATCCCTCCCTGAGGGAGAAGGATGAGGCCTCGGCTAGCTAGGCAGGCATCCTGCCTCCAGTATTTATATCACTCCTGCATAGACCAACATAAGCATAAATAAACCACAGCATGACTAACCTCTCTACCTAACATTGACTCATGTTGTATTTGGATAGACTGAAAAAGTCTCCATGCCTTAGCCATTTCATTTTTTCAGTCTGTATGTTACTAATGATGACCTGCCTTGTGAGAACCATAAAGCAAGTCCTTGTTTCAGGTTTGTTTTGCTTTTGGGTAGTGCTCAACTAGGCTAGATAAGAAAAAGGAATTTGTAGATTTTAAACTCAAAACTTTGTTGCTTCTCTTCTTCTGGCCATTTTAATTCTTCCAGTGATATAGTGAGACTTGCCATTATAAACTGAGCTCGTAACTTGGCACCTGGCAAAGGAGCGTGAGAGAAGTGTAAGAACAGCAGTCCAGTAATGTACTGTAGGTTTCCTAAAGCAGTAAGATAATATTTTACTGTGTATATTTTTATCTTATTTTATTTTTTTGTTTGTTCTAATTAAGTAGGGAATATGTCACCTAAAAACTTACTCAGCAAAGTGTTTGAGAAGGCTCTTCTCTCTCTTTACCAATACTGTAATGGGACAGTAGTAAAGTAGAGAAGAAGGACCCTGGGTTGTGCCTCTTTATTATGTGTCATAGCGACTTGTGAGATAAGGCAGTTTCATTTCAGCTTCCTTAGAAATATGTGTTCTGGTTTTGTTGGGTTTTTTTGTTTTGTTTTTTTTTTTTTTAAAGAGCAAGCAGTGTTTGACAGATACAAAATAATGGTTGACGTGGAAACAATTTGTTTCCTCCCCTTGCATTTTTTTGGGGGCTGCATAGCTGCATAGTTCCAATGAAAAATTATCAGAATTATAGTTTTTTCTGTCCCTAAAATTAACGGATCCTTTTGGCTCCACTCCACCTGTAAGAAGTAGGCAAAAGCATCCTTAAGCATACGTATGAATTCTGCCTGGAGTGAGAGCTGCCACACCCTTGGTTATTTATGTAAGGTGAGGAGCACAAGTGGTCCAACTGACTTCCATGGCACGTATGTGCTTACAAGAGTTGAGTTGCTCTGTTTGTATTTGTAGGGAGGGGAGTGAGAGGGCTGCATTTGAATCTAAAGAAAAATGAAGGGAGCTCTTCCCATGCGTTTAGCTGCATATGAAGTGATAAAACCTCTTCTTAACTTGTCCATCTCTGAGAAACCTATTATTGTAATCAGTTGCAGGGCTGTGAGGGGAAATCAGGCCTTCTAAGATAAAGATAAAAATAGCATGTTCAAATATATTTTAAGAAAGGCGACTCTTCCTTCAAAGAGCAGGTCTGAGCGTAGTTCAAAGAACGATAGCAACAAGGTTTTTTTTTTTTTTTAACTCTTTGTATGAAACCAAACAGATTTAAGAGATCCATTGAAATTACTTTTGAGCGGCATGCATTTGTGTGCCAAGTTATCCTATGGACCTTGTGGGAGTATTTCCCCTTTGATTTGGAGGCGCCAAGAAAGGGCTCTTGCACCATCATCTCCTTGCTGCTGCCACTGTATGTCCAGCCTGGCCAGGAGGATGAAGTAGGTGGCACAGTTGGTCAGCAAGTCATACCAGCACTGGTTCTTGTTGGATATTGGTTTCTGTGGGCAAAAGGAATAATGTTTTCGATAGTGGTTTCTCCTACCTCTTTCTGGTTTGGCCGTGTCACTCCATGTTGTTAGGGGTGCGGGCTCACCTGGGCTGCTCAGAACAGAAGCAGAAAGAAAAAAAGAACATTGATTTTTGTGGGGGAAAACTAGAAAATGTGCTCAGGTTACAACCTGCTGCCACAGAAACTAGAAGGCAAGTACGTAATTTACATTACTTTCTTCTCAAGAGGATAATAGTTTGGGGAGCCCAGGGCGTGCTTTTAAATGTATGCCCTATTACCCTATAATAGGATTTCTTTGTTTTTTTTTTTTTTTAAAGTTTAAACTCTTTGTATGAGAATGGGGATGTTGCAGGGGCTTGGGGTAGTTGTGTAGCACTGGGTATATTTTGAGGTTCTGAGTGAAATGAGTCTTGTGGTTTCAGCTTACTCTGTAACAAATGTAATGTGTCGCACACAAGCAGCCCACCTAATTTTTCGTAACTGACTGATGATTTGCTCTGGAAAGACCCAAAATCCTGGTATGATGCAGATTCAAAAGGTAGTTGATTTTTTTTTTTTTTTTTTTTAGATTTTCTTTTTAGTTTGTCATTCTCCAATTTACAGTTCAAATTCTGTTAGAATTTCAGGCAAATGGCTCATCTTCAGCTTCCCATGCGCCACTCAGCTGGGCTGCTGGACTTCACTTCCCAGGCAAATGGCCACAAGTGCTGAGTTTCCATACCCCACTGATGTCTACAGCAGCCATCCTGGCTCGTCACGAATTTTCTACTGCCTGTTTAGTTCAGCAAGAAAATGGTTGCTGTCTTTCCCCTCCCTCCCCTCATCAACTGCTCATGGTAAGATTTTTGATAGAGCCCGCATTGTGATATGTCCTTGAAGTGTAGAGCTGCAAGGTTTTGTTTTCCTTTGCCATTTTTTCTTTTCATGTTTAGACTTTATTGCAACTACAGCAAAGCAAGATTTTTGTGGATGATCTTTTTCAGTTTTTTATTTGTCAAAAATCTCATATTCAGTAAGAAAAAGCTCAGACTCGGGTACTAAAACCTCCAGCTAACCCTAGAGTGTAAAGACTGCAAAAATGTGGATTGGGGAAGGGTTGCCCCAGAAAAAACAGGTAGGTGTAAGTTAAATGTTAAATTATCAGCACCTCTTTTTTATAAGGTCCCTGATGGTGAGACATTTTTGTTCACACCGTCTGGCTAGAACAAGGCTTACCAGGGCTCTTAAAGGACAGCGTCCATTTGAGGTGCAGAATTTATATCAGGTACTTTTTTTTTTTAAGTGAATGTCAAATCCTAAATAACTTCAGCACTGGACTGTGAAAAAAAAGTACCCAACCTTGCTCAGCAAGTGGCTATTAAGTTTAAAATTCGATAATGGCTGAAGTTCTCTGTCTTAAAAAAACCCAGCAAGGTAATTTTTGTCTTTGTTCTCCAATCCCTCACCTCCCCCATTTTCATTGATGGGGAAGTTTCATTTCCTTTATTTATATATTTTTAGTGTATGTGTGTTGGGGGGGGCATGGGGGTGCGTAGGAAGGAAGTCTGTGTTCTAGTTTTTATAGGTAAGAGAAAAAAATAGTTAATGCTGGTGTATTTAGAAATGACCTTAAATACGTTCTCCCCTTTAAATCAACGGTTCCACTGGTAAAATCATGAATATTATTAGGGGATTGAGGGGTTTTGCAACGCTTCTGTGTGGGTGAGAGTCCTGTCTGAGTTCCAGTTGTACTAGCAGAAAAGCGTTTATCCCAGTACTGTCATGTTTCACGTGCCAAATCAGAACTAGAAGTGCTTTTTCCTGGAAGGATCTCTATTTACACTTGGAGGGTTATGCCAATTACAGCTACATTAGTAAGGCCTTTTTTTTTTAATTTTTAATTTTACACTTGACCTACATAGTAACTTCTTTCATTTTCTTAACAGAACACACACAGCAATCCTGGAATGTCAGTAGGGTAAACGCTGCTGTCGTATGGCTCCAATGCTTATGGGCATTGTTGCAAGAGCATGATCGTAAGTGTCTCACTGAAATGAAAGCTCTTAGAGCTTTGTGTAACTTGAGATGGACATCTACTCTGCATACAGAATTAAATGCAGTTTACTGGGGAGCAGGCAGTATGTTAGGAAGTATGTTATTCATATGTAATAATACTTTTTCCTCAAAAGAGATCCCATTTCGAATACAGTTTTTAAACACTGCAGATGAGGAAATACTGCATTGCAGACGTGAAAGTTTTGAGGCATAACATAAGGTGTTATTAATTTTTTTATCAGAGACTTAAAATTGTTTACTCCTTTGGACAGTGTGGTGGTGCATGAAGAAGGAGGTGGTAAATGGGGCTTCTTTGGCAAGAGTCTGTGGGTGTTTGTTGGGTGTTGGAGCAGGACTGTGGCTGTCAATGCTGCCTCCCAAACTTGTACCACCAGTGCTTTGTCTCTGCTGCTGCTCTGCTGTCTCTTTCTCCTGTTGAACCAACCCTCACTAGTAACTAGTGCCGTTGCTATTTTGTGAGCAGATTTGCTAGCTCTTTGCTCTTTTCCTGATGTGAAAACTTGCATTATATTAATAAAAAAAAAAAAGGATGCTGATTAGTCTTTACATGGTTCACATCTTCCACAAGTATGAATACTTAGAAGACTTACACAGCTAAACTCAGCATTCCTTTCCCCAAAATATAGTCTGCCAAAGCCCTCAAATATTCAGGATATTGACCTGAAGTTCTGTAAATGTTTTCCCAATTGTTTCTTTTTGATCTGCCTCTTTTATATTGTGTTTCGTCCCAAGTGTTGAAGCTGGGCTTACCTTGCAGAGAGGTGGTGGTGTTTGAGTTAGCCCCTCACTACCTTCCACAGGGAGAGGGCTGCATGTTGCACTCTTTTTGGAAGCTGAAACCATCATCAATGTTTATTAGGCCACAATGGGCCTTGAAATAGCCCTGAGCTCTGTGGCCATTACCAAAGCTGAGCGCTAAGGGCTGGAGTCACCTGAACCACAAGTTCATGCCACGTGTAGGTCAACATTGAGCACAGCAGTTTTGTTGCTGCTTGTGCGCCTAATATACTGGGGGGGAAATGCGTGGAAGCAGTTCAGATGCTAACTCGCTGGCATGATGTTTGGGGTTTTTTTTGGTTACTTTTCAAAAGCTTATATTCAGTGTTGCAAAGGAACCCCTATGTATCATGATAGAACAAAAGAAGTAGTTAATGTTAGACCAGACAGAATGGTGCAGCTTTGCAGGAGCATTGGTAGCCCATCTGTCTCTCTTTAGCCTGCCATGCAGTTCAAATTCAAGTGAAGGTCTCCCACGTGGTTACTTTACAAGTGTCCTCCTATCTCTGTTTTGTATCTGCAATTTCAGTATATGCTTCCAGACTGATTTTTATTCATTTCCAATCATTCTTCAAAGATAAGTGGCAAAAACCAACAGGCTGGTTGTGATTTTACAGCAGTAGAAGGTAGACAACTTTGATCTTGTTAGAATTAATTTTCTTCATGTGTGGGCTGGGTGTGTAATATGTTGATTTAGTTTTTATTGATCAGTGTAAAAACGTGAATTCGGCATCACAGCAATGATAATAAACAAGTACATGCAGTGATATTCTAATCAGTTCCTGGCAAAAATAAGGCAGAAAAACCATCTCAGAGATTGATGTGCTTTAGCAGTGAGATGCTGAACCAGGATATCTTATATGAAAGGGTTGGGTAAAGCTGTTTGAAGTTCTAACTTTTCTCTGGCAACACAATTGCTGCGAGCAGTAGCATGCCAAGCTGGGCAAGATGCAGTCTTTTCTGTAAGCATTTGAGTGTCAAAAATGGCATTCTTGCCTCTGTCTGGTAGGTCTTTCACCCTCCCGATCATGCCAAGGTAAGACAGGCTGTAGGAACCAAGTATCTGCTCTGTTAGAAGGTGTTTCCAAATGCAGGCAGTGGAGCACCAATTACCTTTCCATCCTCATGTGCAGGAATGCCCTGCAAACAATCCCAATGCATTTCAATAAGTCTGCATGGCAAAGCATGAGGTACAGAGTGGGGGAGTGGAGAGAGGTTTCTAAATTAGCAGTTTATGGCTGGAAAAGTGAGATTCATATTCATAACTAAGTTAAACACATATTTCTGAATATGGTGGAGGCATATCTCTGTTGAAGATGGCAGTAGTTCGTCTAATCCAAAATATTTGCAGTAGTACGGGCAGGCAAATTCTCCCTCATTATTCCCTCGATGCTGTGTTTCCAATACTGGGAGAGGCTTCTCAGTCATGGTGATGAACAGTGATTTTCTATATTATTTTGTCAGATAAGCTTGTTTTATGCTGTCAGAGTTCAGTAAATTGGTATCTGAGCAGCATGGATCACGATGAAAAAGTATTGCTGCTGCCTGCATGTGTTTGATAAAATTAGAAAATGAGAGGCAAATTTTTTCTAAAGTGAGGAAAAGAAGGGTTTTTTTAGGACTATGAAATTTTGAAAGAGATGGTTGGTTCATAATGAACTTTAATACTTTTCCAAAGTTGCTGCTATTATAATGAAAGAGCATGAATAAGAGAATATGCCTTGCAGGTAGAACGAGAAAAGGCTTCACCGTTTATATACTTAAAAACCAAAGATACATTGCAGAGGATGAATTTTACTCTTCATATATTGCTTGTAGTAAAAAGCTAGTCTTTGAAGTTAAAAACAGATTTAAAGAAAGAATACACCTGAACAGGGAGGTGCATAGAAAAAAGACACTGGGTTAAGTGCTGTTTTGTTAATGAAAAGAACGTAAGTTAAGCCAAATGTGGCTGCCTGCATAGTAAGGTACTGCTTAACATGAGTGGGAATGATAAAATAAGATCCTAGCAGACTTTTATTTCAATCATTTCCAACTTTCAGAAGCAGTTTTAATCTGGATGTTGAATGCACATATATGAACGTTAGACTAATACCACAGAATTACTCTAATTTATGAAAGGAGCAATACTTTGATGCTGGAAGTCTGTCAGCTTATGATCCCCAGGCTAAATACTTGATTGTTAGTTAAAGGGGTTCATTAAAATAATGTGGAATCCTCTGTTTTTAAAGACTACCTCTCAGCTTGTAGGTGATGTCCAAAACTAAAAGGGTTGCAGCACAGACATTATGTGGCAGTGGCACGTGGATGACTACGTAAAGCTAGCGCTGGCTGTTGGAAAAGCTTTGGTTGGATTGTGTGATCAGTATTGGGCCAAATCTTTCAGATTTTAGTCATCTGTAGCAACACCTACTCATGTTGTAGTTGGTTGAACTACCTGTGTGACTGTTTGAGAGAAGGTGCAGGGTTGGGTCTGTATGTGACTGCAGCTCCTTGGTGTAATTATTTTACTCTGTAATAATTGTATTCTTCTATTTGAAGAATCGTAATTACAAAGTGGATGATGGGCTTCAATTATGTAAGGAAAATCCTTACATTTAAGCACCACGCTATCCTTAGCACAAACAGCTCTTTTTTTCAGGTAGAACTTTTACTTTCAGGTTATTTCTGGAAGATCCGTACTGCTAATTATGTAAATTGCAAGAAATGAAAAAAGAGAACAAAAGAGCAGGGCATCTTATTTTAGGCTTCAGCAAACGCAAAGTCATATGTGGCCGTTCCAGAATATGAGCCTGAATTGTTCTGCTACTGCTTCTGTTACCAGTAAACCAGATCAGTTAAACTGGGCATTTCTTGCAGGCTTTGTACAATCAGATTGTCAAATGTGGGAGCTGGGAAGTTTTTCCAGTAGGAAGGTCAGCTTACGCCCCATAGAGAGTTCCTCCCTGCAGGGCTCCTTCCTTGCATCCACAGAAGTTTCTTGCTGAAGGAAAATGTAGGACTTTCTGTTTTTTTGGTCTGTTTGTTTTTATGCTGTTGTGTAGCCAAGCGCGTGTTTTTTAGGGCGATCCTGTACAACAGCAGCAAGTTTTTGTACCTGCATCTTTTGCCTATTAAGGCAGTGAGAAGCTCTCCTTGAATGAAGGAAAGGCAAATTTCAGATCTGCCTGCTGATCAGAGAGATAGGAGAGTGGAAGAAGTGGTGTTCGAGTGAATGAACAAACTTTCAAGCTGACTCAGTGATACATGTACAGTGTACACTCTAAGGATTAGTCACCACTTACGGTAAATCTTTCTTTATAGTGCCTGGTGGGTATGTGCCTCTATCAAGCTGTAGTTAGCAAGCTTTGTAGGCTGGGAACACAGGTAAATGTTATTTCCACAGTATTTTCCCATTGAACAACAACAAAACCCAATGAAACCCTAAGACTTGTAAATTACTGAGCTAAAGGCAAAAGAAATCTTTCAGTTATCTCATGGTGCTGCTATCTTCATCTGCGAAACTAGTAGGAAAGTGAATAAATTATGCAACAACTTTTTTTTTTTACTGTTTGGAAACCTGTGCTTACATGCTGTTAGTGCTTTTCTGCCCTGTTCTGTGCAGGTTGGTTGATTTGATGTTGTTTTTCTTTCAGTAGGTAGGTTTCAAGCTGCATTTGTGTAAAACACCGATTTACATGATGGTAACAGAATAACAATTACAGGGAAGGATATTTTCATTTGCCAAGCAGAAACTTCAGGAAAATTACCCTTCAGGTTGAATTTTCTCATAAATGCTCTCAAGTTCTAAAATTATTTACTGGCATAATAGGTAAGCACAGCACTTAAGGCAGATTTTCTATTAAGAAGTTGCTTTTTCGTGGGGGAAAAGTGGGGGAGTTTATTTAAAAACCCGAGATAATATTTTTAAAAAATGATAAAATTATTCTGCAGGATTTTCTGAGTTACCACAGTTCAGTAAGTTAAGTTTTGTTTTTTTTTTTTTTTTACTTTCAGATTTTTCTTTCAGCAGTTTCTTCTCTGGTTGGCTGAAGTTTTTTTGTTAAGTTAGCTGGGCATCGTTCATAATTCTTAGATGCCTTTCCTCTGATCTTCTGACCTGTTTTGCTTGGCTTGTTTAATCTGTCCTTAGAGAATAGTTAATTTCAGCCATAATCGTAGCAAAAATCCTTTAGAGCTGTTCGAGCAAGATTTTTTTTTTTTTTGATAGTTTGTTTAAAATTACTTCCTCCAAAATAGAAGAAAAAAAGCCCCAAACATCTTGTTGAAGAGTGAGAACCAGACTCTGCTGGCACTGCTGGGTGGGACAGCGCTGAGGTTGCGTGCCTGTACAAGTGGTTTGGCTTGCTGCTCTCCCAGCAATCTGATCCTGTCATAGGCTTTGAGTCCTCTGAAGAGCAGGAGCGAAGGCTGAAAGCATTATTAAGTTTTGGGGTTATCACACACTGTTTATTTGAAACGGAGGCCAAACAATTTACATATCTCTCTATCTGGGATCTGAAAAAAAAATTTTTTTTTTCATTACCCTTTTGTGTGGAAATGACATCACAGCTTACATCAGCCCTGCTAAATTCAGAGGTTTTTTTTCTCCTCCCTTTTGGGTTATTAACTGAGCATTAGCTCTGTGCAGTGAGTCTTCCCTCACTGACTGTGGCACATCAATAACTTCATCATAAATACTCTGAATCTTGTATGATGAAGAGAAATGAAAATGTGGTCTAAAGCCTTTTAAATGTAACTCATTTCACTGCTGTGCCTGCAACCAGACTGGGTGACCCCCAATATACTGTGGTGTTCCCAGGATCACTGATGCAGTGGAAGCAAGCCAAGGACAGCACTTGCCTTCTGGCAGATCTGGGGACCAGGTCTGGATTTTGCTGCAGCACATCGTTGCATAGGTATGTCTCCTCGGCCCTGCAGGTCAAAACCTGCCCTTGTGAAACTGAGTAAGTAGGTTCTGAACTGGAGCTCTTAGGTCGTGCCTGGATGTCCCATGTGCAAAGCTGAGCTCTGTGGCAGGAATAGGGAGTACCTCATCTCTACCAGAAGTACCATGTTCTTGGGGCTTCCCTTCTGGGGTCAGTGCTGGGGCTGCAGCTGTGGCACAGTGTGAAATGGAGGCATGGGGGTTTCCTGTGAGAGCCTGAGGAGCTGGGAGGAGGGAAACAGAAATCAAATTAAAGTTGACATTTTGAAAAGTTGATTGCTACCTTTTTTTTAATCATAAAGCAATTTTTAAAGTAAGTCACTTCCCAGAGGAAAAATAAATACATTAAGAAGAGAAATAGGAGAAATGTGATGTTGAATTTATGCATTTCAATGCAGCAGACTTGATTGTGCACTGGTGGTGATACCAGTGTGCACAGAGACAAAGCAAAAGAACAACCATCATTCTGACTCCTTTGCTAAATTTCCAGCCATGATGTCCTATATGCAGGATATTTGAATTGATCTTTACTATTTTGAGAGGTCTGAGGCAGTGGGTAAGGGACTAATCCCAGTTACTTAAAAAAACCCTTAAAAACTATGGGGAAACAACCCACCTGACGCTGCAAGAGTTGTGGAAAGATTTCCCTTCGTGTCATGCGTCTCATCAGCTGCACTCTGCTCTGGGAGGAAGGCAGGGAGGGCTCCAGGCACCCTCAGCAGGAAGGCTTGCAGGAAGAGCTTTGAATTGGGCTCTGGTATTTCAAAAGTTATGGACTCACACACTTTGTATTTCTCTTACGTCTCTTCTGGCTCAGCTTTTCTGCAGCAGTCAAGGAAGGGGGTGGAGAGCAAAGTGCTGAGGGATGCCCTGGCACTTGTTGGTGTTACTCATGTGAGTGTGTGTTTGAGCGGTCGGTGCTCACAGGCACCGTGGAGGTGGCCCGTTGGAAAACTGGTGAAATTACTTGTCTCTTTTAGAGCTTGCAAGGAGCACTTCCTCACTGTACTTACTTTTATAGCCATATGCTATTCTTTTTTCTTACATATGTTCTCTGATAATTGTCAGTAGCAGGTGCCTGTGAGCCAAGGCGGAGTGATATTTAAAAATCAGATGCTTAATGGAGATAAAGAATTGTGTGAGTTAAGCACCAGCAAAAAGGCCAGGTTGAAAACATTGGCCTCTGAAGGTCGTATTCCTCACAGAGCAGCAGCATGGTTGGTAGTAGTGCTGGTCCTTCAGCTCTGTTGTTCACCTGCAGGGATGTGACCTTCGAGAAGTAGTCAGGATGTCTGGTTTTGGATTTGTGTGTCTGGTTTGGCTGAATCAAGAAAAAGGCTAAGTCCCTTCTGATGTAGGTACCAGCCCACAGGAACAACAATGGGCGTGCGTTGCACCCCTGCTTGGTGACTGAGGTGGTATGGGCTGGTTGGAGATGTGACATGAGCTCTCTGGTTTGGTAGACTCACTTTTTGAACCCACCTTTCCCTTGATGTTTGTTGAGCATCCTGAGCTGGTCAGGTTGTGTAACTGGTTGCTGAAGCATTGTAAGTGTGGCATTGGTCCCCATGAATTACTGATAGTAATTGTTGATGTTGTCTCCTTCCATCATCTGAAAAACTGCCACTGACAGGATGATGTGGGGAGACTTGTAGTTGCTCTGGACTTGGAATGGTGCAATTGTGTCCACTGAAAATCATTTTGGGCAGAATGGCCAGAATCCCTCAGTATCCATGATATTGCTGTCACATCATCTTCATGTCTCCTCAAATAGCTCTCTGAACCACCAGTCCTTCTGCATATCAGCTGAGGGGAACTTAGAGCTGGGTGTAACAGATGTCTAGATGACCAACAAATCAGTAGTATCTTGTATTTCAAAGTGTCAGGGACGTTTAATGTCCCTAACATTCTTTGTGGGGGGCAAGTTGTTGGTTTTTAGTTTAAGGTGGGTTTTTTTTCCCTTCATTTCTGGTAAAGAACTAGTAAAATATAGAGCACATATGGAAATGGCAGACGTTGTTGAGTTTTTGATATTTTTTTTTTGTTGTCCTTGTTTCTAAAATTAAGCACACAGGAATTTGCAAGATCTTGCAAAGAATTTAAATGATATTGCACAGTCATGTGTTCAAGGAATCTTTTTAATCTAGTCACATATATTGTGAACAGATCCAAATTTAAAAAAAAATACATTGCAATAAGAAGAGACAAACCAAACAGGATAAAGACAAAAGGCTGCTGAATATTTTTTATTGTGCTTAATTTAGTTTGCTGGCAGCATTCTGTCATGTTTCATTTTTGTTCAGTTGTCCTTCACGTTCTTCCTATGTGAGAAAGTAACCTGTGGCATGAGCTGTTCTGCTTATCCCTTGCATACTGTTGGCAACTGAAAATTGGATCACGAGACCAAAGTAGGTCCCTCTCTGTGTCAAGAAAACTTAACGATTTGTTCTTCATGTGGGTGGGTATCCATGCACATGGGTAGTAAGTTTTTATTCTGCCACTGTACGTTTCTGAGCTGGATTGTAGGAGGAGTAGTGATCTCGCAGCTTGACCATAAATGCACTTGGCAGTGCTCACACGGGCCCAGCTGGTTACAGAATTTGGGATAGCAGGAACGTATCCTGGTGAGCTGTCTGGCACAGGACTCTGTAAGACTGAATAACTATATTAACTTACCCTAATTCTTGTTATACACACCATAAAAAACTTCCTTGAATGTTTTTGCTTCTGTGTCTCCAGAACCTAGACCTTAAAATACTATAAAACTTCTGAGATACTTTTGATGGCGTGTCCTGCACCACTTCAGAGCATGTGCTACTCAAGTCAGACACACTGAAGGCAGGTTTAGTCTTTGTAACTGTAAAAGATGTATAGCACATCATACAGTTGTATATGACATGCCTTTAATTGTTTCTGATGGTAAATTTCATAAAGCAGATTTGAGAGACACACACATATAAATATATATATATATATATATATATATATATATATATATATACACACATGCACAGAGGGCAGATCTGAAAGTAGTGAACACAGGCATATATGCATTGTGTTGCAATTATTTTCCTTTGCGGGTTTTGTTATTGTTGTCCCTTTCACAAACCATGAACCCGTAATTTTTCATGTGCTGTTCTTTGGCCCTCTCTACCAGAGAGGCTCAATCTATCATGTTAAAAAAAAAATCAATAAAAAGTCTAGAGGTTTATTTATAAAGTAGAGCATGGAGAGAGGGTGCGAAAATTCCATTAAAATGGCAGTTTAACACTAGCTACATCTCTTTGGGACTAAACTCCAATATTCTAAACTATTAAAATTGTTACAAGAGTACTTTTAAAGTACCACAAATCACAGTAAAGCTTTTTAGTTGAAACTTGCCTTTATATAGTGTGCTAGAATTCAGCTTATATATGTTTTTGGAGTGTCTAATGCTGCCCTCAAACACCATTTTAGCATCCATTTTAGAGCTTTATTATAGTTAATAATCAGGTTTATCCTCAAGGGAAAATACGTGGATGTAAGAAGTCAGAATTTATTTTCCTTCAGAAGTGTGACTGCATGTGTGTCTTTGTGCACATGCAGCTCTGAGCAAATTAATTACTTCTGAGAAGTTTGTAGGCTTCTAATGTAATTCATCAGGATTGCCTGGCTTGGCACAGGCTACTTGGTTATGAGAACTTATAAATTCAGGCGTCTGTAGGCTATTTTATAAGATAGCAGTTTTCACCAGTGATGTAGTGGTCATCTACTCCATGTTTCCTATCCAAAGAAATAAATGTGCCCCTCTGCTCATAAATGTGATGCTGGAGAGTTTATGGGATAGAATCTGTGTTAAACATCTCAAATATCAGAAGCAGTGTATCTGAAGTGTAAGCTTTGCCTCCACCAAGCATCTTTTTGACTTGTTTTAATAGCTGAAGAAGACTGATCTTGAAAATATTGAGTTTTAAATGCAAATGGCATTGTATGGTTTTGTTGTATCATCTTTTATCCTGGGATAGAATCGTTTCTAGTGGAAATGTCCTTTATTAACTTACAAAAATACCCAGAAAAAAAATGAGGAACTGTTATTTGGGGCAAAAGCAGGTTTCTCTAGGAGACAGTGCAGACTGTCAGAGACCAGGGCTCTTGGTATGATTCATGGGAGTAGACTACATAAATGAACATGACAGAAGGCAAATAAGAAGCTCCAACTCACCAAACACATATGTGTGGTATAAATACGCACCCCGTCACATAGTCATATCCATACATACAACTCAGTAACCCAGTTCATTATTCCTGCATTATTCATCAATTTTTTCTTTTCTTACTAACCCACAGCTTAGTTCTAGCTTACTTGTTGCTGTTGCTTGTGTACGTTTTCCTCTTTCCTGGCTGCGTGGAGTAAAGTAACGATCCCAGCATGGTTAAAAAAAGCAAAGCTATTAACATAGCCCTTTCACTGTTAATTAACATCTGAAGTTTCAGAAAAAGGGATCTAACTTGTGTAATTATTGTGTGGTTAAAAAAACCTTGAAAATTTCATAGTGTTTGGAAAGTGGAGATGCTAAAGAGAAACCACCAAAGTGTACTTTTTGTAGAAAAGACAACTAAAATCTGTTCTGTAAGGTGCTTCTTGATATAATGAAAATGGAAAGATTCTAGTTGTGTTACACAGCTCTGAGCAGAAGTGATAGCTTCTCTGCTTTTGAAAAAAATAAGCAAGTGATGTTAATGATGATAAAGAAGAAGAGCATCATTCAGGAAAATGGAGTTTCTTATGAAGTCTGAAGTCACAAACCCACCAAAACCTGGGTTGCCGGTGGGTTAATTGAGTTTTGCCAAATTGTCTTTGCTGCCGGCCGAGTTTGGCTTTCCAGCTCAGCTCTTCGGTTGGGGAGGGTTCCTTCTTGTTCCTCCTCCTCTTCCTGGGCTTGCTCTGGCCGGGAAGGGAGCATGTTGGCTCCTTCACCTCAAGATTTGAATGCTCTCTGGGTGCAGGCCACTGGTTTCCATTTCTCCCTCCCGGTGGTGGGCATGTTCTCAGTCTGGCAGGATGTTTGTCTCCTTGCCTGCAGCACTGACCTTTTGCGGATAGTGGTAAAAAAGAATCTTGGTTGAGCATTGACAGTTGTTGGTCCTGTCCTTGAGAACAGGCTGGCAAGGTGCGTGCTGGGCCGGCGCTGTGGACACGCTTTGTGAAACGGGTGAAATCTGTGGGATTGGAGCTGGACAGCTCTGACTTAGCTCTGGATTGTGTCCAAAGTTAGGTTAAGGTGCTCAGGTTTGTGTAAGGGGTAGTTGCAGATTGCTTCAGCTTCTAAAATTTCTTTGGGAAAAGCGCTGCATTTTGCCAGCTGTGTGCAGGGTGAGTCTGATCATGCACTTGCACCTCACTCTTAGTCTTTGTCCCAAGGTTGGGGCATGGAACAGCTCCTAAAGAAAGCACTGAGTCTGCCTAGAGAGTTTTTCAGGATAATTTAGGGCAGGTGATGCCTTCCTTTTCTCCTGTGAGAGAGGGTGAAAAAAAGCACCTTTTTTGTGGCTTTGCCACAGCGAGGAGATGGTGTGTTGTAGGATGTTGTGATGACCTTACTGAGCTAAACGGGTATCGTGTAGCTGTTGATGACTGAAAGGGACTGTCCTTCTGCAGGTCCGATCCCTTATAGGTTTGTGGTCTTACTTTCTTTAGAACTGCTCTCTGAGACACCTAAGAAGTCACTAATGGCACTGGCAAAACCTTGGGCTTTCAGGAGTTTCCCTACCGGATGTGTTGGTCTTACCCTCTCTCAAGGTTGTGTGTGAATACCAGCATTGGCCTTGTATGTGAAAGCCTAGAAAGCATACTTATGGGAAGAGGTCTTGGAGATGGGTTGAGTTTTGGATATTTTGAGTGATTTGAAGACAGGAAGGGAATTAGTCAATGGTGAGGATTTGAATAACTGCTGTAGTTTGATTCCAAAATCAGCACTAGGTGGATTGGAAGTACTAGATGCAAACTCTGTCAAGTATGAAGACTAATCAAGGTTGTGATAGTTAAAAATTTTTGCTGTTACTTGTAATGCCATAAAAGCTCTCAGTTTGATTGATAGATAATCCACCTGTATAATAAACAAGTTATATTTCCTCTGTTGTTTATACAAACATTTTTGTTGGTAGTATTTTGTGGACAGCACTACTTAACTGACTATGCATGTTAGACATAACTGTTGGTTAGACTTCCTTGGGAAATACTTTAACTAATGGATGTACAAGCATGTGAATGTAGTAATTTCTTTATGCATTGCTTTCCCAGCTATAAAAAATGTTCCAGTTAAGGAAATAACTTTTCTTAGCAAATAAATATTACTCTAAGGAGAAGATTTTGTGTTTTCTTATATTATGTGCTTTTTCTTTGAGTTGTGTGTGTGTTTTAAAGAAGAGTACTAAGTACTAAAAAAAATACTTACTTGAAGTATTGGTGGTTTGATAATGTAAGGTCAGATACTTTTATATTACCTGGGTGGTGTACCACTTGTTTAAAACCAAATTCTAACATGCCTTTCGTGTATATATATATAAACTACAGATACTGTAAATTACAAAGCACAGAGTAGAACAAAAAGTTAAGTTTAAACTGTAGTGGATGCATTGAATTAATTGAGATGCCCAGGAAAGCTGATTTAGGAAAACAGGTGTTGAGATGGATCCTTCCTTTATATGAGCAGTTCAAATATCAGAAATTGGCTAGAAGGGCATTGTACAGTTTCAATATCTGAAACCCATTTTTACCAGATTTTGCATTTATTGGTGGAGCTGTAAATAAATGCAGAATAATTTTACTGAGCTTCAGAGTTTCTGCAGATCGGCATCAGCCCAACAGCTCCCGAAGTCTGGCCTCACTTTTTTCTTGGCTGGAGAAGCCAACCCAGTTCTTAAAAACTGTGGGGAAAGTGGCTGGGCATTAGTCTTAGATAAATGGGTTCATTGGGGTTCTTTTGTTTTCTTTTTCATTAAAATAAATCTTTTTCAGACAGATTGTTTCCTGGAAATGCTGGGATAAGTGGTTAACTAAGCAGTTTCCTATTACCAGTCTTAGTCCCGGCATTTGACTCTAAAAGAGCAAAATACAACACACAACTCCCTCCCAGCCTGTCAGAAGCCCACCCAAACCCCGCAGGCAGCTTTCGCTCTCCTGTAGCCACCCCAGCCTGAGCACCCCGAGGGTTGCACAGAAAACTTGGTAAATTAAGTAAAGGTGAAAGTAAAGTTCTTGACGTTTCAATGGGGGAAGCAAGACAGAAGTTGCAGGGTTGGTTATATGTTAGCCTAAAAACAGGGTTCGGAAGTTCCTTGGATAGTATGAACTCATCTTTTTTTGCAGAGAACTGCTTTTAAATTGCCTGGCTCTTTAGGACTTGGTTGATAAAATTTAATCTTAGTGAAAAGTGAGTCAGTTACCTAAAATAACATTTCTGTTAAAGCCTTGCGCCAGTGTAAAATATTTGAAGTTTTAAAAAACCCGACTTTTTCTTTATTTCTTCTGTCTTTAAATCGTCTCTGTGATCTGACAGCAAGCTGTGAAATGGTTGTGACACTTACTATCTTGACTTAAGCCTGTATCAAGACTCCACTCCAGGGAGTGCAATCATGCGATAAGCAGAGTAGTCAAACATGTCTTAATTGCTGCAAACTCCACTTAGTTGCTTTCTGGGGCCTTCTCCTCGTGGCGTTTTGCAGGATCAGGACCGCGAATTGGCTTCTCCGTACGCTGTCAGTGACCCTTGGCTGAACAGGGTAAAGAAAAGATAGCACATGTACTCATAGAGACATAGCAAATAAGAGGACAGTTCGCCTTTTATTTTAGCTCCTGGCAGTGCAGGTTTTATTGAATTGCCATTAAAGGAGACTTGGTGAGATGTAAAACGGACTTGTCTTGACTTCCTCCAGTGATCCCAGCACTGAAGTGCTGTGGTGCCTGTCTTGTGTTTCTTGGGTTAAGAAGAGTGAAGCAAGGCAGCAGGAAGCAGGGATGTAAACCTCTCAGAAGCAGCAGGAAAATAATGACATCACTGTTTTTTAAAACTTTGAGCAGTTGTAAAGTTCTAGAGCTGTTTTGATTGTATCTGTTTCATGAGGAAAAATGTATAGTTTTTTGTAGTGCTTAATGTGGTTGTGTGCTTAACTTTGTACAGTGGTGGCATATACAGACGTGGCAACTGCTTTGAAATGGTGTTTCTTTTATTACAGACCTGATTAGTTGGGAGGCAATGGGAATTAGAAATTCTAGTAACAAGTACTGGCAATATCCCCCCCCTCCTTTAAAATAGCTTCCACTTTTATTTCTTTTTATTGAGGTGCATGTTATCCACTGAAATAGAAATGTAAGAGACAGTTGGAATTCAGAATTTTGTGAAGTAATCTTGTTTCAGCAAAAAAAAGGCTGTGAAACTTTTAATAAAAAGTAAAGAAAAAAGTTTTAAAAGTTCAGGCTCTGGAAACCCACTTTTTTTCTTCTGAACTTTTTACTTATTGGTGTGATTCTTTTAAAGAGGTTTTGCTGCTTTCAGAAAAAAATGATGCTGAATGAATATCATGGGATAATACAGAAGCCTTTGTAGGATGTGCACTGACCTACCTAAGAAACCCAAGAGGGATAATTACAACCTTTGGTACTCTACATGTAAATGCACTTTGCAAACGGTTCTCCATGCAAAAAATGCGAACCAGTTACATTTTGGAATCTATATCTATATGGAAAATGGACTGTAAAAGAGATGCCTGTTTCAGGCAATTTTTGACGAGTTCCAGATTTAAAAAAATAAAATTATGGCATATTAAATTATTAGGCATCTTTATTAGAGTGTGAGGAAGATTTATGGTGCAGTGAAATATTGCTGCAACCTAATTTAGAACTTGACAAATCTGGTTTTATAGGGTTGAATTATAAGGGATACCTCATTATTTGTGAGGAAAACTTTTCTTTATTGTTATTCTTGGCACCCTGGACTCCTCTTTGGTTGGGCTGTGCTCTGTAGGAGCTGCTTTGGGCAAGATGTCTCAGCCGATTCTTTTTCAAGGGAGCTGTGCAGGATGAAGTCATAATTAAGGTTCACATCCTGGCAAGCCTTTCTTACCACGTGTGGTCGCTGATTTCAAGTTAAATGCTTGCAGTCCTCATTGCTTCTCTCAGTCAGAAGTGTAGGTCTTCTTGAAAGCACAGAATATTACTTTATTGTCAGATATTGCTTACTAATAATGTATATTAGATACTGCATATACAGGTATCAGTAGTTACAGAAAATTTTGCTGCACCAAAATTACATTTATGCTGCTTTTTTTTAAGGTCACTATTCCTTTCTTCTGCATGCAGGCCTCTTGATTGCACAGGAGCATGCTTTCGAGTGAGTTTCAAGCAAGAGGCAAAGTATGACCTGCCATTATGGCTTGCAGCAGTAACTAGAGAACATCACAAAAAAATCTCGTCATTTGCTCAGTTTGGGAAGTAGGAAATTTGGGGTAGCAAATACTTCTGAGGCCCTCTTTTGAGACTGCTTATGGTCTGCTTATTATATTGCTGTTTACAGGTTCTCCATTGAGAAACAAAACTAGAAACTAATTTTGTGCATTTGACTAAGCTGAGGAGCAAATTTTAGCTGGAAGTAGTATTTCTTCGTAGGGGAATACAGAGTTTCTTGTGTGCAGTGTTTCCTGTGCTGCACTGACATGCGAAGTGATTGATCTGAAGCAAATTACATACAGTCGTAACTACAACCATCTATGCGCACATAAAGGAGCATGTGACAAAGGAAAACAAAAACACAGACTTTGAGCTCGGACAGTAAATCTTTTGGGGACCTTTTCTCCTCATTCTTCTGGGAGAGAAATCTGAACATCTCCTGATGCTGTCTGTGTTACCTGATCCTGTGGCTCCTCAAGTGTGCTTCTGACGTGTTGTGCCTACCACACCGGAGGAGTAAGGCATTGCCGGTTGGCTTGTGTGATCAGGTATAAGTAGGAGAGGAAGTGTTTACATTTAGAAGGCTCTCATATTGAATACTTAAATGACTTTCTGGTAAGCACAGCTTCACTAGAGTTCCAGTTCGGTGTGTGTTGAATGTGCACTATGTTATGCACTTAGCTTCAATTATAAACCATTTGCTGAGTTTTAGTGACTCTGATGTTTAGTCTTTGCCCCCCCTGTTTAGACATTAGTAGCCAAGTGTTTTGCCTCTGTATTTAGCCTTAAGTTGCACTTTTTTCTGATGTAGTCATCAGATCAAATTATTTATAAAATGAGGACATCCTTTTGGACTTCATATGTAAACAGTCTTAAATATGTGCACAGACAGAGAGTTTCTTGTCTGTTTATCCACAATTGAAGGCCAAACATTAATAAATGCTAACATTAAATAGCATGTTTTTTTAAATAAATGGTTTTTTTCCCCCTCCTTGATCTTCACTTACATTTTCCCTGTAAGGCTCAGATTTCTTCTCTAGATTACCCAAAGAACTTTCACCTTGCCCTTGATCAAGGTACTGGTTGCAGTTTGTCTCTGCTACAGTGATTTATCATCAGGGTAAGAAACTGAATTTTTTTAGAGTGATTCCTACTGGACAGATATTAATTGTAATCACAACCATGGCAGCAGTGCTGGCATGTGTGTTTGAGGGTAGGATCTGCCATCATTAGGCAATATGGTGACTCCAGGACTCTTAATTCTGGAATTAATGGTGAGAACTGGAAACATGCCACCAGCTCACCAAGGTGCCATTTAAAATTTTCCTGGAGCCAAGTTGGTCTTTGCCTTGGCTTATTTATAAGACATCTCAATAGGCAACAAAGTGCTGCTCTTGTAGTAGGAATTTGGGGGTAGTAGGGAGGGATTCTCAGTCAAGATCAGAGGTGAGTGATGATGTCTCAAGCTGCTGCAGCAGGGAGACTCTCCTCTGGCTCTCTCTGCTGTGTCTTTCTGCATACAATGTGCTGGAGACTTGGGAGGTGCCCATACAAGTGGCTGCCTTCAGCTAAATAAGGAGATGGGAAAGTAAGAAGCAGGATGCTGTAAAACAGGGTTTGACAAAGGCTCATCTTTCATAGGTTCTGACTGCTGCCAGGGTAACTTCATTTCTGTGTTTGTTTCAGCTTTCTGGCTTTTCATTTTGCTTTTTTTAACAAAACTTAAAGCACCCTCTTAGCCAGTGACAGTAAGGTTTGCAAATCAGAACCAAATCTGAGCGCAGCACTACACTTGAGTGAGCTGTGCTAATCTAAGACAAGCTTCTGTTTCCTGCTTGGAGCTTCTGCCCTGTGCTCTTGTTTGGCACATGTACGGTACTGTGTGCTGACAGACACCTTTGAGGCACAGATCAGTTAAAGAAGTGTGTGTGGTGGCTAATGCTCCAGGCTCGGTATTTCGTGTGCTTATTGGCTACCTACTCGTGGTTAGGAAGTAGGTGTTTGGAGTCATGTAGGCTGGAGAGGACTTCTACATTGAGTGGTGTTGGGTCCTGTTTTTGTGTTCCTGTGATCAGACAAAAAGTTTAATCTGCCAATGAAAGTATTCCCGGTATGAAGTCATAGAGCGCAAGCAGTATGTGAGCATAATATCTGAGGTAGTGAATATGTTGAACTGATACAATCCTGTGTAGCCCAGCTCTGTGGTTTTCATAAAAGCAGACCCTTAAAGACCCTGTGGTCTCATCTTCCATCAGCAGCTCAATGACTGACTTTAACTTTCCTTACAGTAAGAGAATTGATAGAGAAGAGAATTCGCCATCAGTTTTATCTCTCTGCATTTTTCCAGACAGTTTGGCCTCAACAAATTGTACAGCCTCCCTCTTTGCTGCGTGGGAGAGTACAGACTGCTGCTGGCGGCAAGGAGGAGAGATTAACATTCATCTGTTCTCGCTCTCTTTTCCATCCCGTGGGCATGGGAGACTTACGAATGTGCCTTTCCTTCGGGGAGCATTTCTACTCATTGCCCTGACGAGAAGACCGCAGAGACACTGATGCGGTTGTGCAAGTTCCACATTGCTGATTAAATAGGCATATGAAAAAGTCAAGTGCAGTAGCTCTCTGGAAGGGGTCAGAGAGAAGATGGAAGGACTAGCATAAGCATTAGGTCACTTGCTTGCTGAGAGATCTCATTTTCCAGAGTCCATGCGCCTTGAGGGCTTAATGCAAAGTCTGCCTCCTCACTTGGGTCTTCTATGAAAACTGTGTTTTGCAAGAGTTCTGTTCCAAGCAGAGATATTTACTTGTTTGATTTTCACTCTGTGTTTTAATGTTGCATGTATAGCCAGGAAATTTGATGAGGAATATTTGAGGGGAACAAATGTTGGGGGGTTTTTGGAGGTTTCTTTGGTGGTGTTTGTTTTGTTTTTTAAAGAAAAGTATTTTCCGGTGAAAGTATTTTCTGGCTAAAGTTGATGCTGTCCGTGCATATACAACCATAGCAGTGGTGATAACACTCAAACGCAAGATCAGGAGATTTACTTTCACTTTGTGGCATTGGCAGGGACAGGAAAGGTTTTGCAAACAAATACTTTTGAACCATCCTGCCGCAAGGGGAGCTCTCAGCTGGCGTCATCTGCTGGTATCCGGTTACCATCCATAGGAGTCAGGGACCACAGTGGGTGCACACTGTGAGGGGTGATCCCTCTGCTCAATTCCTGCTCCATGAGCACCAGCCTCAGGCTGCTGGGCAGAAACAGCAATTGCCTTGTTGTCCTCAGTGTCTCCTGCTGATACTACATTTAAGGGTCTCTATCAAGTAAGAACCAGGCATTCTTTCCCCACTCTTGCCCATCCTAACTAGGGAATGGTTGATAGTTGGCATTTACTAACTTAGGACTGTGGAAGGTTTGTTCTCAGTGAAATGCAATCGGGAAGTCTTGCTCCTCCTTCAGTTAGTAGTCCCTGCGGGACAGAGGGCTGTAGGCCTCTTCCCATGCTTTCCCACTGCCTAGTGGGATCTAGTGCCAAGTGCCTCCACCGTGCTGGCCTGGAGGTGATGGAGCTGCTGGTGCGGATGGTGTCACAGAATCTGAGAAGTCTTACAAGCATGCAACCAGCATCCTGCATGAGGTGGTGGAAGAGTACAAATGCAATGTATTTTGAAAAATACAGTGAGGATTTTACCTGGGATAGCATATGTATTGCGTACATTGGCAGGGAATTTCTATAGAGTTTGTTTGAACTTTTAGAAGGATGTTGCTAACAGGCATCAAGTGTGGTGAGATCAGTACAAGAGGAACAAAACCTTCCATTCAGATAAAAGCAGGGGAAGGGAAACACTGCCACGTGTGGGACTGGTTCAGGCTGAACTGGTCTGTGCAGTAATTTCCACAGCTCTTCAGAAATGTACTATGGGGTTGGGCTTCCCAGCTCAGACAGGTCCATGTTCACGTTCCAGGCTTTGGGAAAGCAGGAACGTCACCATCTGTGTCCTACTTCATTTGAAAAAGAAAATTAAAAAAAATCCTGAATGCCAGCCATCTGCTGATATCACATCCAGATTTTATCCTCGTATCTGGGGGCAGAGGAGGAAGATGGTTTCTGTGGGGAGAGGCACTGTGCAGAGAGAAAGAGCTGCCTGTACCTGGGGGTCCTGCTGGATCCAAAAACCAGCAGAAGAGCACATGCAGGATGGCTTGGCATCTCAGTCCAGCTACGTTCTGTAGTACAAAACCAGTCGTGTACGAAACCAGCCAGTATGAACAGCCTTGAGAGAGTGCATCTGAGTCCAATCCTGCCAACAGAGTCCACAACGCTTGGTTTATGGATTATTAAGAGGAGATCTGAGCATTTCTGTGAAGTGAATGCAGGGTGATGGGTAGTTAAGAGCCACCATACTGATGTCTGACATAAAAAGATAAGTCAAGGCTTTTTTCTTGTGGCCTGGTCATTGAGTGTAATGTTGTTTTGGAAATAGATTAGGATATGTTTTTCTACAGACTGGCTATTAAAATAGGCCCACTATCTCGATGGGAACTAACACAGGCCCTCAGCTGGACACAGGAAATGAGCAGACTTGCTTTTTTTAAATCCTTTTTTTCCCAGATCTCCTCCAGTAAATGCCTAGTGAGATTTGATTTGCTTATGAAAGTGCTTTTTCTGAAGTAAATGTGTAATTTTTCTATGTTTTATTTCTCTTTTCCTTTGTATTCTAGAAGTTGAGTGCTGTTTCTGTCCCGATAAGTCTGTGTGAATGTGAACACAAGTAAGGCAGTAGAGAGTTAAAAAAAAAATCCATTAATTAAAATATTTACATTGGGAGCTGCAAAACATTTACTCTTTGAGTAAAACAAACTTCCCCATTGTTCTTGTATGATTGCTACAGTTGCTCTGAAAATAGCCAGGAAGGGGTTGTGCTCTGAGGAATTTTACTGGGTTAGCAGGGGAATAGCAGAGTAGGGATACTGAAGGGGGATCTTGGTCAGTGGCTCTCTTTTGTTCAAATCTTTCTGTAACATAGACAAAATTTTGATCTCTTCTTCATAAGAAAAAAAAACAAAAAAACAAGTTAAAAACAAACAAACAAAAAAAAACCCAAATCCCACAGTGGTGGAACTGTGTTGTCATATTATTCTGGTAATGCCAAAAATTAATGATCATCAGTAGAATCTGAGAAAATGGTATTTACAGGATGAAAGATTTATTTTTTTAGCACTTGGAGTGTATACTAGTGTACTCTTGAAGAGAGGGGGAAAAGGAAGCATCCCAGAGTAGGCAGTTTGGACCCTGGCCCACAGACAGCACTCCTGACTGGGGACCCATGGGTGGGGGAGGTGGCAGCACAGCGTGGTGAAGGCTGTCACCTTTCTGTGGCAGTGAGCACCTGTGGGTTCCTGCCGGGGTCTGTTGCCATTGTGGCTGCTCCATGTTCAAGGAAAGCCAAGTGAGGATGCATCAAGTTTTGTACTTTAGGCACAGGGGTACTCTTCAGTAGCATCACTACAGGAAAAGTAAGCAGACATGAAAACTGTTTGCTTCAAATCCTTTCATTCCTGCCATATCTCCCCCAGATACGTGGATTGAAAAATTCAACATTGGTTGTTTGGGTTTTTTAATTGTGTTCTCAGGTATGGTGTACCGTTTTACTGTTGTACATTTCTGACCTTTTCCAGCCTGGCAGTGGACTAACAGGCCCTATGGGCAGGACACTGAAGAGGCTAAAAGGGTGTGTGAAGGGGTTGGTTGGTTATTACGTCCTTGATTCGCATTTCTCGCTCTTGGCAGACTCTTAGCGCTTTTCAGGATTGCCAGATGGGAGGTCTCTCTTCTTCCCTAGTGACTCACGGACTGGCTGGATTGCAGGTCATGTCATCTTTTCTTAATGGTACCACGGAAAAGTGTTTGTTCAAGCCCAAGTCTGCCATGACTGTAAATTTTATTGACAGTTCTAAGATTGCAAATTTGCTGGTTATGTGTGCGATAGTCTTTCCTCTGATCCCAAGTATGCCAGACTGCGTCATGTTTCCCTATAATATAAAAGCACCTTGATTGCTTTGAAAGGTTGGTTTGTAAAGGTGTTAAGAAATTAAATGTACTTGTTCGAGGTGGGTGTCATTTAAACTTGAGCATGAGAGCTTTGTTCCATCCGTTTCTTGCATGCTTTACTGTGTTTAAGAAAGGCTGCTTGCTGACAGTTTCTTGGCCTGGAGATAAAAGGTGCTGCTTACCCAGGTTTGATACTCCGATGGAAATTTGTCTCCATGATGCACGACAGAGCTGGGATTATTTCTAGCCATTACCATTGGTCTCATTTTACAACCATTCACATTATGTAATTTGATGCTCATTTAATTTCATGAGAGGATGCTGCAGACTGACTTACGACTCGGCAGGGCAACCTGTACACTTTGACCACCTCTGTTATCCTTGCCAAAGGAGGAGGAAGAGCGTGTTTCGTACAGAACATGTTACAACATCTTTAATACCTTTATATCCAGGTTTCCCAGATTGCTGCAGACAGGAGGGCAACTTGCCTAGAGTGTAGATCATACTGGAATGGTGGGAGAAGTTTGGGGGTTTTTTTCTTGAACTGCTTATTAGACTTTTGTTGTAAGGTTATCAGGAGGTATTAATGGGCTTTTTCTTTTGTTGCAGATGGAACTTTATGACTCGCTGTACTTTGAATAGGACAAGGAGATGTGTCTGATAAGGTAAGAGAGAGGGTAAGATAAACATGTTCCTATACGAAATCGTCTCGCTGGTTTGATTTTGGGTTGAAGACAACCATTTCTTTGCCTCACAGAACCCTGCAAATAATTGAGATATTTATTTTTCAGTTACATCTGTCTCTGACTCTCCAAGCAGAGACCACCTCTCTTCTATACAGCTTCTGACCCAGTCTTTTCTGCTGGTGAACTGATGTACAAAGTCTAGAAGACAAAAACATACGCCTTCCAGTGCAGGGGTTAGCAAGACAGGTTATGCTGCTGGTTTAGAGCTTTTTTTTAAAGTAAGAGATGAAGTAGAGAAGTTTTTGTTCAATTTTGAGATATTGCCTCCCCCACCCCCTTATCCCAGATATTTGAAAGGTAAAAAGATCTTCAAGCTGTTTTAACTTCAGCACTTTAAAACTTGTTTTTCTTGTTGTAGTATTTTCAAATTTGGAATGTTTTTATTAAGACAGAGTCTATATGAGTAGAAAACCTCTAGATTTGAGTTTGAAATTAGTATTTGTGGACACTAGTGTGGTGAAGGAAGCTGCAAGTTTGCGATTCTTTTTAAATGTATTAGTTTCTTTGTTTTTTATTAATAGCATTTTTAAAAGGCAGTGTTTATATAGATACTTTCTTTCCTTTCAGTTTCTGCTTCAGAGGCTTCCACCGGTAGAGAGTAGATGTCTTCAAAACTCTTAGATGTTGGGCTAACCATATTCAAACAACAAACAGCCAAACACTAAAGTAGTAGTACATAGGGATTGTCACTGTCTTTCAGTGTACAATCCACACTGCAACTATCCAGCTCTATCACTTGTGTGTTTCGTTTTTGTATCCCCTTTCTTCCTGAGCTCTGTGCCATTTACAGGCCTCAGAAATCTCTATTGTTCTTTTTGGCTCTTGGTTGGAAAATGTAGTGGAAACAGCTAAATGTGTCATTGTATGAGGACCAGGACTAAAAGACTTCTTTCTTGGATTCAGAGATTTAGCTGTTGTAGATGCTCCTGAGGATTTTTGATTTATGAGTTTTGTTTTTGTTGTTGTTGTTGTTTTTTTTTTTTTCCATTAAAGTTTTGTTTGCTAAGTAGAGTTAGCCTTTGGAAGGTGGCTGCCCAAGCAAGAACTCAGAACTCTGAATGACTCTTGGCATTGTGTGCAGTATGCAAGAATCAAAGGCTTGCTTGCTTCTTAGGATTTTTTGCAAGTGTTAGGCATTTTGTCCATTTAAACTACCCCTCCTTCATGCCACTGTCGGGTCTTGTTACGAATATTTTATATAAAGGCTTACTCTCTACACTAAGGTAGTCTTGTATGCGTAGAGTTGGTAAAATACAGCTCTCCAGGTGAGAGGCCTTGCAGTCTGTTACACAAAGCACCTTCAATGCATACCTCATTTGTTATGTAAACGAGCCGCTTCACTTGCACGTGTTCCAACCTGTGCTCCAAGAATGGGTAATTATAGTTGCTTTCAGGACTTAGAGTATTTTCAGCCCGACCTGCACTGGCACCCCTCAGCACGCATGCAGGGTGTTCAGCTGCCGTCCCATTGCACGCCTGCCACCAGCGCTGATGCAGCCGGAGGCTGAGGGATGCCCACTGTGCCTTTGCCACTGGGGTGCTCTTGCCAAAAAGCAGCACGGCCAGAATGGGATAGGTAGCCGTGCTTATGTTCAGGCTGGTTTGTTCAGATACAGCTGAACGAGGAGTGTGTTTGTCCAGAGTCAGTGCGACGGGGGGGACTTTGGTGCGCGTGTGGGATAACAATTTACTCATACTCATTCAGCTGCTAGTATTTTCTGAAGACGTTATCCTCATGTATTTTACGTGTATTATATAGTGTATGTTGTTCAGTACCGTTCTCCTCTGAGGAATGGATATTGATGAATCTGCATCACACTGTCTTTCCCAGGGCAAGCTCACTCTTCCATTTCGCGTAAAACAAGTGCTGAGGAGGCTCTGTTTCTAGCAAGTTCTGCACCTTGAGGCAGTGAGGCCTCTCACCACTGCTTTATTGCCTGCCCCAGGCACGTGCAAATTGTAAGCCAGATGCCAGCAATCGCAGAACTGGCTTTAAAATGAGATACTGTGAGGAAGAAGTAGCACTTCCAACTTGCTCTCATCTTTCACCTCTAGAAGAAAATATTCCATCTGCATTTTGTGTAATGCCTTCTCAGGGTAAAATATAATCCTGAGCTGGGAATGTGTGTCTTGTTCTCCTTTCTCTGAGAGGGCTTTGTTTATCCTTTCCCCAGTAGCCTGGGCCGGGGAAATGCAGTTTTCTCACACTTGCCCTCCTGTGTTACAAGAAGTGGCTGTCCTGGTCATGTTCCTTCTCAGGGCCACAGTTGTCAGGTGTCCCTCCTTCTTTCAGCTATCCCTAACTACTATGGATGGTATCAGTGTTACTTATTTATTCATTTTTTTTTTAAAACTTCTACTTCCTTTCTGCGTTCTCTCACCCCATTTACGTTTAGGTTTTCATCCTTCCCGGCAGGCATCTGGATCCTGCCCCAAATGTGCCCTTGAATCCTGTCAGTATCTCTTGTCTGTGTTTTTCCTTGATTGCTTACATTTTTCATGGGTATTTCCTGACCCATTCCCTGCTGTTTTTTTCTTGTGGAGGAGTCCTTCTGAAGCATTCCTGTGTTTCTTGCTGCCATTCCAGTTAAAGGGATTGTTATGTTTTGGTCCCATTTAAAGCAGTGATAGGTGGTCCAGTCTGCACTTGGTTTAATCCTAGCCATGATGACTTCCTTGTAATGGCTGGCTTTTGGCATCCGTCCTATTGATTACATGATGAGGTAGAATAAAAATAATGAATAATAGCTCTTTTAATATGCCTGAAGCCTAGTGATGAAATTATGAGACTTGGCAAGCTTGCAGCAATGTTGATAGGTGCCAGACCTCTCACCCAGTATTTTCTTTTCCTTCCCCTGTGTTTCCCTATGCCTTTATCTTACTTCCTTCCAAGGAACTTGGAGCTCTTGTGAACTGCAAGTCAGGTTTCACGTGAGGTCTGCCCGATAGCTTGGATCATAAATATAAAATTGTTCTGTAAGGCCTAATCTTTTTTCAGAGGTGTGTTTATGAGGTAAAAATTACTTTGGTCGCTGAAACAGCATTGTGTCATTTTTGAAAGGAAATGACAAGGAAGTAACTGTTATCAGGCCTATTTTCACCCGCTGTTAGCTTAGACCTGACAAATTGCAGCTCCAAGGTCTTGTGCCTTAACAGTTCCAAATTAGATGCCAATTAATATTGATTATCTGAAAAGCAGTAGGTTGATGTATATTCTATTATTAATAGCTGTTAATGCACTTTATAATACCAATCTGTTTTGCAGACATTTTCTGGTTGTTCTTTTTTAACGAGTCTTGGCAGTGAAAACCCTGTTTTTACACATGCAGAACCTCAGTAACTTGTTGAAGTGTTTGTGTGGGGGTTTTAGTTGTTTTTTTAGGGGGGTTGGTTTTTTTTTTTTTTTTCATTTTGGGTGTGTTTGTGTTCTTGTTTACTGTAACACTCAATTTTGATGATACCAAATAGAGGCAAAGTCCAGTAATTATTTCTGTCTAAACTGGCACATTGTGGTTTCTTCTTGTGTTAGCGTGCATCAGTGCAAAACTCTTGCATCACTGCTAGATGAGTTTTAATAACTTCCTTTGACATTGCCTGTGAGTATTTTTGTCTCCACAGAAGCCATCTTAGGAAAACTTTCAAAATAAGAAAGACAGTAAGAGGTAATCTGAGTTCCTTTTCTTGTGTTATTTAGCTGTTATGTCGCAATATGTGGAAAGTACCTGGAAAGCACAGGGAGAAAAATGGGAAATATCTCATGCATAAGGAAAAGCCTCTAACTGTATGTGGGGGTAGACTATATACATAAATGGAGACATCAAGGTAAATGCTTTTTCCTTTTTTTTACTTCCAGAAAATTTGAATATTTGCACAATCTGATGTTAGGAGTTGTAAATGCTTAACACTTCTAAAAGAATAAATTACTTCAGTGCCTGAATGTGTAGATAACTGTCAGCTTCAAAGGATCAAGTGAGTTGGAAGGAATGTCTGGAGAACTTGGTATAGGCAGGTATCAGGCAGAATATAGAAAGCGGGGGAATATATTCAGCTAATGTAACAGAGTCCTAGATGTAAGTTTGTGTATAAATTAAGACTAATTAAGTTACAAAAAGCAAATTTCTGTGGTTCTGCTTTTAGTGTAGAAGTGGAATACTCACTTCCCTCTCCCCATCTCTGTCATGCTGGGTTTCCCAATCTGCTTGTTGTAAGAATTGTTCTGCTTCTGTAAAAACTGAGATGGAAAATTAACCTATTTAATACTTTTCAAACTACCCTTAGAAAGAAGGCTACCTTTGGCTTTAGAATATCCTTGTTGTGAGCTGGCTAAGAGAAACTGAAATCAGTACTGTAAAATGCACATTAAATCTATAGGGCTGAGACTGAAAGAGCCATTTCAGCTGCTTCTTGAGAAGTGAACTGACCTGAAGTTTCCCTTGAGTACATAAAGGACAAAGATAAGGTGTAGTTTAGGTTTGCAGTCTCTGGGTTGCCTGTTGCCTGTCGTGCACTGCACCCAAGTGTTCTGGGCTTCAGCAGGTACGCAGGCACGAGGGGGTTGTAAGGGCTGACCCTGGGGGTTGCAGCTGCCCCTGTGGAGTGAGTGCCCACCAGAGCAGGCCTGTGGGGTGATGTGAGCATCACTGCTGCTGCTCGTCACTGAGCCCACCACCACGATCCCCTCGTCCTTCTCTGATGTTGGTGGTGTGACTGGAGCTCCTAGACACGGTGTGGGGAGCAGGTGACCCTCTCCCTGGTGAGCACACGGTACCAGCTCTGTGGCTGTGGACCGGCTGCCAATTTCAGTGCTTGAAAATAGCGCTGGCAGCCAAGAAACTTCCAACTGCAGCTCTGCTAATGACTGGTGGTGTGGTTTTGGGCAACTCCCTTGGTTGTCTTTGAGTCATCTCCCCTTTCAGTAAAAAGGGGATGATACTTACTGTTGAGATGATTAATTATTGTGCTTCAGATGTCAAGGTCCTGCCATGTATTGTTACCATTGTTATGGGGAACCTTCTCTGCTTTTATTAAGAAACAGTGGCTCCAAGAACACAACAGATTGTAGGGACTTTTTTCTTTTGTTTAGTTTGGTTTGGTTTGTGTTTTTTTTTTTTTCCCCATGGTAATTTATGAAACAGATCACATTGACTTTCGGTACCAAAGTGCCAACCACCAAATCTTTTGAGTCTTGGCTCCTCTCCTCCCCTTTTTCTTCCTCTCTGCATCTCCCCCTTGGTTGTCCACCCTTCATATTAAACCTTTCCTCAGTTAAAGGCAATGTGGTGGATAGAGTTAAAAGGAAAATTAAGGTTGAGGCTGATGTTGAAATCCTAGCAATAAGGGTGTGCTAATGATGTAGCGAGATATAGAAATGTTCTTCTTTTTTTTTTCTCAGAAACCCATTCTGTGTGGAGGTTGTACAGTTTCCAGGCTCAGACTTGGCTGTCAACTTGAAATGTGTCAGTAGCTTGCTGTTTTTTAAAAAATAAAATTAAAAAGTCTAAAAATAATATTGGGGGGAGCCCCATGAGTGAAAAATGAAAAAAAATTCACATATGAGATTAAATTTAACTTAAAACCCCCTAAATATTTAAATTAAAGGAAAATATTAGTTAAGATACCTGGACAGAGCTCTGAGAACAGCAGAACCTTGTTTGCTGTTAATGTCCCACAAAAAGGGTGCTCTCTCGGTTTATGAGTGACCTTCAGCTGCAGGTGGTAATTTCTGCTCCAGGTGGAAGAGATGATGTGTTTAAGGAGCAGAGAGCTCTCCCTAGTCCACCCATTTGGCTGGTGGGGCTGTAAGGGGCAGGCAGCTGTTGGTGCTCTTGCTGGGTGCATCTCTGCAGCTCAAGGAGCAAAGCCAAAGGTGACTCTCATTTACTCCCTGGTGGCCCTCTTGATGCTCAGCCAGTAGCCAGGGCTGCTTGTGACTTGTGGACTTCCTAAACCCTTAAGTTTTAGAAAATACATTCTTCGAAATACATTCATAGGCTTCTGTCCCCAGAATGAGCCTCTGGTGTCTGTTCATTGTGTCTTTCTTGAGCAGGTCGTGATCTCTCACTCAGTAATTTCTATAGGGAGTCTGTAACTTCTGTTGTTACTTCACAGAGGTGTCCGCTCCTGACTATAAATGATGGAAGGAGACATGTCCCCTTTTTGTTTATCCATGGAGGGATATAATATAGTGCATGGATGCAGTACAGTGCATTGTGTGTTTGCTGAATACAAGTTACTGTTAGTTGAAAAGTGGAGAGAAGAAGATATGGATATCATAAACTCTGGTGCTCATTTCCATACTTGGAAATCACTTCATGTTCGTTGTTTATCCACATAAAATTTTGAAACTCCAGCACCAAATAACGTTAGGTAGAGTAGCAGAATGGTAGATTGCAGTCTGTCCTGGAGTTCTGGGAAAACCCTTGAAAACCCAGAACTGAGGCCATGAAGCACTTCGAAGACAAATGAACTTTGATTTTAATATTCTGGTAGTGCACAGGGAGCAGCCTGTGCTTCTGAAGACTTGTGCTCTAAGAGCCATACTGGTTGGAGTTATCCAAATGCAGAGGTCTGTATTTCTGAATGTACAGCATTGCATCCAAAGTGTGGAAGATGTAAATGCCAGAGGAACTGCACAAGATTTTAGTCAACTGGATAAGACTAAAGTGGATCTTGGGGAAATCGTGTTTAACAAGCTTGCTGTTGATGAGTTTCTAAGCATACCATACATCAATCAACTGTAATTATGCACAGTCAGGCAGAGGAGATTAATTCTGAACTCCCTAAAACTTTTTCATCTGACCAGAAGCAGCTTTTGGGGTACTAGTTTTGTCTAATGTATTCTTTATCTTCTGAGTAAATTTTGGTGGAGGCATTTAGCCATTTTGTTGGTAAGTCACTGATAACTCTTATCCTCTTTGATAAGCCCAATATGCAGACCATTTAAACTCTCAATATAAGATGTATTCTCTAAATCTTTTCTGAAGGGAATAGACCAGAAATGCATGTTGCCCTTGTTGTTACTGTTTTTTAGATAATACTCTCCCTCCCTGCCTTGCCTTACACGAAATAACATTCTTATCCATCCAGAGGTTACGTTTCCTTCTTTAGCTGCAGATTTGTGCAGGAAATTTAGCGCCTAGATGGTGCCTGCTGTGACCCCCAGTCTTTTTTACAGGATTGTTACCTTCCCAAATGCAGTTCCCCAAGGGTATCTCCCAGAGTTCTCCTTTTTAATTTTTTTATTCCCAGTACTTTGTGACTTTATATTACTGCTGTAGTAAAACCAGCTGCTGTTCAGAGAAACTATGCCTAGCAAAATATACACTTTACCAGAAAGTTACCTAATTGTTTTTTTGCATACCATTGCTCCAGGTTTCATGTTCCGTGTAGATGATGAGAATTGATTCCATATTTTCTTTCTGGTAATGGCAATGGACAGCATCCCATCAGGCCCCCAAAACACCAGTGAAAAAAATATGAGAAGAAGTGGGGTACATGGTGTCATTACAAATAACATTTAAGGAATTTTGTATCATTGAACTTCTTGTGCTCTGCACTTTAGGTTTGTGTGAACATAATTACAGCTTTGAATTCTTTCTTTTAAATATTGCATGTATGTGGGGAGTAGTTGTTTTGTTTTTGCTAAGTAGCATTTTTCCAGACAATTGCATTCAAACCACTTGTGTTCTTTTTTGAAGGTTAAATTTAATGTTGGTAGTTTTCTTTTTCGTCTAGTTTTTATGAGATTAAGTACTAGACAGTTGCACGTTTACCATAAACTGATAGTCAAAAGGTGCAGTCTCACAAAGACTTGGCTAAAACTAAATGAATAGCTCTCAATTTCCTGTAGGTGTGGGGTTTTTTGTGTGTGTGTGCACACTGCTTACCAATAAGGAATACAGCAACTTTCTTCTGAGATAGCTGTGTTGCCAACTTTTATACTGTTGAAGTAATTTTGTTAAACAAGAGGAAGAAAAAAGTTCATAAATCGTCAAAAGGAATTTGTCTGCAAAGTGTGCCAACAGGGTTGGGTCTGTTTTTCCTCCTCCATTTTATCAGGAGCAAAGCTCGTTGCTTTTGTACTGTATTGGCCTTTTGCTTTCACATGGTGAGCCTTAACAGCAACAGTATACTGCTTTCATGATTTATTCCAACAGTTACCTGTGAGTGTAGCGTTTGAACATGCCTCTTGGAGATTAAAAAGATCAAGACTTTTTACTTCCATGGGGATGTCGTACACAGTCTCATTTTAGGCATGTCACTCTGAAGCGACTCGAGTAATTTCCTTAGGGCAGTGTGGGAAGGCTGTGGAGATTTGGGCAATGGTACCCTCCCACCAAAGCCATCTTCTGCTGGTCAGGGAATACTCTGTTTGGTCTGTCTGTTACAGGTTCCGATGAATTTTACCTCTGATATATCCTATTGATGTCACTTTGATCCTGTGCATTGCTAGTTTGAAAACTTAAGTGTTATTTTAACAATGCCATGCTTTTTCTTTTACAAGGGAAAAGTGTATACTCTCTGGCCCTTATCCTCATCTGTGCTATTAAAAACAGACAGGCAAATGATTAGACCTGACTGCCCACTTAAACTTCCTTTGGATTTCTTGAGTAGACAACTTGAAAGAACAAATTATGTCTTGTTCTTTTTCTCTCTAGTTTCTTCTGACTTGCAGCATAGAACACCATCTCCTTTTGTAGCCTGAAGACAGTGAGACAGAATTATAGAATCGTAGAATCAACCGGGTTGGAAAAGACCTCTGAGATCATCAAGTCCGACTCTTGATCCAACACCACCATAGTTACTAGGCCATGGCATTAAGTGCCACATCCAGTCTCATCTTAAAAACCTTCAGGAATGGTGAATCCACCACCTCCCCGGGCAGCCCATTCCAATCTCTCTCCGTAAAAAATTTCTTCCAATATCCAACCTAAAATTCCCCTGGCAGAGATGATGAAGTCTTCACTAGAAATATTCTCTTAATCTGAACTAGTTACACCATCAATCCCAGTGACAAAACTCAGTTGAAGTAGCACTTTTTTGACACCACGCTAGGAGGATATCCAACAAGCTTTCACTGATTGAAAAAAATGGAAAAGGTGCTTGGGGTGTACCTCTGCAGCTTGCTGTGTAACTTTTTCCTTTTATGATCTCTTGGATGGACCATGGTGCATTAAAAACTTAGCATTTCTACCAAGAGAGGTTGCTGTAGAGCCCTCGAGGGGTGCCTGCATTATCTCCTCCACAATTGTTAAATGTGTGTTTCATGTGCCACCAACTCAGAGACCAGCTGTTGTTCCTCAGTTCTGATTTGAGAGTCAGAGCCAGATGAGGGTGTGTTCTTGCTTCTTTAGTTTCTAGACACGGTTTAGGGAAAGAAAGGAATGTCATGACATGCCCTGAATACCCTGATGAAGAATAAAGTCTTGAGACGATCTGTGGCTCTGACTACTTCAGATACAAAAGGAGGTGCAAACTACTGTTTAATTTAGACTTTAGCGGGTACTTAAGGGTCATCTGTAGGATGATCTGAAGTTCTGACATCGGTTTCTGGTGGGATGTGTTATTGCATGAGGTTTGAATCAAAGTAGCAATGGCCACCATTCAGTAAAACCATAGCTGACAGTGGTTTAGGCAGGGTATTCTCTTACAATATTAAAGTACTTTTATTAGAGCGAGAAAGACGGCTGTGTGTCCAGATGTCACCTTGAAGGATCCCGGTACAAGAATCAGAGCAAGTAATGCGGTTTAAACTCTGGTGAGTCACATACATTGAGGAGATCCTGTGCTGTCTGTCATGCAAGACAAGTTCACGTTTGCTTAGGCTGTCTTCTTATCATGCACGGGTTTGCCTTTCACTGCTGATTAAATTTTAAATGATTTCCTTGTTTTTTGAAATGTTGATGTTATATTAGTTTCAGTGCTTTTTTAGTTGCTTGTCCTCTTCCATATACGTGTACATTTATTTCTTATTAAAGAAATACAGTTTTATGTAATTGTATAATACTATATGAAGAATAGTTGAATGGGAGGGATTGTTCTCCTATGTTCTTTTTCTCCTGTTTAAAACAAACTGAGACTTATGTGATATTTACCAGCAGTCTCTTGCTGATCCAGGGACATTACTTTTAAAGAACAGGCCCTGAGAGTATTCTTTTCATTTGGAAGGGGTTAACATCAGCTTTTCATGTTCAGATGGGACATATGAAACACAACCATACAGGTTGCTATTGGTGAGAATGTGGTTTGTATAATTGTGATAGGTGAAGACACCGGGTTTTTATTCCAAGCAAATTAAAATAAGAGGGGGGTACTAACAAAAAACTATTTCTGTATATTTACTAACCTCTAGGCGTCCTTAGCAGGTGATGAACTTGTTCCTTAATCATTTAATTACTTAATTTTGAGAAGTCGGGCAGGACATGAGGATTTCTGGTGGTTAGCCCAACAGCATGTCACTTTAGCCTGAGTGTTCCTCAGAGTTTCGACCTATGTGAGACAATTTATAATACGTGCCTCAGAAGTACTGTGAAGGTACCAAATTAATGCTTTCAGTGGAAGATCACAGGATGCTTTGAATAAAGCTTTACAAAAGTGCACGGTGTTCTTATACACAAACTATTTGGTATTAATAGTATCTCTTAAATGACAAGAAAAATTAAATGTGCCAGATTTGTGAAGCTGGAGAAGCGTTTGCTCATTATTTTGTAAGAGCTGGAAAGTGCAGATGGAGAAGGGAGGATTGAAATCTAGGTTTGGAGGAAAAAATCCCATGGGTTGCCATCATGGATGTGGTTTTAAAATCCTTCATTTTGTTGCCTTGTGGCTGTAAATCGGCTTTGTAGGTGGCTGAGCGTGTTTCTAAACAGGGTGAGAGGGAAGAGAGAGTTCACCAATGCAGAGCAATGCAGAGCAGAGGAAGCTGCTGCGCAAACTCTCTATTTGAAGATGTGACAAACCAGGAACTGCTGTAGTCCTTTTCTTAAATAGGAAATACATGCAACCACAAAAGACAAGTGCCTGGCTGCAACATGTATTAAAAAATGTGGAGGACAGTCTTTCAGCGTACTTTGCTGTTTAGATAATACTTCAAAAGCTGAAAAAAAAAAAAAGGCTAGCATGCAATGTGCCTGCAGAATAACAATTAGTGGCATTTTAGCCTGCATGTCCACAGTAGGGTTGTCCTTTCATGAAATCATAGAATGGTTTGGGTTGGAAGGAACCTTAAAGATCATCGTCTCAACCCTCCAGCCATGGCCAGGGACATCTCCCACTAGACCATGTTGATCAAAACCTCATCCAGCCTGGCCTTGAACACTGCCGGGGTTGGGGCATCCACAGCTTTGCTGGGCAACCTATTCCAGTGCCTCACCACTCTCACAGTAAAGAATTTCTTCCTAAAGTAAGGGATTTCTTCCTAGAGGATAGTGATGCCTTTATCTGTGCTGCTGGGTGTCACTGAGATGCAGGTGCTCTTCATAGTGTGTGGGATCTTTGCCATCCTGTCCAAACTTTCCTCAGCTTCGGAATTTCTTCATCTGTCCTTCCCAGGCTCCAGTTCTCTTCTGCCACATTCTCCTATGTGACCTTATGAAAATTGTTTGGTTTGCTTGAAACCAGCTCACAGAGAATGAGGAAGATTCACTCATCTGGGGTGGCTGGAGCTTCTTGCTGTATTTCAGTTATTTTAAGTGAGGTGTGAACTTTCTCTGAGAGGTGAGAAGTGAAAGTCCTCCCTCTCCATTGCTTGGGATACTAGCAGCCTCAGAAATGAGGAAATAGCTACCCTTTAACTTTGTGATGGAGGCCAAAACACTAAAAAAAACCCCAAACTCATTTATTCAGAGAAATTATTGTGATTGTTTGGGAACAGCTACAAGATGATCAAGGTGTTTTTCCGATGGGCAAGTTGGCCATCCTTTGTTAGGTCTTGCCAATTAAACTTTTAATTTTTAAATGAGCTGTGGTAGATGTGTTCTTAGCCACTCCAGTAAGTATCCTAGGGAAGGCTTTGTGGCTAGTAATTAATTCTGATGTTGAGCTAGGGTTCAACAAATGGCTGCACAGGTTTTATTTAGGCAATTCTAACCTGAGGAGATGCCTCGAAACTTCATTGACCTTTGTTAAAAGAGTTAAAGCTCTATTAAACTTTAGCCTAGGAAAAGAACACCTTTAGATCTACGTTATGGTGTTCCTGTTCTGCAAATAAATCCATATGGGCAAAAAGCACTGAGCACTTTGGTCTGGTATCTAGACGCTTGCTTTTAAAGGGAAGCTTCTCATACAGGCCATAACGTCCTGTGTAACGTCTTCATGTGTGCTACTTATCCAGCACACCATTGCAATGCTTCTGCCATTTGTCTAAAAGAGAAAGTTTCCTACTCTAAAAAAGCAAAAGCACTACAACTAAATTGGTACTTTTGCCTATAAGTATTACTGTTATTTCATAATGATAGGAATTCTCCTTTTTGAGCTGAAAGCAGAAGCAGCATTATGTTCTGACAAGTTGTTCTGACTCAACTTCAACCGTAACTTTTTAGTAGTCATTAAATGCCTTATTGTGTTTAAAAAACAAAACAAATATTTTTGTTTTGTAAGAACGAGTATCTGATATGACAGCATAAAGCAAAAGTTTATTATGCATATACAGTTGAAATAAGCTAACTTGTTTAAGCTGTATTGTAGACACAGTGCTTCTGCATTTGAAAAAGTTTCATGACTCCATATAACCATATCAACATATTTCCATAGTTAATTTCCAGCCTACAATTGTATTATCCCTTGTCTAATGGAACATCATAATATTAAGTAAACTAATAACACTAATGTTAATGTTGCTGATGCTTTATTAGATACTACATAAAGAAAAAAAATCAAACACCGAAAAAACAACAACACAACAAACTGTAATCCTACACTCACTTAGCCAGGATGTGTTTTAACTCGTGAAGTTTTTCTGTGGGAGGAAAGTGAAGGGCCCATCTAAAATTATTGTATCCAGTGCTCAAAATGGACCAGTATACAACTGTATGCTGAACTGTTGTGTACTGTTGCTTGTGAGGACATGAAATCTGTACCGAGTGCTCTTCAGCACTTTTCTGCAGAGAGGGTCTCCTGTTTTTTATGCTGGGTCTCCTGTCACATTTATGTATGTCTACATATATGCAGCAAATAGAGAATTAATGCAGTGAGCATAAATGGGTGGTGAGGCAATGTGATTATTTAGAAAGGGAAGGGAAAAGTAATTAAAAGTCTTTAGTTGATAGAACTAAAGATCACTGGTAATTATACTGAACAAAGCTGTTGCTTTCTAAATTTGAAGGTGCCACCAATATTGGGGTATGGCAAATATGTCCTGTGTCTCACAGGGGGTTAATTTCCTTTTGGTGTGGGCTTACTTGATTAATATGAATGTTAGCACAGGCCAGTCCAGCTCTATACATTATACAGGGAAGAGCTCTCTACATTCTGGAGAACAGTTTTTATTGGAAGGGAGCTGGGATGGTGGTAAAAAACTAACAAAATACAGAGGCCTTGCAGCACTACTAAAATAATGGATATGGTCTTGGAATGCAAAAGCCAAGCATGTCCCCTAGAAGTGTATAGTGTTTTACCAGTGTATGATGGCACAGGATCATTACTGGAATAGAGTCCAATTCTTACGTGCCTGGAGAAAACTGAGAGATTGGTTACAGTTGGAAACGCTGTTTTACTGTTAGATTTTTATTTTTGTTTTTTTTTTTAATAAAAAGCTTTGCGTGCTTACTTCAGGTGAAGAGGCTGAGTTGTATCTTGCACATATCTATAGAGGAAAGAAAGTACAAAGCTCTTCAGTTTCGTAGGAGGAGATATAATGAGACTGAATAGCTGAAAGTTGAAACCAGATGAATCTGGGCTACTTGTAACACACAAATTATTAAACAGAATAAATTGCTTGGTAAAACAACTCCCTTTGGACGTGATGGGTTCTTGATCACTTGCTCACGAATTAGGATTGCATAGTTTTATTGCTGCTGTGATATATGTATACAGCAAGCAATGTATCTGCACGTGGGTCTGTGGCAGACCTTGAGTGGAAGGTCAGACAGGTGATCAATGGTCTGTTCTGCTTTCTGCGTCTGTGGGAGGTGGGTAGAGACCACCTGACCCTGTGAAACGTTGTACCTCCTCTGGAAGGCTGGTGAGGTTTGTTTTTGCTATTGAGGTCTGTTTCTTTTCTCTCTTTAGCAAATATGGGGTTTGTTTCATGACTCAGAAGGGAGAAAACAGAATTTAAGTCCTGCCTACCCATTCATGTGGAGAGTGGCTTCTATAGCTAAAGCAGGGGGAGTCTTGAGTGGCTTTGGGGTTTTTTATTCAGTAGTTGGGAGGTGGGATTTTTTGTTTTGTTTTTTTTTTGAGAAAGATTAAAGGAGTCAGATAAATCGAACTTTGCATCTGTGAAGACATCTTGCTGAAAAAAAGAATAGTACCAGTAGAATAGAGAGGAAAGTCAACTTATGATCAAGTGTTTTATTCAATTTTTGCTTGGTCTTTTGGGAAATAGGTGAATTTGCACAGATCATGGAAAATGAAAAGCTAACTCACGAGGGACCCTCCACCGTTAATTCAGTTTTCTAGATTCATTCCATATCAGTAATAACTGGACTTATTTTTCTTTTCCTGGTGACTGCTTGTTTGACCCATATAAAATAAAGTTCGTCTTAATTCAGTTTCAAAAAGAGGCACGTTTCCATCACCGTGTCAAACTTCTGGCACACTTTTTGTGACGTGTTACTCTGTATTCTACAGAGAGATGGGGATCACACTAGTTGAGTTTCATATCTCTGCATTTGCCTTTTCAGGTTGGAATAGAGGTCACAAGGTAAAGCTATGCAACACTGCTGCACCTGGGCAGTGGACCCAACTTGGCAATTCCACATTATTTACGTGTGCCAAAATAAAATTCATATGTGCAATTTAGCGTCTTAAAAAAAAAAGAAAAAGGAGTCCCGCTTCTTGTTCCCACAGTAATGCTTGTGTAGAAATCTTTGTCTGGATGGTGTTGGTCGGAAAGCCTTTTGTGGGGAAAGAAGTTTTGTGTTTTAATGAAAATCCAGTGTTCTAGTTGAATTTGCAATATTACAGCAGAGCTCTGTTTCACTGAGTATGAGAAGCTCTGTGAGAATGGCAGAGAAAATGCCACTGCCTTAACTTATGACACATATTACCTGTGAATTATTTATGGTACTTCATTGCAAATGGAGTGTTCTGTAGTGTATTTGTAAACAATGAATTCTTTATGACAGGACATCTGTATCTGTGGATCCTGTCTCACAGAACTGATTTTCTAAATACACTTCATGATAAGATATCTATCCCTTTTCCCAGGCCGCCCTGTAATAAAGTACTTTTGTATTTCTGATGTATCTGTTATCCATTTTGACTCTGACTCATAAATGATATGTAGAATTTTGTGCTCTTTGTGAGTTGATATGTTAAGTTCATTTTATAATTAGGTATATGGAAGCATTCTGATTTCTGTACTGTATAAAATCAGTTTAATGGAAGACTTTCTTGCCACTTAAGTTTGCTTCTTCTAACTTTCCCAAAGAAAACATATTTTGTAAGACAGTACTTAATTTTTTTTTTTTAATTCATAAGAACGACTTTCTGGTTATGCCAGTAGTTTGTGGGGTGCAGTGGGGTAAGTGCAGTGTGCAGTTCACAGTGGTGATGCAAGAAATGGGGAATGAATGCCTGTTTGGCCCAGAATGTGACTTTGGGGCTAACATCTTCCCTTGCTTGTCTGTGCAGTTTGATCATACTCACTTGAAGGCTTACTTTGTGTAGATCACTCCTACAGTATGTTTCCTAACAGGACTCTAGCAAAACTTCTCCAGCTGTTTAGAATAGTCACTGGCAATGCCAACTGTGAGCTGTGTATCCTCAGCAAAATGTTTAAGCAGTCAACCTAGCTACTTCTTGGCACAGGTTTGTGGAAGAGGCTGCTTTACCCGCTCCTGCCTGCAATCTTCCACGTGAGCGTGGGGGAGAATTTTGGTGGCACCAGAGAAGCAGACACCTTGGGGGACTTCAAATTCACAGCCGACCAGTGAGTGGCTGAAGGGGTTGGTATTGCCTGTGTTGACCTGCTGACTTGTGCAGCTGCCTGGTGAACAAAGCCACTAAAAAGATCCAAGGTGGAAAACAACTTTCCACAAGGAAAGGGCTGGTTTTTCACCAAGCCCATTTCAGTAACTTCTTTTTCTGTGTGGTTCACAGCTGGATTCACCTATCTTGGTGAGGGGGCAGCTGGCTGGGCTCAAGGCTGGGAGCTCTGCAGGCAGATTGGCAGCAGATCTCTGGACCAGGTGGGCTGTGCAAGTTACTGGACAGCACGATATGGAAGCACAGTTGGAGGGATATGGATGGAACGCTACCACTACCATCTTACCCACATTTGCTAAGGCAATGTGATATGTTGGTTGCAGTGCCACATGGATGAGAAATGTGCCAAGAGGGAAAAATGCTTTAGTTCAGGTATGGTTAAAAAAGCCCTTTTATTTTCAATTTTTAAGATGGATGGGGAGTCATCCATGGTATTATCTTGTGCATACCCTCCCTCATCAGTGCACGGTGCCCAGGCAGCAGTGTGTGAGCAGTGTGTGAACCTGGTCTCCTGCTGTGTTCCCTTTTTCCTCCCTGCCCCATAATTACCCTTAGGAGCCTAGCACCGGTGACCAGTTTCAAAGCTAATGTACTAGGAATCCTTTTGAATTCCCTCAAAAAGGGAGAGAAGTTAATGCTGGGTGCCCGCCTGCCCCTGTGCGGCTGCTGCAGTTGCTTAGCAGCCAGCGGAGGCACTGGGGAGGAGCAGCTCTCCCCTCCCTCAGTCGTCTGTGGAGAGAGATGAGAAGACAGTTATTACTGGTCAGCTTCATTAGCATCTTGTTTTCTCTCTGTCTCTCTCGCACACACATATACACCCTTACCTGCCTCTGCTCAGCAGTTTCTCACGAGCTGGTGAAATGGAGTCTCCCACATCCAAGCAACCCTCACTGCTCACAGGCTCAGAGAAGTAAGGCAGCAACCATCCCAGGCAACTGTGGGGCCTTAGTCCACAGCATTACGAATGTGCTGCGTAGATGTTTTACTGTCTCTTGAAAGAGTGGGGTTGGGTAGGCGCTTCAGCTGACAAGGTTGTGGTTTTGCACATAGGCCTCTTATTTAAGTTTTCCATTTTTAGTTGTAGGGTGCTCATCGCTTTTCACCACTTTTCCTTGCAGGCTCTGACAGAGTAGCTCTGATCAGTCTTCCTGCTGTATCTTGGAGATGTCTCCAGCTTTTGGCCAAAAGCTTTGGCCTGTTCTGTTACCACAAGTGGTGGTAAAGGATGCCAGCCCCTGCCTTGGCTGCAGTGGTACAGGGCGGTTGAGATCCTGGATGGAGGGTGGGCTGTGACCAGGGAGGCTGAGGGGTGTTGGGTTTCTCTCAGGCTGCCCCAGGGAACAAAAACACCCTGAAAACACAGCAGATGGCCAAGAATGATGGTGTCAGTTCAGCTGCCAGAGCAGCTTTGTTACACATGAGGGCTGAAGACAAAGGTCTTTGAAAAAGGATGGGTACCAAGATGACATTTGTAGAAGTTCAGCTTTGTTTCAGAGGGGTTTCTGTAAACCTGACCTGAGAAGAAGGAATTAAGAGTCTAATTCCTGGTATATCCAGTTAACCACATCACTACATATCTAGCTGTGGCAAAGTGTCCAGTCCAGTGGGATCCTTCCTTGCTTACTTGTTCTTTAAGAATACTCCTTCTGATGGGCACCTCTGATTTCAGTAGAATTTCAGTGAATGATGCGAGCAGAGAAGCTGCTGGCTGTAACAGTCACACATCAGCCAGTTTGATGTGTCATTTTACTTTTCATTTTAATGCAGATTCCTAGATAGCCACAAATTTAGAGTTGGAGAAATGAGCACATGACTGATATGAAGAAATATAGCGGGATTTTCTTTTTATAAGGCTAATTGTGTTAATTTGCTTGAGACACAATTATCTCAATGGGATTGATTTGTTTAATTAACTCGGGATGCCTGCAGGTGAAATAGTGAGTATAAATAGAAGGACGGTGGGGAATGCATCACTAATGTTTGTATTGCAGAAGGATTGACTCATATGTAAATGAAGTGCTGCAAGCCTGCCAGGCTAACCTAGTTCTGTGGTGGTTTCTAGATATATAAAAAAAAAATCTCATGCTGTGATGCATAACACAGGGCTCGTACGCTCAGGAATAAGTTAGTGAAGAGTGTACACCGTAGTACTAAGGACAAATACACTTTGCTCCTGCTGCAAGTTCCTTGCGTATGAGCACTTCTTTGAGCACTGCAAAAGGGTAGTAGCGTCCAAAGGATACAGTTTGTGTGAGACCACTGTGATGGCACTGCCCTGATGCAACACAGCATGTCAGTCCTCCGGTGAGAAATCACTGCAGTTTCTTGTTCCAAACATTGCAAAGGCCACTTCTAGACAGAGTGTGAGTAACCTGTATCTGCATTCCTGGGCTGAAGCCCTGTAGCAAAACATTACATGTTCTCATTCTCAGCTCCCTCTGCTTTACTGTGTGGACATACCACTCTACAGAGGATTAGGTGTCTTAATAGACCAGTTCTGCAACCTGTGTTTGTGTCCTTTGCCTGCTGTTTGCAAGGGTTGTATCCGCTACTATAACGTGTCCTTTGTCCTGAGGTGGATGGTTATGTTCAAGGCCCAGAGAGGAAATTCTGAGCCTTTTCTGTCAGTTGGGTTCTGTGCCGTACAAAATCTTATATCTACAAATACAGAGGACAGGTATATATTTCTGATCTTTCCCCTACCTAAAGTAAATGATTTGTTTTTAAGTAAAGTGAAACTTTAGTCTTCCTCTGAATCTTTCAGTGATCTTCCTCATAGCTTGTGGCAAAGTACTGTGCAAATTGAGTGCTGATTATAAACAAAACCAGATCAACAGAGCAATGCCACAGAACCAAACCAACTAAACAAACACACATTTCCTTTCAGCAGCTCTAAGTGTACTGTGTTTCAGAAATGCCTGTGCTTCTGCACAATGAGAGTGTATAGGAGCCCTGTCATTTTTTCCACAATTCTTTTTTATATCCTTGATAGTTTATCCATCTCGTGTTAATGGGGGTGCTTCAAGCTTCTCCATCTCTTTCTGTACAGAAATCTGTCTTTGTCCTGAATTATTCTTGTCCCCATTTTCTGAGGCTTTTACTACATCTGCTATCTCAAGAAGAGATCAGATGATAAGAGCCGAACACAGCAGTCTGATGGAGAACACGCTTCTGATTTATGCTGTGGCTGTTGTAGGTCCTTATCCTTTAGATAATCATGTGAATGCTTTCGTCTTGAAAATGGAAAAAAAGAATATTTCTAAGTTCTATCTTTGCATATCTAGCAGTATGTTTCATTTATTTGCTGAACACTTGATTCAAATATTGAGTTACTCCAGAACTGTTAAACCCAGCAATCAGTTTTGAGTGCTTCGCATTTTTCATTTAAATGCACTTTGCTTTTTATTGATCTGCAGTGGATTTAATTTGCCCCTTGGCCTGGCCTTGTGTGGTTCATCTGGAATTCTTTCTAGTCTTCTCTGGCTTTGACAAACTGTAAATAGTTTTGTCATCTGTGGGATTTTAGCTGTTCAGGTTTTTAATGGGGAGGGGAGAGGAGGTGTTGTCTTCCTATGTTTCAGTTCATTCAGGTATATATGATACACTGAGATGTATGATCCCAGTATAGAGATGAGGGCGTTCCTCCGTTTTTTTTTCCTCGTTGAAAACTGTTTGTGTTGTTCTCATGTATTTTCGGAGTCTCTGCTGCTTTCTAATCTACATGGATGCTCTCCCTAATAAACCCCAATTTTCTTAGTAGCATAAAAGGATTTTGTCAAATAGTGTTTGCAAGTGCAGTTCCCAGCCTCTTTGAATCCATACTTACCTTAACAAGCCAAAAGTACTCATAAACAGTAAAGAGAAAAATGTGGAAGTGTGTATCTGTTGGAGAAACTAGACTTGGAAAAATATATCTTGTCAGAAATGTTTGGATTGTGCTTACCAAATGTATAGCTCTTCCACCTTTGGGAAGGACACTGTTGCTCCAGCCTTTGTTTGCCTTGCTTTTTGTTGTATCCTAAACCTTCATGTAGGCTCAGTTCATTTTGAATGCAGAGGACTCTCTCTGTCTTACTGTCACTTGAAATAGTTTGAAATTGTCCTGCCTTACTGTTTGTCTGCCTGAAGGAAAACTGTGGTTTGGGTTTATTGGGAAATGGTGTGTGGTGGGTGTGTTTGGTTTTTGTAGCAGGTCCTTCAGCTTTTCCTGCCCTGCTTTGTGCTGAAAAGATTCCCTTTCCAAACATGTCACTGGAAGCAAGGAAATCCATGTATGTTTTAGGTGTCTTGTGAAAATACTGGAACCCTCAAGAACTGTCACACTTCTTCCATCTTGCCTCCAGCCCCACTGGGTGATGTTAACTCTGCTGTCAAGGTAAAGACCTTGACACTTCTGGTGTTTAACGCAGATACTGTTTTGCCCTGACTCACAGATGTGTGTTCTGTCCTGCTTGTAAAGTGGGGTTTACCAAGCCTTTGACTAGAACTAAGTTTGCCCAGTAATGCCAGTTTGTCTTTTTCAAGTAAATACTACAAAGGCAAGTGGTAGGGAGCCTTTGTAACTTGCATCATTGATCTCCCAGCATCTGTGGTTGTGAGGAGGTGTTTGATTCCCTTTTGCTTGTTCTGTTTGGGTTAGGGTAAAATGGCAGTATCTGAGGAGGATTTGAGGTCTGTTGAAGGAAACATTACAAAGAAACATTCTTAAAGTTTCTTTGAAGCTCTGGAGTTAAGGAATAATAACTCTTCTCCCCAGGACACAATTTCTGACCCAGTTATGTAGATTTCAATTAGAGGGCTTCATTGACGTAAACAAGTTTTGGTTCTGCCTTAAAACCACTGCGGGAAAAGATCTTTGTATAAGTTTTGGTTTGAGATTGGTTTTTTTTAATCTGTTACCCTATTGAAGTATTAAATAACTTCATACTGCAAGAGCTTATTCTTTTCAGTCCATGGCTTTCCCTGAGGAAAAAGTGAATACGCCTTCTCAGAGGCCCTTTGAAAATGATGCTACACAGACATGCAGGGATACACACACACACACACACATATGTGTACACCCAAACAGCTCAACTTTGAAAGCCCGTGGTGGTGAGGGGGTAAGATGTGGAGGAGGCATAGTAAACTGCTCTGACGGGAAACTGTCTAAGACTTTGAATTTCAGAAGTTCAGAAGTCATGAAGTATCATGCTTTTACTATGTACTTATGTGTTCAAGTGCATACTCAGACGTACTAAAAAAATACTTTTCCAGTGCATGTTATTTCAAAATTGCAAATTATGTGCATGTAAAAGATGCAGTGTGCTTTCTACAGAATTACAGGAAATTTTCTTCCATGCTCTGCAGAAAAGTTAACTAAAGCAGCTCTAGGCATTTTGCTCCTGTCTATAACTTGAATCAGGAAAACAGATTGCTGCAATTGGTGCATTTAATGGCCTCTCACGTTTCGTAAAGGTAGGTTCAGAAATTTGTACCATAGATTATGGTAGGTCACTGTAGACCAGGTAAAGAAAATTGATTGCAAAAGACGCATCAGGCACTTCAGAGGAAGTTAAATTTAAGTGGAAATCATTATTTCTCTGGGACTGGACTCTTAGAGGAATAAAAACAGAGTAACACAGCTGGATGGAGAGGGAATGTTGCATCTGCTGCAGGAAATGCTTGAGACAAGGTAGTACTGATAAGACAAACAGCCAAGGGGCCTGGACATGGACTAGCGAGTATGTTGATTCAGATTCTGGGTTTATTTTTAAAAAATCCTGCAGGATGGTGTTGTGAAACTATGAAGAACCATCAGTAATGTGAAAGAAAAGCTAGAAAAGATATCAGGTAGGGGAAAAAAAGAGAATAAGGGTCGTTTGGAAAAGGTTCGAGGCTTTCAATATAACAAGGGCTGTGTGTTGCTGCTCTTGAAGTATGCCATGCAAAGCCCCAGCTGTCTCTTTACTGCAGGAAAGCTTTTGTTTTTTCTCTCTGGTATTTTAGAAAGCCATCTTCAAGTAAAATTGAATTTGACTTGTTTTTTCCTTGATAATTGTTGACACTGAATTACTTGCTTATTGGATACATACTTGTCATGCAGGCCATCTAAGATGCCACAAAGGGTTGGTATTCCTGAATGACATTTTCCATGTGGTTTTAAAAATAATACATTCTGAAATGAAAAATCCCTTGCTCCGTATTATTTCATAAGATTTAAATAGTTTTCCCCTGTTGCCCTTACTGGAGTGCAGAAAATAGGTTGACTGAAAAGCTGACTATCAAATTAGATTTGTGCATGTTTTAAATAACTTTTCACATTGAATCTCTAGAGATTTTTTCCCTGTATCTGCAGAAATGTCATCTGAAATTTTTCTTAGTCCAAGATTTTACCAGGGCAAAATCTCAAAAATGTATGCATTCATTTCCTTTGCCCTGTTTTTTCCACTTCTACACCAAGTTGTGCCTCTTTTCCCTTCCCTTGGATGTCCATTCCTAGTGCTACTCACCCAGATGAGTTTAGGCTTGGGATACACAAGCATACCTGCTTCCATGAGGCAGCTGTTACACTCCACTGCGTGTGTATGGATTTCTGTTTGCCATAAACCAACTTGTTTATACAGACCATGCAAATATGGCTGGTTTGTAGAGACTGGAGGAACTTTTTAGCACTACATAATATTCTGTGTGAGGGGAGGTGGTTAGAGTTAGGAATAACTAGTTCATAAAGTAGGACGAAGCTGTTTTTACAGGAAAACTTGCTCTATTTTGCATCTGTTTCTTTTGAGTGGCAAGTTGGGAAAAAATCATGATTTTTGCTTTTAATTCTGTGAATTCCTGTAATGTTCAGAAAAAATGTGAATAGAATTTACAAGATTATTGAAGATTATGCAATGGTCCCATATCTGTGAGCAGTTCAGGGAAAAAAAGTCACTGCTACTTGTACTGTCACTTAAATATGATATGAGAGAGACACTTCCCTCCCCTGCTTCCTGCCTCCTTTTATGTTCTTTGCAGTGTGAATATACTAACATCTATTTGAAATTTATTTTTGTTACCTAGGCCTTCTCTTTCACATCTACCTCAGAAGCAACGCGTGCATCCTGGCAGCGTGTGTTTGTTTAATCTAAGGAAAAGCAAAACTTGTTCAGATGACCGCAAAAGCAGAAACAATTGTTTGCCTGAAGATGATGGTGTGCATTTGTTTATCTCACATTTAGTTTTGTAATCACTTTTTCCCAGGCCCAAAAGATAATTTCCTAGGAGATAATAGCTAATAGATGCAAATATTGTGTGAATTATACTTGCACCTACTTGCATCAGTCACGTTCTGCCACAACAAAGGAAGAGAAAGAAAACAGATAGTGGTCCTTGTTCTGCAGTGTGTTGAGGGCCCTTGACTTGTCCTGAGGCAAACAAACAAAATGGATAGATACAATAGAGTAGAAATTATTTTTTTCCCCTCTCAGCTCTTCACCACTTCTGGTTCTGCATAGATGTGATAGAACTGTTGTTTTCGAGTGTTAAATAATATACATACTTATATAAGAACAAGTTCTATCCCTTCTTTTTGTGGGAGTGGTACTGCGTGTTAGGATTTTTTTTTTTTTTTTCCCAAATTCACGACAGCAGCGTTAAGGGCTGCTGAGATCCTCATAATATTTCTTCCTTACAGTGCTGTCCAGTGGGAAAGGCTGGTTGCTTAGTGGCTTGTGTGTGGCGCACCTCGGGCGTTTGCTGCGTGCTGTTCAGCTTTTGCTACCGCGGTGGTCTAGTGGCACACGCGGCACTTTGGTACGTCCCGTGGTCGTTTTGATTTTGGTGGTTCTTGTGGTGGTTTGGTGTGGGTGGGCAGCTATTTGTGTTTTGCGGTGGTTTCAGCTGGGTGGGGGAGATTTGGTGTGTTTCAGCGTTAAACACAATTCCAGAGGTGGCTCTCTTGTGGTTCTTTAGCATAACAACGGAAAAGTATTGGATCTTTCATGTTTTTGCCTTGCAGAAAGTTTTCCCTCCTCTGTGTTCTGTACTGTTTTTGCACCTGCCTCATCACAGCCTGCTTTCCCGCAACCTTGTCTTTATTCAAAACGCACTGTAGCCCATCTACGAACCAAATGACATCTGGTCCCTAATAAGCTGATACTGGGTAGCTGTAAAAAAGGTTTAACTGAACTTACTGCTGTTGTGGTCTACATCAAAAGACATATTGATAACGGGATGTTCTAAGTTGTCTTAAGTTTAAGCTTCTGATTGGATCAGCTAATTTCCTTAGGTGCCTGACTTGTCCTTGCAACCAGTAGAGATAAAGGGTCTTTTCTTTAGGGCAGGTCAATAGGAACTGAATTTCAGTGCTCTGATCACATTCTGTTCTAGAAACTTTTTATCCCCCCTCCTTTTTTTATATAGCCTGTATAGGAAACCTGGAGACATGAGCCAGCCACGGTGCTGGTGGTGGTATCAGTTGCGCAGTTGTGCCCGCAGTTACCAGGTTGGACATCTTTGGAGGGTGATAATGAAGGCATTGGTCAGAAGTCCTGTTTAAATAGTTTGCCCAGTGCAAAGTGCTTTTTACAGACTTGAAGGAATGCTTACATCCTTATGAAATATATACCTGCATTTCTTGCTCTTCTGAATGCAGTAGGCCTTTATGAATGATAGAGATGCAAGATCATCTCCAGAATCTTACCACTGTTAAGAGCACAATACAAATTGAAACTACCCAGATTCAAATGGGCTGCAGTAACATGCATCACTTAGTCTTTTCAGTGAGGTGCTTGCTAGCATATGATAAGCATTTTCTGTGATACTAGGAACTGCTTCAAAGCATTCTGCCGAATGGAAGCCCAAAATGTAGGTGTTTCTTTCCTAAGTGAACTGACAAGCCAGAGAGGGGAATAGCATTGAGAGAGCGTGCAAGTGTCTGACAAAACCTCGTGATTTGAAAAGATGGAAAATTCTGTATCTAGCACGATCTGGAAAAGTGCTGTTAAACCAGACAAAATTTATTTTGTTTCCATTTTAAAAGTGCAGTGAAAAGTAGCTGTAGGAGTTTTTCCCTGTGATGTTCCATTTTTTTTGAATAAAAGCATAACAACTTAGACAAGGTTGGTGGAAGCTTGGTTTGCATGAGGCCATCCTCCTGGGGAGACGGTGGGAGAAACACTGTGGTCTGAGCCTGTGTGAGCCCTTTGACTGAACAAGGAGGTCTGCTGTTCATCTCTGGAATTGGTTGTTTATGGCTGTAAACTGGGCAGAGGAGGATGCAGGTGGTGTAACTCCAGCCTGAGCTGTTGTGAGGAGTGAGTAGTGCCATCTGCCAGGGGCTGCACCTCAGCCCTGGCACCAAACTGAATACAGTGGCAAAGTTGAGGGGTTTCAGTCCTTGGTGAACCTGCCCTGGTTTCAGGGAGACATTTCAGCCGTTTTTGGGAGACTTAATTTGCATGTTGCCTGCTTGTGTGCACAAAATGCGTATGTGGGAGAAACCACTTGATTTCTCCACACCTCCTTTCACTGCCTGTGCTGTTGTATCTGCAAGTAGTGCAAAAGAGCCCCTGGGCAGACCTTAGTATTGCCTCTTAGGGCTGCTCTTCACTCTGTTCAAAATGACTAAATGTGGACTTTCTGAGCAGAAAAGTCAGATACCTGTTTCTAGTGGTCACTTCTTGGTTTTGAGGGTGGAGAGAATGGATTTAACTTCATATTTTGATCGAATGTATATTTAAATTATTATTAAAATGAAATCTTAGGAAAAGTGTTTATGTATTTATGGAAAAAAAGAGCTATTTTAGAGTTCTTTGAGGTAAATGTACTTGTCAAAGAATTTGGTATTTGAGTCCTGTGCTCTTTCTGAATGCATTTGACATGGTCATTATTCATTTGTACCATTTGTTTCCTGTCTCATTATATAAGTTAGCAAACCACTCTGGGGTTGCCTTTACTTTTATTTGCATTAGAAACTGCACCATGAAAAATGTTCTTACTGGGTTGGGTTGCCTGCTGCTGAGCCAAGAGCTGTAAATAAAGTGGTTTCTAATTGAAATCCAGAAGAACCGCAGAACCATTATAATTAATGGACCCTTCAGGTTTTGGTTTTTTTTTTTTTAGTAGTACCATATGTCTTTTTTATAAAGTGAAGCAAATTTCTCTTCTTCGTAGTTACCCTCAGCTTGAAATAGTTGCTTCTTGCTGTTAATGTTTCCTTACACTTTTCTGGATAAGTGAATGATGCTGGGAAGAATACCCGAGGCTGTTTTTGTTGTTTGGTTTTTTTTCTTTCCATTTTTTCCTTTTTTTTCTTTTTTTAAATTTTTTTTTAGTTTCAGAATTTACTTATCGATAAGAATGCTTTTAGACAGGAGTAAGAAAAAGGTATTTTGTGGGAAAGTTCTGTATGAGCATCTTGTGATCTGCAGGCAGATGTTACTGGAAAGTGGTTTGCTTCTTTTGATTGGGAGAGTGGGCACTTGTTGCCACACGTTTTAATGAAATACTCCATCTACTGCCGAGCGGGCCTCTTTTTTGAACATGAAAGTTTTGTGGCAAATGTGACATCAATCCAGATAAAAGTGGTGGGATGTTTTCTTTAGTACTCTGTAAATGTTAAAAGCCAACATGTCTGAGAGGGTGGGCAAATCCAGATCATCTCGTGAATCTGGTTCTTTGCTTATTTTAAAACGGCACATACTTGTAATTCTAGTTGATTATTAGTTTGAAATGCATAGGCAAGTATTCTTTTGATCTGTACATGGCTGTTTTGTTGGGTTTTTTTTAGTTAACTAATTTGGTATTATCTGCTTTATTCATAGAGTTATCACAGATTACCTAATGTGTTGGATTCTTGTCTCTTGTGATGCGTGTTATTTTTACCCTTTTTGCAAAGGCTGGTGCTATGACACCAAATATATTTTTTTTTTCCCTCCCAATGTTAGGATGGAGCAAGTATGTCATCCATTCTTAAGGTTCAGAATTCATAATACTTAAGAGCTTTTCTCTAATCTGCAGTATAATTTTTTTTTTTTTTTTTTTTTTTTTTTTTTTTTTTTTTTTTTTTTTTTTTTTTTTTTTTTTTTTTTTATTCTTCATATTGACATGGTAATGTTTTGTTCAGGTATGACAGCTGTGAATCATTTGGCAAGTTATTTGATTCACGTGGAGAATTCTTCTTTTTTTTTTTTTAAGCAGCTGGTGGGAAGGGCAAGAACTCTTTTCTTACCACTTCGCTAGGTTTAGGAGTAGGAGCTATGACAGTCTTTCCTTACCCGTCCTTATTAGCAACAAAGCAGATGCTTACAGCCCTGTGAGGCTAGAACTGCTCATCTGTGGTGGTCCTTAGGCATCAACATGGAGTCAAAAGCCTGAATTGTGTCAGAATTTCCCATCTTAGCTAGAGTCTTTAAGTGTAGGACTTTCCAGAAGGCAACGAACTCACTGGAAGTTGTGACATTCTCAAAGTCCAGGGCAACTTCCTTCTGATAATAACTGATACTCAGAAGGCAGTTTCTTCATCTGAGGATATGGCTAAAATTCAAATGGAAATGAGCCTACTCATTTAAATATACATTTGATCAAAATCATCTTGCTGATGATTTTATTTTTATTGAGCATCATCTTGTTGTTAAGAGCCTATAAGAAGCTGAGAAATAGAATTGAGATCTGAAGGAAATAGGTGATAGTGATATAAAGTATCTCAGATTGTTCAGATAATATGAACCAGAAAATCCTTGCTGATTCAGTGTTCTATTATTGTGGGTATATAAAATATACCAGTTTTGTGCTTGTGGGAAATATCTGTATCTGGGACAACAGACCATTAAAGTCATGTCCAAAGAATTATGGTACTTTTTTTCCTCCCAGGTTAAACGGACTTCGTAGCCCCCTAAAGAAGTAAAAATAGTGATTAACCCCAGTTTGTAGAGTGAAACTGCATGTCTGTTACCACGGGAGAGATTGTGCAGACTGCACTTGCTGTTGGTGCTTTGAAAAGTATGGAGACCTATGAGGATTCCCATACCTCTTCTTGCTCAACAGACTTACCAGAAGCCTCAAATTAGAGAGGTCTAAGGTCTGTTCATCTCAGGATTTCATGTCTTAAGTAGTCCCCTGTCATCCAGAGAAATTTAATAGTCACCTGTGTTTTACTGTAAGATATATTTTTCAGTTCATGACTTCATAGCTCAACCTAGTGAATAAATCCATCAGAATCTCATCTTCAGGTTTTCCTGACAGGAACAGGCGCATCTATTGGAAATAAGGACATAATCATTTATCAGATGGATCTCCAGGACCATACTCCATAGTTGTACCTTGTTTTGCTGGTGAATGTAGGAGAGGCATCACCAGCTGCCTCAGCACTGCCTGTTCTCAAGGAGTACCAGAGAGATGTTTTTCCTCTTGCACAAACACAGAAAGATTGTCTCCATTCATCATCAGTTCTTGTTGTCTTTGTGGCCTTTCGTCTGGAAGGAGAGCACTCTTGGGTTGTGGCTGGTGCTGGTACGCCAGGGACAAAAGAGAAGGCTGGAGCTGTCTGCAAGTAAGGCACACCAGACTAGTACTCCTCTGTTTTCAACAGTTGTTTATATTGTGCAAAACCACCGTAATAGTTTCTGAGAAGAAAACATTATCAGTGTGTCATAGAGTCTCTGGGGAGTGATGGCTCGGACTTACTGGGCTTCAGAGAGTGTCAAATAAATTGGTAATTCAAGGTCTCCCTGAGAAGGAAGATGACTTTGTGCCATCTCTCTTTCTGAAACGGGCAGGAGATCTCGAAGGAACGGGGCATTTCAGTTGGTCTATTTAAGTAATTTCAGCCTTGCAGAACTCAGTGTCTGGAGATAATGAGACAGTGTGCAAAGGAGTTTCAGTCCACTATTGAATCTAGACCTGGTGTCATGGTGTAACCCCAGCCAGCAACTAAGTACTGTGCAGCTGCTCATTCACTCCCCACCCTCCAGTGGGATGGGGAGGAGAATCAGGAAAAAACCCATGGGTTGAGATATGAACATCTTAATAATGGGGAAAGAAAGTAAAATAAAATAGTAACTGTAATGAGAAGGGAGATAACAAAAAGAGAGAGAAAGACAAGTGTTGTACAACACAGTTGCTCGCCACCCTCTCTCCTGTGCCCAACCAGTCCCTGAGCAGCGATCCTCCCCCCTGCCCTCAGGTTATATAATAGGCATGATGTTCTGTAGCATGGAATATCCCTTTGGCCAGTTCAGGTCAGCAGTCCTCCCAGTGCTCTCGCTCCCCCCCAGCTTCTTGTACACCTCTTCACTGCCAAAGCATGTAAAGCTGAAAAGTCCTTGACGAAGAGTAAGCACTACTTAGCAACAATTAAAACATCAGGGTGTTATCAACATTATTCTCATCCTAAATCCAAAACACAGCCACTAGGAAGAAAATTACCTCTATCCTAGCTGAAACCAGGCCCTTGGGGTAAAACTCATGCACAGGATGGAGAGAGATGAAGCATTTGACATAGCTAGGCATTGCTGGAAAATATATCAGTTGGGCATGAGACTGCATGGACTTATCTGAGCCCTGCATTACCAGAGACATTAATGCAGGGGAAGATGATGTAAAGAATGCCTTAAGATTTTTCTTTGAAATGGACTTCGTCCAAACCAGTACTCTGTAGGAAAACTAAAATGAAAATGAAATCTGTACCAGGGGTCTCAGTATTTAAAAAATAAAAGTAAAAATACTTAGGCTTTCTGAAACCCTTCGCTTTTAAAGATTTAGACATTCATGCTGTTACCTGTTGCAGCATCTGATACACAGACATTTTTCGTAGCTTGAATTTGCAGTGTAGAAATGCTAAGAACGTAACAAAAGAGTACTCTTGATTATGTTTGTCTCATGCAGTTACTTCTTTTCCAGAAGGCTTGTCTCTGAATCTTCCATAAGGACAATTCAATTAAAAAAAAAATAATAATTTAGGTAGGACCATTACCTATTAAAAAAAAAAGAAAGCATTGTTTTGTACAAGCCAAAATCACATTACTGTTGTTCTGGCCTGATTCTTGGCATCTGAAGGAAAACAAATCTTTGTGCATTAGGTATTCGGAGACAACTTTAAATCTTACATGCAGTGCCTTCATTATATATTTTCCATTCTTCTTATTTTTAACTGAAGCACAGCAATAAGAATTTACCATTGCAAGATGAGGGAACAAATGAAAGATTGTTCATACATTGGAGAAAATCCTTTCATAATCTTGTAGCCCTCCCCCGGAGGTCTCTGTTTGAAATCTTTATCAGATGAGGCTGCTATTTGAACACCTACCTTACGTTCATGCAGGTTGGTACTTTCCTCTTTGGGTGTAGTCTTAGGGGAAGGGTGTTTTGGAATGCCTCAGTGCTGTGACAGTTTTGCAGCCCGCACCTCAGTTAAAGCCCATGAGGTTTGGCCAAGAGGAATAATGGTGTTTCCTTAACATGAGCGCTGGCGTTGTGCCTCTGGAGCAAACAAGAACACGGCTTAGCATCTCTTCAAATGCTTGAGGCCACACAGTGGTAGTACCAACCTTCTCTCTAGCGATGTACCACCATGCTTTCAGAGTGGGAGTGTGTTCACTGGGGTTCTTGGAGATCCGTGGGCCTGCTGATACCATCCCTTGTGACTGGCTATGTTGAAGCTTTGGGGAGACCCCAAAGCTGCTTACTTTAGGTGAGAGAGGTTGAAGCACTGCCTGCTGAGGTCTGGCTGGTGTTGCACGAGCTAAATTTTACTTCTGACTTGCTTAGCACGCTTGCAGTGTCTCTCAGCTTTCATTTCTGCTGAAATTGTTTTTACCTCCTGTTCTAGTTGTTTTTTAAAATCAAGTCACAGTCCTTCCTCGCTCCCGTTATACAACTCTGAATTATGTTTGCTGGTGTTTGCAGTGATGAGGGTTGTTAGAAATGGCATTTTTGGTTGCATTTTTCAGTCCACAGTTAGAACTAAAGATACCTGAGATTCATGGTATTACTTTTCAATCCTCTGGTCGTATTGCTTGTAACCACCCTTCCTTGGGCAGTTCCCAAGGATGCTTCACTGGGGAGCATCTGTGCTGTTATTACTTTACCTGTCCGATGTCTCGAGCAGATAATCCAAAGGCTTGAATCTTCAGTAAATGAAAAGGGAACAGAAGGGAAACCACGAGTGTGTCAGCACCACTTTCTTTCCAGAATGCTGTGATAAATCTGATAACATTGTTCTGAGAATTGCTTGCCTACTAATTATTGGAAAAGCATTACCTTTTCTTTTTGTCTGTAATTAGCATTTCAGGTTGAGTCTAGGGCTTCATGATAAATGAGCCTTGTATGCCATAGGTTCAGTAAATGATGAAAAACTGACGTCTGTGTTTGCTTACTCTCTTCCTCCATAAAACAAACAAAACTGAGCTATCTCTAAGTAGAAATGGTGTCAGAAATGATGTGGTCTAAAGGAGACAATTGTTTTTATTTCTTCATTTCCTCATCGGGTGGCTCACAGTGCATGTAAACAATGCAATAAATAAATACTCTCAGTCCAATCTTAGCTAAGATAACCATGAAAAATCTTTTTATATGTTCCTAAATCAGAGGACACAAATGCATCTTCAGCAAATTGATAGGAGAATTACAGAGTAAGTCTTTAAAAGCATGGTCTGGAGCAGCCAAGATTTCCAGATAGCACACTCTGAAACTTAATATCCATATAAGACAATTGATAAAAATGCTGATGTAAAAATATTGTGTGTCTATTTGAGACACGTCTTGTAGGGACAGAGAATGGGCTGAAAGGCTAAGGCAAGGTCTATGAAGTGGTACTGAGGTTCTGTCTGCCGTGCTGGCTCGTGGAATTTGAGACTCAGAACTTGGTATGTGGGCATCTGAACAACACCCTGTCTGAATGCAAGACTTCTCTGAACAGAATTTGTGCTAAGCATGTTATCTAGTTTGTCTAAAGATATGAGCTTGCTCTGAAGGTGTTGGAGGTCTTTTACAGACTGCTTGGAGAGAGAATTCATAGAGGCTTCTCTGGATGACAGCAGATGGGAAATTACAGAATTTAGCTGAGATCTGATGTCTCAAGGAGAAAAAAAAACAGTGAGCAGACTGTGGAAGGTTATTCTGGAGTAAAACCTCAATGGTTCAAGTAAACAGGATTGTAGAATATGTCCACTGCTACCTCCAAAACTTTTATGAGGTTCAGTTGGCGCAGGTCCACTTGCTTGGAGGGTGATTATGCATAATTCATGTAAGATTCAAGTCATTGTGACCTCAGACAAAATTGGGACTTGAAATGGAGATGATCCTCTGGCCCCTGTTGTAGAGCCCCCATTTTCTTCACCGTGATGTGAAACACTGTGCCAGGATGCCAATTAGATGATGGGGAAATGTGGGAAGAGCTGTTTGGCTCTTGAATTATCTGGGTCAGTAATTCAGGCTCTACCTGCAACATGGATGAAAATGGTACGAAACGGTCAGGCACATGTTGCTTTCAATCGGATGTGTGATGCCTGGTAACATTCTAGTAATTCTGACGGATTACTTGGTTAACTGGTATGTAAGAGAAACTTGCTGGTCATCTATGGCTTTATTATCATCTTCAGAGTGTTTCCTTATAGTTCATTCCCAAGAGAAGATGCTATGGTGGTGTACTGTGCCTGCTATAGAAGTTTCTTCCCCTGGTGTTTTTTAGGCCCACTCTGGAAAATCCTTCCTACTGTTCTGCTAAGAAACAAGATGGCAGTTGTGTCAGAAACAAAGCTTTAAAAGGCAGTTTTCTTATCTTTTGTTCTTCTGCCCCACGCAGTCCACAAAAAACCCAACTCCCCCTCCCCAAGCCAACCAACCAACCAAACCAAAACAAATACCCCCCCCCCCTTGCTTGCCAAATAATTGTCCTTATCCTACTGAGGAAGGGAGACATTAATCTGTTGGAGTTTTTTAATATTTCCCTCAAGTGCTAAGCAGGATGAGCTTGCTTCTTGCAGAATATGTTTTTACTTTGTCACTTCTGCATCAATAAAGCACCTTTTGAAGATGTTCTATATGCTTTGTTGTAAGTTGGCAAACTGGAGGGAGTGTTGTGCTGCTGGATCTGCATTTGGTGTGGGCAGTACCTTGAAAGTGAAGTTTGAGGGGCTGGGAACAGGCTTGCTCCAAAATTGAGGTGGTCTTCTAAGAGAAATCGTAGAAGCCGGTACTGGAAGCTTCAGAGGCTGCTTATCTCTACCTGTAGGGTAAATGGGCAAAACGTTCATAGCTTAGTTAGGACAGCTTTGGGGAACATTGCTGTTATTTTTGCAAGTATTAAATGCAAAATCTGAACTTGTAACAAAAATGTGTCCTTAAGCTGTGCATAGCCCTTCTTCCATGATTGCAAGATGAAGACATTGACCTTTCCCCTTTTCTGAGCTAATTCTGGTTACGTGAAATAGTAGGAAAAGAAACTGAGGATTGGCAAATACTATCTACCCTACAGGAAAGTCTGTATAAGGGAAAAGATTTCTACAGGGATGGCTAAGAGCTTTTAATGTAATGAACAAGAAAATAGTCAGTGAAGCTAATACTTGTGGGGAATAAATTCTTCACAGAAAGTTGAGAAATGTTCTTCTGAAAATGGTAAAAGTAATTGTAAAAGCTGAATAGCGTGGCATTTAATTATGTAAGGAACCAAAGAGGCTAAAAAAAAAAATAATAACCTGGTATATCAGAAAGCAATTTAAAATATAAGCTAGGGAAAATGGAATATTTCTGTCAGAATAAGATGAATTCCACTACTGGCTGCATTGATTTCGTGTCTCAAGTTTTGTTCCGAACAGATCTGTAACTGTGTAGGGGAGACGGGGGGAAAAAAAGGCATACTTCCGTTCCCTTGGCCTCCCAAGCCAACCCATTCCCCTTCTGAGTAAGAATGGTGAGAAAAATCTGGATAAATATACAGGCAGAACTGAAGAATTTAATTAGTTCTGTTGGTCCTCCAATTTCCAGTTGTCTGGTGTAATTGTCCCTTTCAAAGGGATCATTTGAAGCAGAGCTTCATCTGCTTTGTGAATGTCAGTAAACCAAGCTTGTTAGTGTACAGTGTGAAGGCCAAAGCTGAATTCCTGTGGGTATTCACAGCCTTTAATAAATAGCGCGGCAGTGCTGAGGAGGAATCATTCCTTACACCCACTCGCCCTTAAGATGTTTCCCTTCAATTCAGAAATGAATATTCAGTTGAAAAGTTATACATTTTGTGTCTTTCAAAATATTCTTAGCACTGCATAGGAGTCAGTCTGCAGAAGGGTGGGATGGGTTGGGTTTTTTTTTTCCGCCTACCTTCTGCGGGGAAGATCTGGAGCCAAGAAGTAACTGTTAGACTTTGAGGTTTGTCTGCTTATTTGTTTGAAGTTGGGGGTTTTTTTGGTCTGGTAGTGCTGTTTCCTGAGCTGTGGAGCTCCTGCTCCATTTTCTCAGGGCAGGGTTGGCATGTTAGTGTGGCACGAGAGGTCCAAACATTGGTTTATCAGGCTGTTGACACAAGATTTTACTATGACGTGTTCCCTACTCTGCCAAACTGGAACAATTAGGGCTAAAGCTCATTATGGGGAGTGCCCACTTAAAGAAGTTTTTCTTGAGTGGTTGGGGAATTTCTTTTAGGAGAGTGGCTGTTTTTGGAAAGGGAAAGAATAGTTTGAGATTTTTCCAAGGAGGGAGGGTTGTTTATTGATGTCATTTTTGGCAATGATTTTGTTTGAATGGTTTTAGTCACCTCATAGTTTGAAGTAAGTAACTGAAATTTTGCAGGAGTGTGGGCTTGGGGCATTAAGTATAATGAAAAAAAGGGCTGGCTGAAATGTGTTGCAGAACTCATAGTACTGAATGATTGGATGATAAAATGCTGGAGGAAATTGCTTGTAAGATAAACGAAAGCAGTGTGTGCAGGAGGAGGGGGGATTACAGTGCAGTGTGTGCCCTGATGAGTGCTGCACCAAGTGTCAACTGCTCTGGAAGGAGACTTTGTGGTCATCCTGTAAAAATGGCAGCATAATGATTGATAAAACAAGTCAGGACTTATTAGTGAAGGAACAGGAATTAAAACAGAAAGCATGAATATGCTGTTGTGTAAATACGTGGTGCTCCCCTGTCTTCTGGGGAGGTTTGGTCCTCCCTCTCTTCCATCTCACCTCCCCCAACCCACAGAATGTTGTAAAGAAGAAGAAAAATGCAAAGTATGGGGTGATAAAGAGCCACCAGGCATCCTCAATCTGGAAAGAGGCACACAAAAATGGTGGGAGTATTTTCTCCTGGATGGGATAAGCCAAGCCTTGCCCAAGAGGACTGGATTACATTCCAGCCAGTGCCAGAGAGCAGTTGCTTGATGCAGTCACTCAAGGCAAGGCATCTCGTGGGTTGTGCCTGTGGTGTAACGGGTGGTGTCTGCTAGCTTGAGCACCCTTTTGCTTTGTGTGACTGGGATGCATCTGACCAGTAGCTCATGTCTTAAGTCACTTTAAACATAATCTCACGTACAGTATGTGTTTTCTTAAGCCTTGGACCCTACGCAAGAGAAACTAATAGATTTCGGAATTCGTAATCTGTCTGCGCATTAGCATCTCATCTGTAAGATGCACCATTTGCCTAAGACATTTCCTTTGGAAATAAATGTCATGCAATATTCCTGAAGCATTTCAAAGATGTAGAAATGAACACATGAAAATAATTATGCATGCATGAAGAATCCTGTAGAATTTGAATGAGAATTTCAAGTCCTAGAGTTTTTCTATGTAAGTGCAAGCAGGAAGCTGAACATGGACCAGGGAAGGGCAACAAATTCATGAGGCTGATGATTAAGAGAGGACTTCCAGCGTGTGAAGAGAGACTGTGGTTTGATATAGTTGTGTTAAGTGAACCAAAGTAATGATATATGATTATTGATGATAATTCTGGTGGTGTTAACTATTTTGTTGCTGATTTTGCAAGTTGATATTACAGTCTTTGTTGGTATTGCTTGTTTAATATATGTACTTTGTTGTTCTTAATGTTTCTTATCTTAAGGTGGCTTACTTTCTCCTCTCCTGCTCCCAAAAATAATTAAATGCTGTTTAATGATGACCAACCAGTTTAGATAACAGGATGTTCTTGGTCACTCTTGTAATAGAAAAAATGACAAATACAGTAAAGAAAACTTGTCTTTCAGTGATTTGAAATAGCTGAGGTTTATTCATTTCATGGGAAGTTTATGAGCTGGTGTTTGTGAATGGTTAGACACATGACCATTAGGAAGGAGAGGAGAAATCCCAAATGACTTTTTTTCTTCTTTTTGTTTTTTATTCGGTATTTTCCCAGAATTCCATTTTGGTTGCTCTGATGATCTACAGGAAGTCTGAGTTCCCAATTCAACACTTCGCTTAAGTTCTTAATGTAGAAGGATATAAAAGTTCTTAACATGAAAGTAAATCATAGAATCACAGAATCATAGAATGGTTTGGGTTGGAAGGGACCTTAAAATCGTCTAGTTCCAACCCCTGCCATGGGAAGGGACATCTTTCACTAGACCAGGTTGCTCAGAGCTCCATCCAGCCTGGCCTTGAACACTTTGAGGAGTAAGGCATCCACAGCTTCTCTGGGCAACCCATTCCAGTGCCTCACTATCCTCACAGGAGAGAATTTCTTCCTAGTATCTAATCTAAACCTGTTCTCTTTCAGTTTGAAACCATTCCCCCTTATCCTGTCACTAAATTTGCTTTGTTAGGGCTCATACAGGACTAATTCAGCCTTAATCTAGAAATCTTCTTCTCATGTTTTGCGGTAACATGCAAGTAGGTGGAAACCTTGATTTTTCTGAAGTGTAACACGACCGGAGAAAATCCTGTCTTTGGTGTATTGCCTAGTTCTACTGCCATCCTCCATTTTATCCCTGGGAAAATACCTAGTTTAACTTTCAGTGTGAAGCTCTGCTGATCAATATGTTACAAGCATAGTAAAGTTCAAGAAATTGCCTCCATTACTATCTTGAGATGAGAAATTGATTTAGCTGCATTCTCTCTCTGTTAATTCATCTGTGCTTTACTTTCCCATAAAAGGTATTATGTGCTCCTTATTTTCCAGCAGCGTCATCAATCCTAATGAAGAGAGAGAACTGAAAATTTATATTGTGCGTATGGGATAGCTGATCTCTGACTTAGGTCTTAATTTGTAAATGTTGCTGGAGGCTCCGCTTCTTAGCTTTTCCTTACTGTGCTTTGGTTGTATGCAAAATCTAGGGGCTGGGACTGGAGCAAAACTGAAGAATATGGCAAAAGAATATAAAATTAGATTGCTTTTTAATATAAACTTCAAAAAATGAGATGCTGATTAAAATTTAATGAAAATAATTAAAACCTCATTTGTGAATTTTATGTACTTTTGTAGTGTTTGGTGCTGAATTAATTATGTTGGGACTGTTTTCAGTATTTATCAGCCATCAGTTCACTACCTCTGTCTCCAAAATGCCCAAAGTTTAATTTTTTAACTGTGGTATTATGTATGAGAGTTTGCATGTATCTGATAATTCGTGTACACCTGCATATGGGTGTTATTGTTGCTCCAGTGATGAAGTAGTATAGTGGGAAAGGCAGCAAAAACAAATAAGAAAAACAGGAAAGGGTTTTCCTGGGCATTCCTGTTGTTTTTCCTGGCATCCGTTGCCCTGGCCTCTTGCAGGAAGCTACCAGGGATGGTTTGTCTGCAGAATATTTTGGCATTTTTAGGCTTAATACGAGCATTTGTTGTTCAGAGCAGATGGATAACTGAAAAAGAAAGCAAAGCTATTAATTGTGACTTTGGTCACAGCTCATGATAACACAGAATAACACAGAATATGCTGAATTGGAAGGGACTCACAAGGATGATGGAGTCCAATGCCTGGCCCTGCGCAGGACTATCCCCAAGAATCCCACCATGTGCCCAAGGGTATCATCCAAATGCTTCTTGAACTCTGGCAGGCTTGGTGCTGTGACAATTTCCCTGTTTCAGTGCCCAACCACCTGTGAAGAACCTTTTTCGAATATTCAGTCTAAACCCCCCGGCACAACTTCAGCCCATTGCGCTGGATTCTATCACTGGTTATCACAAAGAAGAGATCAGTGTCTGCTCCTCGTCTTCCCCTCACAAGGAAGTTGTAACTGCAGTGAGATCTCCTCCAGGCTGAACAGACCAAATGACCTCAGCCTCTCCTCATATGCTTTCCCCTCAAGGCCCTTCACCATCTTTGTTGCCCTCCTTTGGACACTCTCTAACAGCTTAATATCCTTCTTATACTGCAGTGCCCAAAACTGCACGCAGTATTCAAGGTGAGGCCTCCCAGTGCAGAGCAGAGTGGGACAATCCTTGACTGGCTGGCGATGCTTTGCCTGATGCCCCCCAGGACATGGTTGGCCCTCCTGGCTCCCAGGGTACTGCTCACTCACATTCAGTCCCATCGACCAGGACCTCCTGGTCCCTTTCCGTGGCACTGCTTTCCAGCATCTCGTTCCCCGGCCTGTATGTACATCCTGGATTGCCCCATCCCAGGCTATAGCAGTTACTTTTTAAAGATTAAATTTAAACATATTGGCAAGTTCTAAACAGTTGTGTTAAACTGGGACAAAACCCCCCCGGCATTTTGTCACTTGGCTCCCTTGGTGTTAAACTCAGGTTCTCTGTATGTATCTGAGTATTTACTCTTACAAATAGAAATGGTACACCTTTGCCCATTGTCTAGAATATTTAGTATGCCTGTTACAGACCTGGAGGTGTTAATTACCAATATAAAAACCAAGTCAGGTATCTCACTGTGTACACGTGGATTTATTAGAACTTGTCTTATTTTGACAGGTAAATTCATGGATTTGCTTAGAAAAGTTGTAAGCAGGTGGGATGCAAGCAGGTTTGCGTTTGGGGACATTTGTAGCATTTCAGCTCATGTTTGCAGCAGGATGTGGATGTGCACAGATTTTAGTTACTGGGGCTCAATACGATAGTGTTGTAAGCAAAAACTCACTTAGATCTACAAAACTCCGTATATCCCTGGGTGATGCTACCAGCATTTGCCATCAGCTCAGGTTTTCTGTTGAAGAAATATGTTTTAGGCAGATCAGGCTTTGTAAGGGGCTTCGCTGTCTCTCATGGTGCATGTTTCGATGGGTGATGTCTGGACTGTGTGTTGGACCTGTCTCTTTTCTGTGGGCTTGGGTTTGTGGTGTTGGTTGACTAAGGGAGGGCACCTGGTCTGTGCTGGACTTGGGGGACAGCTTCTTGCTCTATGTAGTGGTGTCACAGTGCTTCAGCATGCTATTAGAGATTTTAAAAGAATAATTTAAGCAAGTGACTCTAACATGAAGGTGAGAGGAAGTAAATGCTGATTGACCTCACTGAGGTTATCTGTGATCATTCCTACATTTTTGTTCTTAAGCCTGGAATGATTTTCCAAAACCAGCAGGGCTCAGTGTGAATGAAAAGTTTTCCATTGATATCATGGAGCTGTGAATTGCACCCTAAGCTTCCAGGCTTGTTTTACAGAATCACAGAATACCAGGTTGGAAGGAACCTAAAGGATCGTCTGGTACAATCCACAAGACCTTGCATTTTTTTTGTGGTGCTCTGTAAGGTTCTTGTTAGCCCACTCTTCTAGCCTACCCAGGTCTTCCTGCAGAGTGTGCTTCCCTGCCTAGCTTGGTATCATCAGAAAACTTTATCAGGGTACACTTATGCCATCTTCCAGATTACTTATGAAGGTATTAAACAGCAATGGGCTCAGTATTGGTCCCTGGGGGACCTCCCTTGTGCCCGGTTGCCATTTGGAAAAGGAGCTGTTTACCACCACTCTCTGGGTGCCACCTGTCACCCAGTTTCCCACTGACACATGGACCACTTGTCCAGACTGTAACACAGCAGTTTCTCTAGAAGGAGGCTGTGGGAAACTATATAAAAGTGTGGGCGAAATCCAGGTAGGCAGTGTCCACCGCTTGCCCCACATCAACAGCTTTGTTGTAGAAGCACAATTTGCCCTTGGTGAATACACGCTGGCTTCTTCTGATCACATGTTTCATTTCATTGTGATAACCCCCTGCAGGATTCGTTCTGTAACTTTTCCAGGGACTGAAGTATGGCTGATGGGCCTGTAATTTCTCGGATCCTCCTTTAAGCCCTTCTTGTAGATGGGAGTGACATTAGCTGCCTTCCAGCCTTCTGGGATGTCCCACAATCTTCATAACTTCTCTAAGGTTATGTAGAGGGGCCTCACAGTGATGTCAGCCAGCCTTCTTAATACCCTCAGGTGCTGAGGGCCTTTCCTAAAAGCCATCCAGGCAGCAGCATTTACAAAAACAAATGTGTTGTTTTCATTTCAATAATTTAAGATGCCTTGTCTAGATATCTCTTCTGCAGTGGGTGACAGCCTGATTGTTATTTCCTGCATCTTTGACTTTCATTAATCCCTCCCTTCCTGATTTCTGTACCTTCTGTTGTTTGTGTGACACTCATCATGTAGGTTGCAAGCTCTGGGCCAGCAAATCTCTCCATGAGAGAAGCCACTGGGTTCTGTCAAAGCAGCCTGGGATGCTGTGAAATCTTTATGGTCTCTGCAGTAGAGGCAAGATGTTGTTTTATTTATTGCATCAACATAACCCATTCCTCATTTTGCAGTAAGTGCCAAACTGAGTAAAAAGTAAAGATCCATTTTCTTGCATTTCAGTCTGTAATTTGAAGGACTGTGGATGTATCAGTCCCAGAGATTTGACAGTGAAGCAGTCTCTTTTACTGTCACTATGGGAAAGGGGTTCTTGGTGGTTCTTTAAAGGAGATGAATCCTGGTAGATGTCCTCTGCAATAGTGACTTAAAGGAGAGAGCAACCTGTTGATAATATTTTGAATAGAAGTTAGTATTTTGCTGTGTTACAGTAGGAAGCTCACAGGTCTGCTCGTGCTTTGGGCCAAGCTGGTAACAGAAGAGTCACCTGTGGGGAAAAACTAATTTTTGCATTCTTTTCCTTTGTTCAGATATATCACTCTGAGATCACAGAATGAAAGGAGCATGAAATGTTATGGCAAAGACAGCACAACAAGATCCAAGAATCTCACAAATGCTCAAAAATCAGGTAATGTCACAGCATCATATGTCCAGTTTCTCTAAGGCTGGCTTGTCTAATAGATTCTATGCTTTTTGACTGTTTTCCAGAATTTGGGCATCTGAGTCTCTGACTTTATTGATGGGCTTCTCAAATATGATTAGTTGTGCATTGGCTGTGTATCTTGTAAAATACTATTTCACAGTATGTATGACACAGGAGATAGACACACATTTATATCTTTCTAAAAGACTACTTTAGCTGTGTTGTCTCATACAAGCAAAAGGACATTACCTTAATTTGAAAAAAAATAAAAGCAGCAGCCATGGTGGTCAGTTCTGCACAACCATTTGACCTGGTTCCATTGCTAGATACCAACATGGTGTAGTTTAGAGGGATGGACTTTTCAGAAAGTCCTGCAGCTGCATTTCTGAAAACTTTTGGGAGAGACACCGGGCTCAAAATAGCTGTTCCCTCCCCACTGAGAGCTTAGCCATATGCTATTTTCCACATACTACTACTTCTGCTTGTTTTTTTTTTTTTAAATTATTTATCTGTCTCAGGATGTTTCCTCCTTGCCTGTTTTTGTAAATCCTGGCATATGCTCTTTGACTGTTTCAGAGCATTTACAGTTACAGAAGAAGGCAATCACATTACACGCTACGGGTCGTAAACACTGCAGAGGTCAGGGAGAAACTGGTTAAGTGCGTTACAAGGATGCTCACCTTGAACTAAAATTGTGTGTGCTTATCCTGGCTGTGGTAACAGCAATAGCTGATGCATTGATGTTTGAGTGAGAAGGCTTAAAAATCGCTCCCAAAATGTAGCCACTTACAGTAAGTGAGCAAGATCTAACCTTTCTGTCCTAAGATCTTCATACCCCTGGCTTTTCATGTCTGCAGAACTAGGATCTTGCTGGGGAGTAAAAAGTCATTCAGTTCAGTAATAGAAGAAAACTAAAATATGAAGTTGAGGGCAATTTTGCTAATGGGACATGTTTATTTTCCAGGAAGCGTTTGAGAGTATTGCCCTCAGCAGAAGGGACTAAGATTTGTGTCGTCTGAGCAGTCAGTAAACCCAGGCTGGCTGAAGAGATTTCAGAAGATTTCAGATAAAGTTTCACAGACAGCTTCAGCCTTGATCAAATATGCAGTAATGCATTGGTGAATATTTAAAAAAAAAAAAAAAAGCTACTGTGTTTATCACTTTAGTTAGTACTGTCTTCGGTATGCTTTTAGTCAGGTAGTCATGGAATATGCAAATCAAGTGCCCTTCTGGCCTTAGTCAAGGCTTGTCATTTTTTTTTTTAATCATTATTGTGAGGATATCACATAATTTTACATTTGCCATTTTTTATGAAGTAATGTGATACCTGCTTCAGTTGCAGTTCTCTGAAGCCTTTAGAGTACCTTGAAACTGTAACACCAATTCACTGACAGCAAAGATAATCAGATTTGTTGAAGCAACCTTCTTTGTTTCTTTGGGACTCATGAAATTGTATCTCCCTTAAACTAAATTCAGTTAATGGCTTTATTTAGAAATCAGCCTCCTCTTCTTGAATAACCAGAATTCTGTTTGGGGGAAAAAAAGATTTTCATTAAATTACCACTGCCTCTGAATGCATTTTCTACTTACAACTTAGATCAAAAAGAGAGGAAAATGTTTCTTCTTGTTTGTCTTCCTTTCTCCTCCCCCTTTTCTAGACACTTTCCTGAGATGATCAACTGTTGTTTTTGCTGTTGGTTTTTTTTTTTGTTGTTGTTGTTGTTGCCTTTTTTAAAACTTCATTGAAGTAGAGAAATTACTTGGTTCCTCTCCCAATGCCATCGTTGTTCTCCCCTCCCCCAAGTCCAATGTGTTCTTTATTAAACTGAATTAGGACATTCTAGTCTCTCTTAAAAGTGGAAATGGGAACAGCTTAAATGAGCAGCCACATGAGACGCAGCAGCCTTTCCAACTGCACTGCAGAAGAAGCTCAGCTGCAAAGGGAATGATAATTTTTGAAGGATTTCTGCAACTGTTGAAGAATTACCAGCATTAATATTAAAAAGCAGCTGATCTGTTTTTTCCTTTCCATTTTAAGAGTGTATAGCTTTCTTACTATGCTTGATATAAAAATCAGTCTACTAAATATTTTGCTTTTTTTTCAATCCTCTTCACTTTTGTAATGCCTTCATTTCCATACTTTCTCATATACTGGAGTGAGGTTTTTTGTTGGGGCTGGTTTTGCCTAAATATGCCAACCTTGGGGTTTGTAGACAGATAATGGGCATGGGTTTGAGATCTCTGCCATCCAAAAACAGCCAAAATTGAAGTGCAGTAGAAACCATAGAAGCAGTTGTATCCAGGATTGGGATGAAAAGGTTTTCATCCCTGTAAGCATTTGTCCTTGAGACAGCTATAGAAAATTATTGGCCCTTGAAATCCATATTGCTACTTCAGTGTTTATTTTACCTAAAATAACCATGATCCTGATACCCTTTGACCCTTATTTTCGGTCTCTGCCTCTCTTTATTGCTATATCAGATGTCTTTGGGGTTTCTATAGATATTAAAAAAAAAAAAAAAAAAGTAGATTTTTGAGTTACCGTCTCACCTTTCCTCTCTGCTGGTTCACCCAACCACCTTGCTTGGCTTTTGAAATTATTAATTCCGTTTGAGCACTGTGCTGCTTTTTAGCTGTTCTTCAGTGTGGGTTCATAGTGCCCAGCTGAAAACCGGGACTATCTGTGCTGTCCCTTAAATGGCTGGGTTATGGCCCCAGCCTGTGTGGCAGGGGCTGCTGGTAGCACTGGTGTTTAGCAGAATGGAGCAGGGAAGGAACTGCTGTTTATTCCTGTTTCTATCTTAAAGGAAATCGGAGAGCAAGATGCTGTGAATGATGGCTGTCTTCATTTAGGAATAGCTTGGCAGGAGATCTGACAGTTCTGAATAACAAAACAGGTCAATAAAGACATTCTCATAAAAAAGGCTAAAAATTGAATAAGATAAGCCCTGGTTTGTTTCTGTTGAACCTAATGGAGGGGGGAGCATTGGAGAAAAAGAAGGGAAGGGACAACTTGATTTGGATTTTATCTTATCTGCAGTTAAGAATGAAGCACATATTCTAACAGCAGAAAGACAGCAACTTGAGAAAGCCCTGTCTCAGCCTGTGCAACTGAGGGGTGGTAAGGCACGATGGAAACATGTCTGCAGTGTTGGGAGAACACACAGCAATGACACATTTCTGGGGCAGGCATGCCTTAAGTGTTACAAAACTGCTAAGGCTGCTAAGAGTGGTGGTTAAGCTTGCTTTAGCTGACGTGTTATCGTCCCAGAGGGAGAGAGGGACACAAGAAGGGATGGTGCCCCAGCACATGAGCATCTGCTTGATGCTGTTGCTTGTGAGTATGTGCAGGTACTCTGTCCTGAAGAAGCTGGCTGAACGTGGAGGGGTGTTTTCCTTTGGGTTTTTTGGCCTCTGCCAGCTTATACAGTCTTTTTGTTTTCAGGCTAACTAGTAATTAATCTATAAAAGCATGTAGATGTTTTGCTTAAAGGAACAGCTGAAAAACTTGAAATAAGTTAGACAAACTGTAGGATCCATTTCCCTTTTGAAACACAGCCATGCAGCGTACCGAGATTGGTTAGGTCAGTGCAGTGCTATAATAACTTTACAGCCTTTTAATGAGTCTGCTTCCTTCAGCATCTGCTCTTGTACAGTCTTTTGTCATCCCTCTCCATTAACTCAGTTCTGAAACTGACTCTGGCTGGTTTTGCAGCCCACACCCAGCCCAACTTTCCTGCATGCACTTATTTGGAGTGGATGCCTTGTTCTGAAATTCATGTGAATTTAGGCAGTTCAGTTGCGTGACTGTGGTTTGATCTGTTATTTACTCAATTTGAAAAATTCGACAGGTTTTGGCTTCTGTGGTGTGTGATGGAGCTGGGAGTGTTTCACTGCCTGTTGTCTTCTCTGAGTTCATAGAATGGCTTGGGTTGGAAGGCACTTTAAGATCATCTAGTTCCAACTACTCTACCATGGATAGGACACCCTTCACTAGACCAGGTTGCTCAGAGCTCCATCCAGCAGGGCCTTAAACACTTCTGGGAATAGGGCATCCACAGCTTCTCTGGGCAACCCGTTCCAGTGTCTCACCACCCTCACAGCAAAGAAGTTTTTCTTCATATATAATCTAAACCTGCTCTCCCTCAGTTTAAAACCATTCCCCCTTGTCCTGTCTCTGCAGGGTCTTGTAAATAGTCTCTCTCCATAGGCTCTTTTCAAGTACTGGAAAGCCACAGTTATGTCACCCAGAAGCCTTCTCTTTTCTAGACTGAACAATCCCAGTTCTCTTAGCCTTTCCTCATAGGAGAGGTGCTCCATCTCTGTCATCACCTTCTCTGGACTCACTCCAACAGTCAGTGTCCATCCTATGCTGGGAACTCTGCAACTTCTTCTGGCTATCCAGTGATAACAGTTTACAAAAGAGAAAAATAGAATCACCTTTATTGAAGACTGATAATGTTGGAATTTTCTTCCATTTCATGTTTACCAGAATTAAGTTATGACATACTTCCAGGAGTAATTATATCGCCTTTTAGCTGCTTGTGTTTGAAAGTGGAGTGTGTAAAGACATTTCAGCCATCTTGGCGTGTCCGTGGCCTTTAGTCTGGAGGCTGGAGCTGTGCAAGTTTGCAGGGGACCTTGCTGAAATGATGAGAAAAGAGTTGGAGCAAAACCTCGTCTCTGTTGAAATCAATTGAATTCCCATTAGCTTGAGTCCAAATTTCATCCATAAACTTAAGTAGGGTATTTCTGGGCAGTCTACAGAAATGTTTCTGTCCATTTGCATTTGTTTTCATGTTTCTTTGTAATGATTGCATAATTGGAATGTATCTGCAATGTCAGAAATGTAGTAGGTTAAAAAGCATAAATGACTGTTAGGAAGAGAAGAAACACAGAAATGCAGAACCATTGTTTTTGTAAAACTCCTGCTGCTTTTAGTTGTTTGATTTAACCATTTAGTAGAGAGAGTTGTTATGATAAATGTCAGTGATGGGTGTTTAGGCACCAATGCTAAACAAAAAGGAGAAAAAGCACCCTTTTTTTCCTGTCACTGAAAGAAATAGAAGTCATTCAGAGTGCTGCCAATGGCTTCTCAGTTGGCCAGAGATTTTTGGTGCCTCTAAAGCCTTAAAGATGTTGCATGCAGCACTGATATATTCGGATGGGTTGTAATCCAAGAAGAAATGTGTATTGTTAGCGTTTTGTTAAAACCAATAGCAAATGCTCGCTGTATAAAGCATCAAGCCTGATCGAGTACTAAAAAAATATTTGGTATCTAAGGGACTGGTTTATTACTGATTATGCTTCTATCAACATGCCTGTATGTTTTTTTTTCCTGTTACCTGAATGCAGAATAGCAATGCTTTTTAAACCTTTGCATTTTCTCCTTCCAGATGAGTGATGAATTTGAAAGAAATGTTTTCTTTTTTTTTTTATTTATTTTTTAAGTGGGGGGATTTGAAAACAATGTGAATTTTTTCAAATGTGGTTCTCACAATGACTAAACTTTCCAGTCTTTTTGTGATTTGATTGGTATTTTAGTGTAATATTCCATTTTTTTTCCCTGATTTTTACAAATGTTTCTGTATAACTGTGATGTATAACTGTAATCCACCTAGCACACAGCAGTATGTCCCAACTCCTAAACCAGAGCTGAGTTGAGGATGGCAGAGCTGCTGGAGAGGGAACTTCTGTCAGCATTTTTTTTTTTCTTTTGATTCTGAGAGAGGGGAAGAGAGGTGTTTGTACTAACGAATCGGATATAAAACCTCTTGACTGCTTTCCAGTATCCTCAGAACTGTGACAGGTAACCCCCAGGTGAAAGGGTGCAGTAAGTGGAATTTGGCGGGTGCCCAAGGAACGGCATTTTCTGCCATGACTGCAGCACTGGCTGTGGCTGCTGGTACAGTCGGTAGCATCTGCCATCATGGTGCTCCTGCCTGTGGGAAGAGAAGGGGCCAGGGGTCTGGTTGGCCACTTGATTCATTTTTGTACCAAAATCTTGTTGTTTGCTCTCTTATTCTTAAGTCTCTTTACTGTCCTTACTCTTGGAATTCTTGTGGTCTTTTAATTGTCTCCTGGAGACATTTATTTTCCCTCACTGGTTTGTATCACTGTTATTTCTTGTCCTTTGACTAATACTTGTAACTTCAAAATTTAAGAAGAAGGGTCAAAACCAAGGAACTTGGTGTAAATTACAGATCTGTTAATTGGTAAAATGGGACATAGCTCCTATACAAAAGGTGTACAACGTGTAGATCCAGTAGTACCCTGTTTTTATGAGAAGATGTGTTCACACCATCTCAATGGAGCTTTCTTAACTTGGCAGGCATAAAACAAGTAGCATATTCCCCCTCTTCCTCTAAACGTTGATGGCCTTTCAGTGTGAAATATCACACAGTGTTTATTTTTATGCCTTTTTAATGTTTTGTGGAAGGTTTGTTTAGTTTCCCTTCGTAATTTTTAATAGGAAGTCTTTGAAGTTGTGTTGTGGATGAAAAATCCTGTTGGCAGCCTGGCTGTTCATTGTTGACTCCTATCTTCTTCAATTGTTCATCTATAAAAATTTGGAAGGGAGTGTGTTCAGAGAAACTGTGAAGCAATGTATATTTCTGTAAAGGGGAAATAAATGTGCAATTAATCTCAGCTATTATTTGTCTCGTGGAAATGTTACTTAGTAATGGCTGCAGATGGTTTACACAAACTGTACACACTGCAAGCCCTCTTCATTGGGAGCTATGGTTTTCTGTCATACATTATGTTAGAACGGAAAAGGTTTTTTCCTGCCTGCAGCTATGCATTACCCTTGTTTGCTGTTGCTAGCACAAACTCTCCTTAATATGCATCTGGCAATGGTTAAAATTTTCCCCATCGGTGACTTCACATTTATCCATCTAAATCGCGGATTCTCCTAAGTTTAAAAAGGTAAGGACATCAGTGTGTAGGAGTCTCTGGTGGAGAGCATTACGTGTAGAAAATCAGATGTGAGGGAGGCAGAGTTAAGGTTTTGGTCTAATATTTTTATGCTCTTGTTAAACTTCAGAATCAGCTGTAACATATTTATGAGTGCGTAAGCATATTGTACTTCTGTGCATATGTGTAATTGCAGACACAGTGATTGCATCTTATTGTGGAATAGTCCAACAGCCCTATAATGTGCTTATGGATTTTTTTATTCATCGAAAACAGATGTCTGTAAAATGTTACTTTGAGTTACAGTTTATACAGTAAAAATTATAAAAGGTTGCATCTGAGAGGGTAGAACAGAAGCTGGGAGTTCAGCACTCCCAGTGTAAGGTGAGTGAAATGATTCCCATTGACTGGTTTGGTCTTAGCATATATCCTACAGGCCAGTCAGCCTCACCTTTGTCCCTGGACAGATGATGAAACAGCTTATCCTGGCTGTTATGTCTAAGGAGGTGAAGGAAAAGATGATGATGATTATTATTATTAATATTATTACTGTTATTATTAATAGCATGGATTCACCAAGGGGAAATACCACTTGACCAATCTGATAGCCTCCTGTGATAGAATGTCTGGCTGTGGATAGATGAGGGGAGAGCAGTGGATGTTGCCTACCCAGACTTCAGCAAGGCATTTGACACTGTCTCTCATAACATCCTCACAGGCAAGCTCAGGAAGTGTGGGTTAGATGAGTGGACAGTGGGGTAGATTGAGAACTGGCTGAATGGCTGATCCCAGAGCCGTGATCGGTGATGCAGTCTGTTTGGAGGTCTATTCCAAGTGGTGTTCACCGGGGCTCAGTACTGGGTCCAGTCTTGTTCAGCTTACTCATCAGTGACCTGGATGAAGGGACAGAACGTACTCTCAACAGGATGATACAAAACTGGGAGGAGTGTCTGATATGCCAGAAGCCTGTGCTGCCATTCAGCCTGACCTGGACAGGATGGAGAATTGGGTGGAGGGGACCTTAATGAAGTTCAGTGATGGCAAGTGTAGGGTCCTGCACCTGGGGAGGAGTAACCTATGTATTGGTACCAGGTGGGGGCCAGCCTGATGGAAAACAGCTCTGTGGAGAAGGACCTGGGGGTCCTGGTGGGCAACAAGCTGTCCCTGAGCCAGCGGTGTGCCCCTGTGGACAAGGCCAATGCTGTCCTAGGGGGTGTTAGGAAGAGCATTGACAGCAGGTTAAGGGAGGTGATTTTGTCCCTCTGCTCAGCCCTAGCAAGGTCTGAGATGAAGTACTGTGTCCAGATCTGGACTCTTCAGTTCAAAAAAGACAAATTCAAAAAACAACCCTCTCCTGCTGGAGAGGGTTCAGCAGAGGGCTATGAAGATGATTAGGGTACTGGAGCATCTCTTATGAGGAGAGGCTGTTTAGCTCCAGTCTGCTTAGCCTGGAGAAAACAGAGAGGGGATCTTACCAATGCATACAAATATCTTAAGCTCAGGTGTCAAGAGAATGGAGCCAGACTTTTTTCAGTGGTGGCCAGCGGCAACAAGGGACAGCGGGCACAAATGGCAACACCAGAAGTTCCGTCTTAGTGTGATACATCCATCTTTATTTGGAGGGTGTCCAAGCATTGGAAAAGGCTGCTCAGAGAGGTTGTGGAGTCTCCTCCTCTGGAGATAGGCACAAGTGAACCTGCTTTAGCAGGGCATTGAACCAGTGATCTACAGAGGTCTCTTCCAACCCCAGCCATTCTGTGAGTCTGTGACTTGACTTGATAGTCAACTGTCTGACTAAAATAAGTCATGAGAGTGCAGGATGTGGCCAGCTTAAAATGCTTGAATGTTCATATACTTTAGGGGAAAAGACAGTTTTGAAGAATAAGCTTTTATTGGTTTGGCAGAATGATTTTATTGGAGCACTAGAGAAGAGGCCGGATAATGGGATGAGATGAAGAAGTCTTAACTGCTCTGAAACAGCCCAGCTGTTACAATTTTGCATCTGATTAGGGATTTCAGAAGATTTTAGAGTTTCCTCTGAGGCAATAACAATAACAGTTTATGCAGAGATCCAACATTTACCTTGTCTTTCACTTACTCCACAGGTGCTTGGTACACTGAACTTACTGATCTGTGTAGGATTTGTGTTGTGGTCCATTTACTGAAGATGTGAAGCAACGTCGAGTCTGAGATTGGAATTACTGACAGACTGGAGGAGACTTTAGTCCTTGTGATGCACATGGACATGCTGAATTATAAGTAATTCTAGCTTCTTCTCCCCTCCCCTCCCCTCACTCAGCTATCTCAGGGTTCATAGAGATTTCAATGGTTTGCGTGCCTGTAAGTTTGGAACAGAAGTGACCAAAAATGGGGGACCAGCAATTGTATAAAACTAACCATACTGCCAACAACAATGAGAACTTGTACTACGAACAACACCAAATGAACTCCCTTCCATCTCTAAATCATAGCTATGGGACGTCTGTTATGGATGCTCCCCAGGCATCCCCCCTCTCCCCTCAGTTTCCCCAAGATTCAAGGGACAGTATAGCTTTGCCTGTAGGTTCAAAAAGCCTCGGTTCAATGCATACGTCTAGACAAACCAGCTGGACACATTCTGGCTCAGGAAACCATGTCCCAGCAAGGAACAATTTGAATAATCAAAGCGCAGTGTGGAGCCCCCTCGGGCAGGGGGACTCCCACGATGGATACCAATACTCTTACTCTCAACCCAGTGAAAACCGGTCGCAAAAAATTACCAGTGGGGTCCTGCATAAATTGGACTCCTTTACACAAGTATTTGCTAACCAAAATCTAAGAATTCAAGTCAACAACATGGCTCAGGTTTTGCACACCGAGTCTCCGATGGTGGATAGTTCTGGTGACAGTGCGCTCAGGCAGCTGCTGTCCCAGAAGCCAGCGGTTGAGCAACAGCCTGTAACTTCCACTGTACAAAGATATCAACCAGTGCCACAGCAAACACAACAGAATTTTGCAAGCACACAGCAAAAGCAACAAATGCAAGTCATGCAGCACCAACAGTTGTACTACGACTACCAGCAGCACTTATCACAAATGCAGATGCATTCTGCATTCCAGCAGGGACAGGCGCACGTTCCGCAGATGCAGTCCCAGCAGCTCTTACCGCAGCAGATGCAGCACCTGCAGCAGCCTCAGTACTACGCTCAGCCACAGCAGGGGCACCAGCGGCTCTCGATGCAGGAGATGCAGCAGCAGCAGCCAGCTCGGCAGCAGCGGCAGTGTCCAGTGCAGATCGCTCAGTATTACCAAACACAACCTGTCATGCAGCAGTTACAGCAACAGCAGCAGCAGATGCAATTGCCACTTCCTCCGTATCACAGGGAACCCGATCCAAAGACTATGCATGAACCACACCAGTACTCTCAGGATCCCAGTCATCCTGTGCAGCTTATCCAGTTGGGAGCAGTGCCTCAGTATTGCTTCCAAGATCCCCATGAACAGTACAGGCACTTGTACCCACAGAGTTTACTGCAGCAGCAGCAGCAAGATCAGCAGAAGCAATACCAGAGCAAGAGCAGAGTGCCATCTCTGAACTCCCATGTTGGCCTCACTCCACCAGAGACCACAGAGGATCCTGCACGGCAGGAGGTAAATTCTGTAGGTAACGCCATCCCTCATCGAACACTTTTGCCACCCTCGGGGGTTCATCTGAACAACAAAAGCTCTCAGCAGGACTCTCCCAGCGCCACATGGCCTCAGGTAAGTAGTATTTTAGATCCATGCTCAGCCAAACTTGTTTGCAGAGGAGTAGCAAGGTGTGGAAACTCTTCAGGAGAGTCAGAAGGTTAGGATGTGAGTGGTGGGCATCTCTGGGATGTTTTGGGGAATTGCATTAACAGGCTTCTGTCTTTATCTCTGGGTTGGCTTTGGGCCAGGCTGGCAGCAGCACAGAACTACTGCTGTGGCGCTGCTGCTTTCCTTCTGAGAGGCTTTGGGAAGGTCTGCTTCGGTTTCTGGGGAGGAGGGACCCAGTGACAACGAAGCGTTCTTGCTGATTTTTTCAACACCTGCGAGCTCAGTTGTTCAGGAGCACTTAGTCAGCTACTTGTTTCCAAAAGTAGTGCTTCTGGGTCAGAACAAAGGCTTCAAACAGCGGGTGAATGGAAGAAAACTTGCACTAGCTATGCTCACAGGGGCACTGATTTGATGTCAGGCTGTCAACTCAGAGGCTTTTAATATCAGTAAAATCATACACAAAATGCAGACTTCATGCTGTAAGGCTCTTCATTTGCGCATTAATATTTCCAGAAAAATTATTTTCTCCTTTTTCCCTTCTTTTCCTTTCTCCTCGTTTGATAGCAGGTGCAACTGTCAGAAGGCAGACTGCAGCAGCTGTCCCCAGAACAAAGGTATTTTAAAATTTTTTGGGGGGTCTTTTTAATTTAAATATGAGAAACGCAAAGTTCTGCAATTTAGAGGGAAAAGAATGCAGTCTGGGTAGGTAATATTTGTTGCTCTTCTAGAAACATCTTTAGTTTTGTGGTTTGTGATTTTAAGTTTGTGTGATTTCCAGCATCACCCTTCCACAATAAAATCAAATAAATGTTTTGTCTTTTTTTTTAAAAAAAAAAAAAAAAAAAAAAAAAAAAAAAAAAAAAAAAAAAAAAAAAAAAAAAAAAAAAAAAAAAAAAAAAAGGTGGGTGGGAAGGGAACCAAATTAAAACCAAAAGCAGGGGAGCAGTTTGCTCTATGCTGCATTTATAAACGAAAGAATGGTGTGTGGTTAGGATTTGTAACTTTGGCAGTTTGGCAGCAGAGATCCTCTGTTTTTTCTTAAGGTCTCACCTCTGAAGGATGAGGTTGACAATAAGTTAGAGGCATTGCATCCAAGTACTTGTTAATTGGTGTCGTGAGGGGGGAAATGTAGGCCTGTCATGATAGATCTCATGGGTTCTCAGACTTCTTTGCATTGAGACTCACGTTTTGATGAGCATGTCCTACTCAAAACTTCCCTTCTCCCCATCTTGGGAGCAGCTCACCTAGGTTATTTGCCACGTATTCCACAGCAGTCACCACATGCTTAACTATGACTTCATAACCATCTAGCTGTAAAATTTTATTTAGTTCCTTGACTAAAAGAGCTTCCTCTGCAACAAAGGAAATATGCCAAACTAATGTTTTTTCTTCTGCTCCATGCTTAAAAAAATGAAAACAAATATAGTGGCCAGAACAGAGAAGCACTTCCTGAGAGAGCTGATGCGAAGAACAAGCTAATGTGTTCAATATGCTTGAAGGAGTTTAAGAGTTTGCCTGCTCTAAATGGTCACATGAGGTCACACGGAGGAGTAAGAGCATCTCCTAACTTCAAACAGGTATCAGTCCATTTTACTTCAGTATTTGGCACTCTCCTTTTGTGTTTGCTTGCTTTGCAACGCTTTGCTTTGCTGTCAAAACTTGTTCTTCTCAGCGCTGTTTTGTTATGTCATACCCTGTGTAAGTAGAAATGCACATAATTCTGTTAGTTTGTAGGCCAGAGGTCTTGTTTTAAACTCAGAGGCAGTGGTGGAGGACAGATCAGTGTTTGTCCTTCTCTGTTTCTCAGCACATTACAGAAACACCCTACAAAGTCATGTCAGGAGTGTCTTAATTTTTTTTCCCCCTCATGTTTGTTTATTATATTAGAAATACGAGGAACATCAAGTCTTCCTTATTTTTATTTGAACTACTTGGATGACTAAGGGATATTTATTGGAAGCCTTCCCAGGCTTTAACTGAAGGAGCAGAATTTTTGAATCTTTGACAGCTTTCTTCCAAAGTGTTTTAGTTCTATGGGTATCAACAAATGCCAAACCAAAAATGTGTTTGAGTTATTCTGCATAAAAATAATTTGCCCTGTCAGTTAGTCGTTCTCTATCCTGATACTTTAGAAATTCTGTCCTAACAAGGAACACCATAGGAAGGCAAAAAGCTACCAAAGTTACACAGTTTGTGTCTTTGTTTTGAGGTGGGTAATGGAGAATTCTGTGTTTGTAGTGATAAAAAGAGATGTGTTTATCTGCCCTCCTGCAAGTTACCTTGTGAAGATGTTTCAGGTGATTATTTGTCACCAAAGCTGTCAACTTCGTTGAAGGCAAATAAAGAGTCCCAAGAAGGAATGCTGGTGTGTGTTCTGTAACCCTGGCCACTTCTTTCCAGCCACGGTGCATATACATTGGGTAGTGTATCAATCCAGAAGCAGCACTCCCTCACTCGGGCTGAAAGCCTTTAATTGTCTGTACAGGATGAAGGAGAGAAACCACCACAGCAGCCGCTGCCTAAAGAGGTGGAAAGCCTCGCGCCCATCGTCATGCCAGTGTCTGTCCCTGTAAAGCTTCTGTCACCTGAGCCCAGCACGCAGCCCTCTGCCAGCGCTGCCACAGTCACAGACAAGCCTGCCAACTCTGTGTCAGATGACGAGATGCCCGTTCTCGTGAAGATGACTTACTCTCCACCATGCAGTCCAAAAGTGGCCAACCCCTGCTCATCCTCTGTGAGTGCTGTGTTTCTTGCCACTAACTGTCCTGTGCTTGTTAAATCCCTTTGCTTGTAGTGCTGCTATTTTCTAAAACATCTGTGTTTTAAAATATTTTCTGGAATCTTTATGATTCCTAATAAACAAAAAAAAAGTCTTGTAGCATCACGGCATTTCTTCCTTCGTCATTTGGAAATACTTATTTTCCCTTTGCTGAGGAATCGAGATCTCAGTTGAAAATAAGTAATTCGATTTTATCCCACTAGAACAAAGGGATTTACTATCTTTTTACTGGTTTTGTTTCTTTTTCCTTTTCAGGCTGCTTCACTGTTATGTTATTGCTTAAATTCGGCAGTTTTATTTCCTCCTGTTCTCTATAGTCAGATATATGTGCTGCTCATTTCAGCTGAAGATAGTGCAGTGCTTAGAGTGGGTGCTCTAAGCCAGTATGAAGCTTGTCGACTTGGAGTTTTGCAGTGAAGTAGTTTTTCCCTTTCTCTCTGCATGCATCAGCTCTAAGGGTTAATCACTGGGAGTTCTGATATGGAAAAAACAGCTATGCTTAGTGCTTTCATTTCGCTCATAAAACTGAAATTGTCAGGCAGCACAAGGAATTGATGGGTACTTGAATGAGATGTGAAAATGCTCTTTATTGTTTTCCTGAAAGAGTCCTGGAGCAAGCAGTATTTATTTCATGTTCCGGTGTAGGAATAGATTCTGCTTGTTCCTTCAAATCCATGTTGGCAGAAACGATATAAGGGATTATTGGGGAGTATAAATACTGTATGGTATTATCTGTACCATACAGAGAAATACTCGTGTGATATTTTTTCTTTTCCTGCTCCATGCAAGGCTGATGACCAAACAAGGTGACAGCATATACCATCATAGGTGACTCCTTAAAATAGTCCATGTATTTATCACCCCCCCAACCTTTCACTCAGACATTCACACTACTTTTAAATGTATATAAAATCTTTTCTCTCTTCCTTTCAGACAGAGGTTTTACACGCAAACTTCCACTTCACTGGGAAAGCCAGCATTTCACAATACTTACTAACTCAGCAGTACAATTTTTCATTTCTATTTCTAGTTCCTCTAAAGAATAGGGACAGTCTTTTCTGAATCCTTGAGCTCTGAGTGGGAGATCTTCTCTAGAGACATCAGAGTAGGTGGCTTGGGCTTGTGTATTTCTGCAGTGTATGTAAAGTGACTGTGATTAAATCTGCCAGTGTTTGGCTAAATGCGCATTCAGTCCCTCAAAATGATGCTTGTGGTCTTTGTTGTTGCCCAAGCAAACGAAACTCATGCAGTTTCCTCTCTGGACCCTATCTTTTATATAAGCAGTAGCATTGGAAACATTGAAAGTTCAAAAGATGTACAGTTTCCCTCTTCTTCTGTAAAAAGATTTTGTGCCATTGGAGAGGGGGTTTTTTCCTAATACCAAAGAACTGAAGCTGTCTTGCATTTATTTATACTGTGCTTTGAGCTGTCCAGAAAAGCTCCCACAAAGTTCATGGAGTCAATAAAATCAAACAGCAGAAAGGAACTAAATATTCAGCAAGGCTATAGGATGGTGAGCAGAAGCTAGCAGTCAATGAGGGTCCATCAGGATCTACCCAGAGTGGATCTATCAAGGTGTGGCAGCAGGGCCCACAAGGACGCATTCTGTCTTGGATAGTAGGAATCAGTTCCTCGAGCTTCAGAAAAGTATCGGGGTGATTCCTAATCGAGAGCCCGTGTACGCCACTGTCTCCTTCACTATTCAGTGTGGTCTTTTCTGAAAGCAGTGGTGGCATAGCCCCACTGAGGTTAAGGTATACTGTAGGTGAAGCAGTGGAGGAGATGGAGGTGTTTAGGACTTCTAAGATGTTGTCTTGGTTGGCTGGTTTGCTTTACACTAGTGAGAAAGAAGTACCAAATGAGCCCTGAATCAAAGACTTGGATCTGGCTCTCTGGTCTCTTTATTAGGTTTTGGGTTGTTTGGATTTTTTCCCCTTTCCTCTTTTTGAGCACTCAATATTCACCGTCTTGATGGACTATATCTCTCCTTGCAGGTAACTTTCACTGTCCGTTATCAAAAAAATTCTCTGTAAAGCTGCATTTTCTTCCATGCAAAAGCAAAACTCTTCCAAAACTTAATTTTTTACATTTACAATTACAGAGAAAAAATGTCAACAGCTGTTGGAGAGGATACAGCCATGATCTAACAGAGAGGACAGGACCTCTGTAATCAAAAACATTTCCTCAAGCTGGAACTTATTAACATAAGGGATAAAGGGTGACAGTGCTAATGCTTGTATAACATGATTTTTATTGGGTGAATGTGATTCACCAGAACCACCCATGGTGTAAAGATGTATGTTGTTTAAACATACATTGTAGTAATTTGCTTCATGTAGTAGTAGAATTTACCAGATGATGCAGACATTCTGGAATAACCCCATCAGTCAAAAATTTTTTTCTGCTTCCCAGATTTATCCTAAAGATAACTTAGAGTTTGAACACCTAAAAGCAGTACATTTAATTCTGTGTTCATCTACCATGTTCTTAAAGCACAAGCTGAGAACCTCTTTCTTCCCACCTCACTCCCATCCCACAGAAATCCAGATTCCAGGTTTGCACAAATTCTGTGCCTTCTGCTTCTGTGTACTCTGATTTTTAACATTCAAATTGTAGAAGTCCGGGCATGTTACAGTGTGTGAATTTCCCAAATGGTCATCTACTACCCTTTTTTTCTCCAAGGAAAAAGGAGAGAGTTAAGTTCAAGATTTGTTGCAGCTGGACTGTAATCAAGCCGATGGGAATGTAGTGATAAGAGGCAAAGAATTTGAATTTATTACATTTTTCTTCCTTTCCTGCTGCTGAGTACTGCAGTAATTTCACTGAGCTCATGTGTCCTTCCTGGTCAAACTAAATGCATGCATTGAAAAAGCTCTCATATAAAGTTTCTAATAAACTGTGGCTCACATGAGGTATCTCCCAACAGCCTGTGTGCTCAGTGCAAATAGAAGTGCCCAGGGTGCCTGGGTGGAGTTGAAGGAGGGTGTGGGAGACTTGTGGTCTGGGAGAGCCGTTCCCAGCACTTTCAAAAGCTGGCAGCAGCCTCTCTATGTCTGTCACTGTGGCTCAGCCCTGCCTTGACCCAGAGGGCTCTCTGATGGAGGTGAAGGTTAATTTGTCCTGGTTTTTCTCACTCCCCTGAGGTTTCTGTATAGATATCTACAGATACTGTACTGGCAAGGGTTATTATGGTGGTGCCTGAATAACTGCGTGCTGGTTACAGCTCTTCTGTGGCCATTGCCCAAATCTGTAGGGGATTGTGCACAAACCACATTTAAGCATGCCTAAATACTAAGGTTTTACATGTTTTCATTTAGGAAACTAGCAAAAAACCTCATCCAAGTGCTGTAAAATTGGAAGAAAACTTCAAACCATTGCAGGATAAGAAGAAGTATCGGCACAGACCGGAACCTCTCTTCATACCTCCTCCTTCTTTCAACCTCAGCATGTCCCACTCCGGTGCCACTCTGTACCAGAGTCAGCTTCGCTCTCCCCGTGTTCTGGGAGATCATCTGCTAGACCGGACACATGAACTCCCCCCCTACACTCCGCCACCGATGCTTAGTCCAGTTCGGCAAGGGTCTGGTCTCTTCAGCAGTGTTATCACTTCATCTCATAGCACCTCACATACTCAGCTGCCACTTACTCCACTGACACCTACTCCACGGGTGCTCCTGTGTCGGTCTAGTAAGTATTACATTTACAGAGTGGCAGTACAAAGGAAATGCCACTGTCCTGTCTTCCTGTGTTACCATGTGGATGATTTCTATGTGTGCTCACATGCATGGCCACATCTGCTAAATCACAGGAAATGCCCAGTTTTGCCTTGGATTTTGCAGAGGCACTGTTGAGAATGGAGGAGCCTAATCAGCGAGTAAGGCTGTGATCTTTCCTTGTGGTCTGCCTTGAGAAAGGACCACCATGCCTCTCATTACATCTGGGCCTTCTGTAGTGGAGGAAAAAGACTTGGTTTGAGGCATGGAGTTTACTTTAAGTGTTTATTCAGTGCTTCTCAAGAAAAGGTGTCTAATCACCCATGATCAGGGCAGTAGAAGCATCTGCTAGTTTGGACATTTCTGTTACCTATAAAAATTTAGACTGTTTCTGTCTAAATATCAATAAAGGGTCATTTTTGCATCATAGACTGGAGTAATGTTAATAGGGAGGTGTCAGTGCAGCCCTGGAGGGGGTGCATCTACAGCAATACTCAAACTGCAATCTCTGTTTCAGATAGTATTGATGGAAGTGTCATTCCAGTGACGCCTGGGCCTGGAGAACAGACTGTTGAACCGTAAGAAAAACAATATTTTTTGTCACTGCTCTTATAGACTATCTCCAGCCTGAAGGATGTGGCCTGAAGTGTTTTGAGCTGGGCAGGTAGTGTTCAACTGCCTGAAATCAGTGTTGGGCTGGAGGCATTGAAGTTTTCTATGGATGGTGGCTGAGGACATTTGGTGCGAAGCAGCTGTGGGAGAATTAGGTGTCATGGCTCAAAAATGCTAGGAGAGGCTTGGTGGCAGCCACTGCAAATGAAGCAACAGTGCTGGCTGGGAAGAGGGCTGTGAGGAAAACGTGCTGATCCAGTACTCTAGCTTTCTAACATACATTTTTGTATCTATGGTGGAGCTTTAGAGAGGTGTTACGTGGTAGGTTCCCCAGGCAAACTGCAAACAGGATTGTCCCTCAGTAGTAATGGCTCTTTCTGCTCTCTACTGAAGAGCACCATTCTCTATGGAACAGAACGTTGCTGTTTCTGACATCTAGCCTCTTTGCTAGTCATGCATATAAGATAGCTTGGGTCGTCCCTAAGGTATGATGTCTCAGTGTAGTTTGAATTGCATATTGAAATTTTTGTTTTCCCCCAAGAGATCAGTTCTCTCTGGTATTCAAAATACTTGCCCCACTGGGAGTAAAGCATTGCGTAAAGCAATCTGACACAATTTCCTGCCACTTGAGTGCAATAAAAGTTTTGTTGGAAATAGAGCGAACACCAGTGTGAATTCTGTTTTTTCTGCATCTCGTGTGGTTGAATATTTATGTATTTATTCATCTTTACAGGCGAATCAATATCGGGTCCAGGTTCCAGGCTGATATTCCTGAGCTGCAGGACAGATTGCTAATGGAGAAAGACGTGCACAAGGCTACTTTGGTCTGGAAACCGTGGCCAGAACTGGAGAACAAAGTCTTCCAACAAAGAGGTAAAATAATTTGCCACTTTAGAAGTTCCTATGTCAGCCTGTGCCTGTTGAAGAAATACACATCGATTTCTCATGTGTGATTTTACAAAACGTTCAGGAGGATGGATATTAATTACTGAGAATGCAGAGAAAGAGACCAGAACTACATGTTACAGCTTCAGAGTAATAGCGTTATATAGTGGCATTTAAAGTGAAGTCTGAATGAACTGCTTTCTGGCAGCCAAGGGGGAAAGATCGTTGCTGGGAAGTTGGGTACTGAACTGCCTGGTAAGGGCAGAGGTCACAGATCAGAGGCAGCTGATGGCCCCTGAGCCTGTCCTGTGACCATAGTTGAGAGGAAATGTGACAGGGTTGGTGGATTCTACCTGTCCTGAACAGAGTTTTTTCTTGCTTCCAGCACAGTTAATTTCTGTTTCTCTACCCTGGCTGGAGCCTTCTTGGCACAGCAACATCACTGGCATGTGCAAGTCACTGTCTCACAGGCAGATCTCTGGCTCTGTCGTAGCTTATCCTATCCCAAGGAGCTCTGCAAGTCCCATTACGTCCTCTCCTCAGTGAGTTATCCTAAAACAAGAAGATGAGATGCTGGGGAGAGAGAGTATTGAAGAAGCTGCTGCCCTGAACTGTGTTGTCTCTGAGTGGCGTAACAAAATCTTTGGCTCTGGATGTTTGACTGATAGGCTACTGTATCATCAGTAAAATGTTGACTTATTTTTGACAGTGGAAGACCTTTTAAATATGAGCTGTTCCAGTGTGTTACCTGGTGGAGGAACTAACTCAGAATACGCTTTGCACTCTCTCTTTGAAGCAAAAGGAGATATTATGGTAAGATAAGAAGCTGAAAGGGGAGAGATGATCCTCTTCTGCAGATAAATTAGCATGCTTTATTAAACGGATTTAGATATGGTTGTATAAAAAAAGATTTCTGATTGATTTGCAATGATGCTTTAAACATCCTGTAACATTTTTGGGGAATGACTTTTCACTTTATTCTCTAATAAATTTAAATTTCAAAGCAGTGCCTCTCTGAAGGCTTACTGTATATTTCATATAGATAAGATTACTTAGTTTATAGCCTTGGAGCTTTGAATGCCTCCCAGCGCTTGCTCCAGCCCTGATATTTCACAGGCTTTATACTTGGTCACAGAGAGCTTAGTCCTCCTCTAGCCCTTATAAAAACCCTTTTTTGTAGCAGCAGTCACATCTACTTATTTGTTCAGAACTGTGAGGTAACTGCACACAGTTCTTATATAAATAATGCATTTCAAATATTTGCATTAGTTTAGTGATGGGAATGTTATTAACTAGGGCAAAACATCCATTTTGCCCAGTGTTGAGAAAGACAAGGCCCTTGCACCAGTTCCTGGAAAGCCAATTTAAAACAAAATGCAGCAGAACACAGGGCTGGACTGATCTCACAGTATTGTCTAATACAGTGGGCTTTAGCTTGTGTCCCAGTTTCCTTAGGCTCTGTTAGCTGTATCTGAGTGGGTCTGAGTCAGGTGACTGAATTTACTGTCAGGATGTGGAATTTGCTTTACAGGGAGTCTGAATTGTCAGGGGAAAAATTGTAGGGATCCACAAATATCTATTTCTCTGCTCTGAAGGAGAATTAGCTATACTTGCTGTCATTCCTGATGGATGTTGACCTAAACAGGTATTCTAAAAGACTTCATGCTATATTAATGCTGTCAAACCAGCCATTAAATATTAGTGTCAATTAAAATTATCAAGTCAAATACAATAAACTGTTTGTATGTGGCATGTGGAAGGCAGGGAAGAGCTGGAAGTTTCTAAGTAGTAACCAGTTTTCTGCTAATTAAGGCAGGGCAGGTGTGCATTAGGTGGTCTTTTGTAAGGTACAGTGTTAATGGGCCTTGAATAATTTGATGTGATTTTATATGACAGAAAAGAGAAAAGGGAGAAAATTAATTCGTATCCTCGTACAAAATAGTCTTCTAAATGCAGTTTTATGCAGCAGCTGATTGCATTTGCTAATTCTGTTTCTCCCTGCTTTTTCATTTAGGTTGCTCTTGAAAAGCTGCTGTTGCTAAAGCCAGTGAGATTGAAGTGTCATCCTTTGGCAAATTACCACTACGCTGGTAGGTTTCCTTGTGATCTCTCTGTCTGCTGGTATAGAGAGTCCAAGCCCGGCATCCCAGGCTGGAGCATGGGATCACACTGCACTCTCTGCTGTCCGCTGCAGGGATGGCAGCATCTCATGGAGAGGTGATGTGGACAGTGTCGAGGGGTTTTTCCAGAGCCTTTCGTTACAAATTTAACAGTTTTTTACATGACTGAGAATATGCGGAAAATTTGCATCCATGTTGCTGTGTAAAATTCTATGGATTTAAAACTGCCTCGAGTGATTCTTTTTCTCTTAAACTGACATGTGATCTCGTTTTAAAACTGCTGCTATTTGTAATTTATAATTTACTATCAGTAAGGTCTGAATTGTTTGGTATGTAAACATCTGCCTTCTCTGAGGTGATGGTGCACAATCAATGAATATGATAATCATGAGCATCCTTGCAAAGAGGCAGTGGTGTAACTCGTAGTACTGTCTTAGTGCTGCTTAGAGAGCCTCTCTTTGTGTGGGTCTAATCAAAATAAGTCTAGGTTGGTGACTTTGACAGACTTAGCAAGAGCTGCATTGGGGTGATGAAGCAGAAGTGCCCCCTGTGAAATACACAATGTGATGTTAAGCCAGGCGACTTGAGTCATGTAACCAGAACATAGATGGCAAATGTCTCTCCTCTGTAGCCCTCTCTATTACCCCCTAACACTTTGTAGTGGCTAACAACCGCTTAAACACAGAACAGGGTTTTTCCTAAGACAGTTGAGGCTTCATCAGGGGAGACCTTATCACTCTCCACAACTACCTGAAAGGAGGTTGCAGCCAGGCGGGGTTTGGTCACTTCTCCCAGACAGCTATCAGTAAGACAAGAGGGCATGGTCTTAAGCTCTGCCAGGGGAGGTTTAGGTTGGATATTAGGAAGAAGTTGTTTACAGAGAGGGTAATCAGGCATTGGAATGGGCTGCTTGGGGAAGTGGTGGATTCTCTGTCCCTGGAGGTATTTAAGAAGAGATTGGATGTGGCACTGAGTGCCATAGTCTAGTAGACCGCAGTGGTAGTATATCAAGGGTTCAGCTTGATGATCTCAGAGGTCCTTTCCAATCCAGCTGATTCTGTGATTCTATGATCTCCAGTTTAGGCTCAATGGGAAACAAACATTCTGGTTTGTCTTCTGGTGGTCAGTCAATCACAGTGTCAAGTTCATTTCCAGTTACAGTCATTGTGCGACATAATTATAGAAACAACCTACTTCCTGGCTGTAGCAGCCCACTGGAAAGGCTCACAAGTAACAGGAGATCTTTTGTAAAGCAAATCCTTACCCCTTGTCCTGAGAACAAGAACAGAAACATGTTTGATGGCAGCTCATAATGATAATGAGTAAATGTGAACATGAGGTTTAGAGTTTTGTCTGAGGGAGATGCCCAGTGCCTTTGATAACAGCTCTGCTGCAGTCAAAAGGGTGGACATGTGGGTGGATGGAGAACATCAGCCAGGAACTTTGACCAGGATCTCTTGACTGAAGAGATGATACTAAATCATACGTGTGAGACAGTTCAGAGCATGAGAGCAGGAAGATGAGGAGATATCCCAGCAACCTCTTCCTCAGTGAACAATCTAATTAGCAAAGCAGATAAGAAATTTCTGCCTGTGTGGCACAGGAGCAACAGCCTTTACTGAAACAACTTCACAGTAGTTTCAGAAAGTGTTTTACTGGGATTCAGGGAGGAGCCAGGAGAGACTTGATTTTTTTAATCTTTAACATGAGATGATACTAATCCTTGTTAACTAGCACTGAAACCTGTGGACACCAGCGTATCACCGTTTCTTAAGCAGCAAAGAAAGTTTGATTGTACTTCCCACAGCATGAAACAAAATATCACCAGTCTGGATTTAAGAACCATAAAATAACAAGACAGAGCATTACTTTCTAATGCTCTTGCATGTGATTGCAACTTATATGACAGCATCACTCAAGCACCATGCAACAGCTCTTGAATAACAGTTTATTTGCTGGTAATCAGCCACTCGAGGCATTTGGGAATTTTCTCTCAATCTAGTGCATGAATAGCTTTAATGTAACTTCAAGTGATATTTGCTTGGGTTGACTTGTGTTTTCTGCTCCATACTCAGAAATCACAGATCCTGGGCCTGCCACATTTAAAGGTGGAATATACTGAAACAGAGCATGGCACGGACTCATGAGAATTACTGATACCTCAAACAATAAATATCGGAACTCACCCCTAGCATTGCCCTCAAATGAGGGTACAAACAAATAGCTCACCTTGGAAACCTGTTGGCTTGTGAGGAAACCAAGCTGTAAAACTTGAGGATTTTCTACTGTGTGCCCAGAGAGCTGGCTATGCTGACCCAGGGCTGATTGGACGAACACTCTAATCTCTCCATCCTAGCTTGGCCATCTGTCAGGATGGTGTTTTAGGGAAGAGAGAGGGAATGTGTATCTAATCACCGTTGCAAACACTTGAATTGTTCTCATCTGAACAGTGGAATTTCTCAGGTCTGAAGCTCTGCAGTGAGAAGGATGCAGGAGAGATGGTCTCTGAAATAAGGCACTTCAAGCAGTCTGGAAGCTTTTTGTAGGTACTGCAGTAGGGTGTGGATCAGACCCAGCATATGCTGAATGTAGTAGATTTGAGCCACCTCTTAGTGGGGCTGCCTAGGTGTAGGTGTGGCCCCCTTGAAACCCATAAGTTGGGCCCAAAGGGCGCAGATTAGTAGAAGATATTTATTGTCAATTAATCAGTGCAAAAACAATATGGCAGGTAACAGAAAATACAGAATGAACGTCTAAACATAAAAGATCAGCTTAAAAATTTTATCTGTATTCTGAAGCCCAAAATTCTTTTTTGCTGCATTGCAGATCTCTCTCTATGCATGTTCTCTATATCTCCCTCAAGCTAACAAGAGCAAAAGTGGTTTCCCAGCAACCAGAGTTAAAAACAGCTTTTCTTCTGTTTCTTTTCCTACACAGGATTTATTCTATTAATTAGGTTACTTCCAATTAACCCGCATAATCTTGTAAGGGTCTCTGCTAATACCACAGCTATTGGGGAAAGTCTGTAAGGCCCAAATCCTCCATAGGTGTCCAATAAAATTAGATCATGGAAGTGATTCTTTGTTATTATTTTTATTGTGTTGTTTTTTTAGGAAGGTGGGGTAGAGGCAGGAGAGCAGCATGACTACAAAAAATTAAAATCCTCCTTTGGTGTTGTTACCCTTTCTAAAGTTATGTTTTGGCATAGTAGAGTAGCCCCCTGGACTGAATCAGTGCATTTACCCCTGCCCGAAGGGAGGGTAAATGCAAACGACTGACAAGTTGTGTAAGAAAGGAATGACACTGGTTCAGGGTGGGAAGGATGGAAAGGCAGTGTGTCAGCAGAAAGATCTTTGGATGATAATAGAATAAGTTAAACTTGTGGCTTGAAGCCAGTGCCTTTCTCTGATGCTTAAGAGAGCTTTAAGTGTAAATCTCTGTGGAAATAACTAATGCATGCTTATATCCAGTACTGAAAAAGCCTACAGAAAACAGGCTGCAGAAAAGTTAATTTTGTAGTTTTCAGCATATAAAGGAGCAGTGAGATACCTGCTCTGAACTTGTAAGCTTGGGAGCTGATGGTGAAAAGCAAAACATTTGTAGTTAATAAAATATATATTTTTTTAATAGACATAAGTAACCTGTAGAGTTCAATACCATGTGTGGTGTCAAGTCCAAGTTAATTGAAATCAGTGCAGAGGCAAACATTTCTATGGAGAATGGTAATGTTGACAGGAGTATTGGGGATTTTTTTTCATAAAAGTTATAGATGTTTCAGAAACTCTCAGGCTAAAGTAGAGTCTTCTCATAGTGTAAGTCATTTCAAAGGCGTCCACATTATGGCTTCTTGCATATCCTTCCTTTAATATATGTAATGCTGCCCACTCTTAAACAGAACACTGATGCAGTAGAGCAATCCTGTGTTCCTTCTCTTTAACTAATACTGAGGAAGCATAAATTCATTTCAATTTAAATGTTGATTTCACATTTTCACGGGCAGTTAGGCTGGTGGAGCAAACGCAGAATAACAATATTTAGAAATTTTATATACAGCTTCCATTAAACGATCAGGAAATACTTTTTGCATATTGCACATTGCTACAATCTCTGCATACTGTTGCACATGTTTTAGGTGTCTTACCTCAAGCCATGCAGGTGAAGAGCTGCAAAAGGATCTTGAAAGAGTTATTGTCTGGAGAACAAAACGATAGATGAACTTCTATGTAGTCAAATGTAAAGTGGCATATATGGGAATAAGCAATACAAGTTTTACACAGGAAGTTAGGAGTTCTCTGGTGATACTTCTCAAGTAGAATGACAGCTTGGGATTATAATGGTGGTTCTAAGAAAGTATCATCTCTGTATTTTACAAAGCTAAAAAAAAGGTCAAACGTGAAGAGAATAGAGAACATGGTGCCACGGTGACAATCGGTGGGTTGCTCATATGTGGACTTCTGTGTGCCTTTCTGGTACTGTCATCTCTATAAGGAATGTTTTAGTACTGGAAAGGTTCAAAGAGGGTCACAAGTAATGATCAAAGGTTTTGGAGTGGCAGAAAGGGCATGCGGTCTTGAATAGCATGGAGATGATGGTCAAGTTTGGGCTCATTTTATCCTCCTCCTGAAGACCAAAGGGTCATCCAGTGAAGCTACTGGGAGCCAGGAAACAAAGAAAGAGGAGATGGCTCTTTATGCAGATGGTTCACATATCTGTGAAACTCCTCAGCAAAGGATGTTTTGGGTGCAAGAATTTTAATCAGCTGAAAGGAAGAGTGTCTCAGCACTTACAAGGGTAGTTACTAAATAAGCAAAAACCAGACTCAGGAAATCCCCTGCACCAAAAGTGGTCAGAGGTTACGAAAAATTGGGGAGAGGAGTTGTGTTTGCTTGCCCTGATCTTACTGTTTCCTAGGCAACCATCTGTGAATACTGCTGGAGGCCGAGTACTGGTTAGATGGACTGGAGGTCTGAGTCAGTACACCCATACTTGTATTTGGGTAGCAGCTATGAGTAGCATTTGCTTGAGGCTTCCCAGCTTTTGTTTCAGATGCTACATCAACATAAAGGTGGTGAGTTTTTACCATTTATAATGAATTAGTTTTGTTTTTTTTTAAAGGTTCTGACAAATGGACACATCAAGAAAGGAGGCTGTTCAAAGAGGCATTGTCCACCTACAGCAAAGACTTCATATATGTACAGAAAATGGTAAGGTTATTTCTGTTCTGTCAATTGTTTGGGGTTTTTTTATCCTTTTGCTGTGTTCTGTTCCTCTTTGTTTTCCCTCCAGGGTCAGACAAGCTTATTGCCGGCGTAGAGCCAGCAGGAGTTACAAGAGTGATTTATTCATTGGACATACCTACACAATAAATACCTGTAAAAAACAGTTACAAATAAATAAAAACTGTTCCTTTTGTTATTACATGTAAAAGTTTCCACACCTGAAGTCCAAATCGTGGCATTCTGCGTGTGGGATAAGTATGGTTCTCCATTATCATCTTGGTGTTCGCTGGCAGTTTGTTAAAAGATACTCGAGTCCCTGGCACGGAGCCTGGTGCCAGAAAGGGTTGAAACCTGTAAATAAAGAGAGAGAGAACATGTTTGGGCTTAATTTTCACGTTCTGCCAAGACGCAGAAAAGGCAAGGTGTATACATCTTAGGGCACAGTACCCTCCTTCTTAGCTCCGATGTTGAAAAACGTGCATTTATGCAAATCAAATCTTAATTCCTAGATTTCTCAGTTGTATTGTACACTTGAGCTATAAAAGTATATTCTGAGTCATTTTCTGGCTGGAGTCTAGAGAATCCCAGAGAAATCTACTGAAGCTGAAAAAGTCAACACAAATTTTGCTGAAAAAACCCCACTATTCTACAAGAGCATTCCTGTTGTAGTTAAACTGCCTTTTTTTTGCCCTCCATTTGAACGTTTGAGTAATAAAGCCTGACTCTTGGAATGTATTCAAATAGTGTTGAATGAAAGAAAAAATTGAGATTGGACTAATTCTGTAATTACTCAACTACAGGTTAAGTCTAAGACAGTTGCACAGTGTGTGGAATACTACTATACCTGGAAGAAAATCTTGCGCTTGGGACGGAAACACAGAACGCGTTTAGAGAAAAAAAGAGATGAATGCCTGGTAAGTCTAAAAGAATATGAGAAGGTTTAACACTGGATAATTTTTGTTTGCCCTATTTTGAGGAGGAGGTTGAACTAGGCGACAGGTATCTTCCAACCAAAATTATTTCATGATGCTAAATTATGTTCTGTATGGACATTGTGTGACCTCAGCTGCACCAAGATCTGTGTTCCTGGACTGAAATGAGTTAAAAGTGCACTATCTAACTGTAGTCCAGCAGGTAAACCTCTTTAAATTCTGCCTGTGCCCATGTCTGCTCCTAAAGGTTGCTCTAACATTCTGGTACAAATACCACTTGAGATGTGTTGGTCTATGAGTTGGGTTTGAGGTGGGTTTTTTTTGTTTATTAAATAACTTGGCTACAAGTACAGTGCACATTGTCTTTCTAATGGCAGGAGAGTACTGCACCCTGGCATCCGTATCTGCACCTGCACATCTGGCATCTTTGGAGCCACAGCTCCATAATACAGATGGAGGGTGTTTTGAGCACTGCAGAGAAGCTTCCTGTGCTATAGCTTATCCATTAAGTGGCAGTAGTTCCAGAAAGACCAGAAGTTCATTCAGGATAGGAAGAGATACTGAAACTGGGAAGCAGGCTTGATTAAAAAGCCTGCTGTTCAGAACTCTCCACTGCTGTCTTTGACCGTATTTCTAGTATTTCTCAAGTGCACTGTCTTTTTCAGACAAGTGGAGAAGAGGAAGTGTTAGAGGAAGATGAGGAGATTGAAGAAGACAGAAAGGAAGAAATGGAAATGCAGAAGTCTCCTGACCCACCAGCTATCCCTCTTGTTGGACCCATAGATCTGCCTGCTCTTCAGGGTCTTCCACTTTCTTCGTCCTCCTTCATCTGTAAAATGCCAAACTGTGGCGCTGTGAGTCTGTCTGGTATATTTAAGGGGGGGGAGTGGTGGTGCGTGTAAACTAGTGAATTGTGATTTTGGAGATCATGGATTTAGACTATTCCTGGGCAGTGATATCTCCTGAATATCTCTCTGTTACAAAGATATTACAGATATTTTGACTGCTTTAAATTCTTGACTTTCTTAATTCTCACCTCACCAAATATAAGCAGTTTGATCTGTACAGAAAACTGAATCCCGAGATGATGCGTCAGTTAGAATTACTGTATGGTAACAGCTCTGATTATGTTACACAACTGAAATAATAGGATAGCTCACTGCTTTGTTTTCTTATGACTAAGTTTCTTTAGTGGGATTGTGCATATTACACGTGAACAGTTGTTCCGTTGTGATATGCATTCAGCACCTTACTTTCTGCAGTTCCAGTATTGTCTTGTGATTTCTTGGGGTTTATATTTTTTGTTGTTTTGTCTTTGTTTTTTTTCTTCCCTCCACCCAACAACCCCCCATCAGGTGTTCAGTTCCCGACAAGCGCTAAATGGCCATGCTCGCATTCACGGAGGTACGAATCAAGTGACAAAAACACAATGCACCATCCCAGGCACTAAGCAGAAATCTGGTACGCAGAGCGGATACTGCTCCATCAAGAGTTCACCTGCCCACAGCACAACAAGCGGTGAGACCGACCCAACAACAATTTTTCCTTGCAAGGAGTGCGGCAAGTAAGTAAATATGAGTATCTGCAGTACTGCATCGCATTTGCCTGTTTAGATTCCAGATCAGTAGTGCTGTGAACAAACCCTTTATTTCACTCTGATGGTCTCAAAAGAAGTTCTCCCCTTGGATGGGAGAATTTACCAAAATTCTCAGAGATGGGTTTGCATGACATTTTGGATGTGATACCCCTGCAGTACTTACTCCTGTTTTCCTGAATCCATTTATGTGTTAGAATTTGTACATCTGACAGTCCATCTTTCTGCTTCATCACAGACTTGGGTGTGACAGTGCGCAGCTTTCTCTGTTTCTTTGCATTGTCCATCCTGTTGTGGTATTACTTCACTTTTTTCATCCTGTGCAAGATTGCTGTAAAACCAATACAGGGAGGATTAGGCTGTGCACGGATACTGAAGTAAGTGTGGGAGCTACAAACTACCTTTGGCAGAGTTAGAGCAGGCCATCAGGATGTATAAATCTGGTGGTTTGTCCCTGAAATTCGCACCATGGCATTGCAGACTTCACTGACTTCTATTTCAGGACAAGGAAGCAAATGTACTGATAGGTTGTTGAGTCTTTTTTGGCTCACTTCATCGAAAGCAATGCATTTTTATCTGATATTTTTTTTCCCTTTAAAATTTAGGGTATTTTTCAAAATCAAAAGCCGCAATGCTCATATGAAGACTCACAGACAACAAGAAGAACAGCAAAGGCAGAAGGCTCAGAAAGCTGCTGTGGCAGCAGAAATGGCAGCCACTATTGCAAGAACTACTGGGCCAGCTGGGCATAGTTTGATCCCCCTGGATCACATGGGTTTGGTTAAACATGTTGAAAATGTTGGTGACATTGATGACGATGTTGTTCCGGATCTGGGCGATGTCATGGAAGAGAACGAAGTCATGGATGCTGACCTTTTATTGGATGATGAAGATCCAGATCTACTGCAGGATGATGCTGAGTTGTAAATAAAGTTGTTTGATAGACAGCTACTGAGCACACCCTGAATGGATCAATCAGGAAACCTGGACTGCTTGTTTATTCCCCTCTGATTGTAAACTACCTGTTGAAAATGATAATTCTTTTATCCAGGTCTAGAAAAAAAAATCTGCTTTTTTCCCTTTTTTTTTATTAATTTGTGTTTTGGGGAAGAAATAAATAATTGGTACAAATATTCTTATAAGGTGTTTTTATCTGAGCTCTTCTTGCTGATAACTTCCAAGGCCACTAATTACAGAAGTTTGTGGTTCTGCTGTCAGTTCCCTCCAGATGGTCCCAGTAGAATCTTTAGTCTTTAACTCTTCCAAGTTTCATTTTACCCCAATTGCAAGAATAAGCTTCACACACTTTTGATGAAACTTTTTTTTTTTTGCCTATATTGGATCATTTCCAGCATCTTCTAGAGACTAAATGTCATCTCTCCTAAAGATATGATTATATTCTTTGTGTTGTCATTTTAAGGGAGATGGAGGGGGAAAAAATCTGATTTAACTGTGAAATAGTTACAGGAGTGACTGCATCATCTGTAATTGCAGTACATTTTCAGTTCTGTCTTGTTTACAGAGGATATTTTAGACCTTCCATTTTAGCAAGGTTTTGATCTTCTTATTTTCAAATGACCTAATTCAAGGACTGAAGAAAGAAAATTATTGTACTGTGGTTCACATCATCTGATGGGAACACTGAATCAGGAACACTGCCTTGGTAATCAGATTGCACTGGAAATACTGTGCTGTGACAATAAATCACACTGTGGAATAGCCATGTCGATGGTTTTAGGGAAGTCTGTGCTTGAGCAGTGCAGGGTTCTTGCCCATGGAACAGAGATTGGTGGAGTATATGCCTTCAGCCCATATTAATTATTACTTCCAGGTATAAAATGTTAACCTTGTGCCACTTTCAGTCCTCATTACAACAAAGTCAAATATTGTTTATGCAGTAAAACATACTGCAAAGGTGAGTTGATGTTGCTGTTTAATTACCATTTCTCCTCCCATAGGTTCGGATCTACCTGCTGGATGCCTGACACCATTTATATAAATTTAGATTTGGTTCTCTGAATAAATAGGATATCAAAAGAATCATACGTTGCAGAATAAAAGAATTAAGGAAGAATTGGAGTTAGGTTGAGTGGACCTTTAATTATAGAGTATGGATGCTGATTGCAGAGCTTTCACAGGTAGCAGCACTGACTTTCTTGTGAATTTTGCACAGTAGAGGAGTATTGCTAACTTTATAAAATATTTTATAAGTGATTTCAGATCTTCCAGGTTTTAGGGTTGTTTGGGGTTTTTTTAGGGGTTGGGTTTTGTTTTATTGGGGTTTTTTTGCCTCATTCCTAATACCTTTAGCAGAATCTGAGTAATGGTAGGTCTTATTTTCTACTGTCTTTCTTCCTTGTTTAACTATGCAAAATGAGGGCAAATTATGGCACTTTTATATAAGAGTACTGGACCACACAAGTTCAAGAACAGTGGGACCCATTGACAGAGAGAGGTGCCTTCTCTGTCATAGCCAAATACGTGAAGCCAAATGACCTCAACTTTCTACTTAAGGTCAAATGCTCTGATGCTAAAGAAGAACCCTTTAGGAGAATGGAAATAACTTCCCAGTTTCTGGTTAATGAAGTTCCTGGTTTTGTACATGTTTTTTTTTACTGCTTTGGGGGTTGTTCCAGAGGTTGTCACCACGTAAGGGGTGACGTTATCGTTTACTGTACCCTTGAGTTTCAGGAGATTAGGCAGCTTTTCTTTCTTTCTCGAACTGCCGGTCAGACACTCCCCAGCAGTTCCGTGCTGTGACACGTTACTTTTTCAGGGGCCATTTGCAGCCCAGGCTCAGCACGCTGGGTGCTCAGCTGTGTGCCACCAGCTACATCCACTGACAAGAAATCTCATAGATTGTGGAGTCTTCATGGTTTGCGAAGTGAAGGGTTTTGTGAGCAGTAACGTGTTGGCTCTTAAGACCATGTGTTAGAAACAGCCCAGCAGAATCTCCTCTCCCTCTCCCAAACTTGTACCATTTTGAACTTCTAAGGATCTTTCTGAGAAAGGCTGCTACACTGGAAAATTGATGTGTTTTCAGGTTCCCTTGTTAATGGTGGGGAAAAAACTGCATGTTTAAGCAAAATGATATTTGAAGCCAGTCAGAATTCTGTTTGAAGAACAGCGTGAAATACCGTAGAAACTTATGGGCTTGATTCTGAAGAACAGCTCTTTATTAAAGTATCTACAGTGGAAAAATTGAACAGGATTTGTGCTAAACTTAGTATCTATAAATATATATATATACATACACATATATATGCCTGGTTCTGTAACATTAATCAGATGCTGTACAGCCAAAAAGATAACAGAACAGTGATAACCAAAGAAGTTATTCATAAAGGAAAAAAAAAAGAAATGTACATTTCCTAAGCAGTACGTGGTTTAGGCCTCAAACATTGACTTCATCATTATTAAGTGTTGCATTGGCTGATGTTAAACATGCTGTTCTGCCTATTTGTACGAGTTGGACATAGTTTTATTTCAGAAAACTTGTTTTCTTGCTGATGGTTGATGATGGAAGACTGTTCAATATTGGACCTAGTCCTCTTTGATAAAACCTGTACATACAGAAAGCATATTTTATGAGAAAAATCTTATTTTCAATATTTAACTGTTATTTTATTAGAAGATGGTTGTGTAAATATTTTAGGTGCTTTAGTGTAAAAAGCCAACTGTAATTTTAGGTGGCAGAGGAAGTAACAAAATAAAAAAAAATATACATTTGATATAACTTGTGATCTATGCTGGTTTCAGGTTCCCACTCTTGGCATTTGACTTGCATAAAGCTAAAGTTCAGGTTAATCCCTATCTGGTTGTGTGTATTTAAGGATGGTTTAGTGGAGTGAATTGGTGCTTGTTTATTCCCCACCCCCTTTAAATATTTGGTACTGATCAGAACCTGTGTTATATCATTAAGAGAAAGGGGTTTATGTGCCATTTCCAGTAATTTTAATACTTTGGTAATATAGAGTTAGCGGGGTTTTGCACTAACGGGCTTGTATATCTTTTTAAAGTATTTTTAAGAGGGAGGGGAAAAGGTTGAAAACTAAGGTCCGTGTAATCGGATTTTCAAAGGATTCCTGGAGAACAGGACGGGGAGTGTCTGTGAGGGGCCCGGCGGGCACGGCTGGCGGGAGGCGGCTGACAGGAAGCTGCTCCGCCGCCTGTCGTGCCCCGCGGCAGCGCCTGGGGGAGGCGGGGACAGGGGCGGGGAGACGAATTGGAAGCTCGCATGGCGCCAAGCGAGCTCCTAACTCGTCTCCCCGCCCCGAGCGCTGCCCTGCGGCCAGAGCCTTTCCCTTGCGGGAAGGGGATGGCGCTTGAGGCCGGGCTTCTCCTTCCGGGCGGTGTGGGGCGGGACGGGGCGGAGACAAGATGGCGGCGGGGTGGCTGTGGCGGCGGCTCTGTCAGGTGCGGCGTGTGGCGGGGGAGGGAACGGGGGAGCCCCGTTCGCCTCGTCCTTTCCCTCGGCGTCTTCATTCCCGAAGGGAAGTGGGAAAAGGGGTCGTGGCAAATGTTATCCTTAGGGCTGCGCGGGAGGGTTGGGGTTGTACGGCGTGGGGCCGTGTCTCTGCACGCCATCGTCGCCTAATGGGTCCTCAGAACTCTTCCCTGCAGCTCTGGGGATTTTCTCCCGGCAGTTGCTCTGGGTGTAAGGGATGGTGAGGAGTAGATCGCTTGGATTGGGACGTCATGTGCCAAGCCTGTTTCTGGTCTTGAAAGTTTCAAATCTTGGAAGTTAACAGCGTTAAAAAGTAGGGAGGCGTTTTGCACTGCCGATGTTTCCTGCTGGTTTTGACTTCTAAAGAGTGATTGCTTTCTCTCAAATTGAGAAAATTCGATGTTGGGTGTTTAGTATTACTTTTTTGAAACCTTAAATTCACTTCTGTGTATGCACTGTATTCTGGACTTGCTTACCTTGCAGGCATCTGCCTCCCCCTGAGTACTTCAGAGTCTCTCAGCCAAGCAAAATTAAGGCTATTTCACGCTAGGAGAGGTGTAATTATGTTTTGTGCCAGGTCTTGGGTGACATAGGAAGTTGAATTCTGTTATGCTGCAGACTTGGAGTGTCTTTTCCACCTTCTATGATGGCCATTAGGCAGAGCACATCAAGTGTATTTAAATCAGAGAATGAAGCTGTTAAAAGTACACTTTACTGCCTGCTGAACAGTGTCTTTACTACCTGAGGTATCCAGTGTATCATTTTGTCAAAATTTGCACAGAGTACCTTTAATTTTAGACATGACGCACACCTGCATAATTAGTAACAAAGGGAGATGGCATGTGGTGGGAATAACATGCACAATCATAGGATATTGGATAGGCTGGAGAGCTTAGCTTGTGGGATAGGACTCTACTGCTTCATCATGTTTTGTTTGATTCATCTTTATTGCACGAAGACGAAAAATTTTGTATCCAAAACCACATAGCACAATATGCTTTGAGTGCACATATTTTTGTATGCAAATAATTAATCCGTATTACAAGCTCAAGCACTTAGCAGTAAAAGAACACGTAATAGAGACTGCATACACACACGCAAAATACAAAACAGTTAAAAGACTTAGGTATGGTTACAGTCAGTAGTCTTACATTTGTTGTCTGGGCTCAGGTTCTGTACCGTGTGCTTGCACACGCAATTTAAGCTCTGCACTGAATACAATGGTTTATGCTCATAGGCTTGTCTGCTTCCTGAAGTGATGTCAGGTGATGGTTATTGTATTTCATATTGCTGTTGAATGGAAGGGAGGCACTATTCTCACTTCAGAGATAGAGAATGGAGGTGCAAGTATCAACATAATTTTATCATAGAATGGCCTGGGTTGAAAGGCACCTAAAGATTATCTAGTTCCAACCCCCTGCATGAGCAGGGACACCTTCCATTAGACCAGGTTGCTCAGAGCCACATCCAACCTGTCCTTCAACACTTCCAGAGATGGAGCAGCCACATCTTCTCTCAGCAATCTGTTTCAGTGCTTCACCACTCTCACAGAAAAGAAATTTTCTCTAATATCTAATCTACACCTTCCCTCTTTCAGTTTGAAGCCGTTCTCCCTTGTCCTGCCACTACACGCTCTTGTAAATAGTCCCTCTATTTTATTAGATGTCATTAGAGAATGATCAAATGTATTTCACTAGTTTCAAGTATTAAGGCTCAAGTAGTTCCTAACATAAAAACTTGGAAACGTCCTGAATGACTGTCAACTACAGTGGCAAATATTCAGTGCTCCTGAAGTTGCTTATTGTGACATGCATTTAAAGAATGTAACACCAGTGGCTCTCTGTGAACATCTAGATTTGAAAGGGTCGCCTAAGGGAAGGCATTTGTACACCAGTCACCTTTGTAAACAGGAAACTGTCCTGCCTCTTCCTGCAGTCATCCTTGTTACTGGAAGCAGCATTTGTAGGATAAGTAGTGATGGAGGCAGAATTCTTTCAGAAAACAGCTTCATTCCCTGCTGATGTCTAATGATTCTATAATGGGTGCTGGAAAACGTTAGGGACCTAGTGGCATCATGTAGTCAGTTATGCATATCCATGAGCAACTACAGTAAGATTACCTAGAAAAGTGTAAATTCTGCCTGCTTTCTGATTAGCCAGTTGCATGCATAACTCTTGGGCACAGTATCTGTCTTCTCTCTTAAAGCTATGATTCCAGCACCTCTTAAAAAAGAGTATCAAGGGGCAGGATAAGAAGATAATTTGGATTCAGCATTTTGCTGCAGCCATGAGGTTCTCTTAGGCAAGTGAAAGTTCCTTCCTGAATCTTTCTTCCCTCAGTGGTCTGTAACTTTGTCAAATGAAGAATTAGTGGAAGGAAGTTAGAAGCCACATAATATTCAGAAGGGAACAGTAATTCCAGTATGAAAGATAGTAGTGTTACATCTTTATTATAACTGTATTACCTTTTTAACACAGAAAAGTCATGTTATCTTTTAAATATGACTCATTAATTTGTAAGAAAAATTTCTGTTTAAATATTCTCTTCAAAAGAGCAAGTGTTCAAAATCACAAGAAACTTTTTTTCGGAAAAAATGGGAAATATCCAATTAAATCCAGAAGTTGAATTTTTGCATTTTAGGGTATTGTTTTCAATTGCTTTTATAAGTCCTACTTTGGCTTGTCACTTGACAAAACTAATATATATTCTACTATGAAAGTAAAACACATACAGAAATGACATCTGATGCCACAAAAAAATACAGTGTTGAAAATATGCTTTGTGGTTGCTATTCAGGTGCCTCATTAGCAAGTGCATACTGTTATTGTGCCTTTAATCTGTTCCTTTTCTGGGTGCTATTGTATACTGAAATATATTTCCATAGTCCTGTTCCAGCAGAGCAGACTTCATACTTTGCCAGATCAGTGCCTAGGAATGTGCTGCACTTCGGTGTACAAAAAAAGTAATTTTTAATAAACCTGTATTAACTGGCTGCTTTCTGGTTTGGGGGGAAAAACCCACAGCATAACTTATCTGTTTTATACAGGGATCAACTTTTCCTGTCAGTTATGCAAGCAGAATTATGCAAAAGCAGTATTTTCTTCCGTAAGTATAAAGGACCTCCTCCTTTCACTGCTCCTCCATAGTCCCTAAAAAAAACCAACTCCATCTTTAACAACTTATTTTATGCTTTTCCCCTTGTGTTTCTAGAAGCTCCAACTTGATGGGAGCACGGCTGGCTGGATCCCATGTTGATACACAGGAGCCTAAGACCAATCCTTTGGTAAGTGTTTTGTAGCACAGTATTTTGTATATTGTCTTAGTTATAAAGAGGACGTGCAGAAAAACTTGAATTCCTTTCTTGCAGCTTTTTAAAGTTCTGTCATAACTATGTTAAATATGTCATAAAGAAATAATTTAGATTACTGGCATTTGAGTTCTTTTGGGGGTTTAGGGGCAAGATTCTTTATCTCACAGTTGCCTCTTAGTCGCTTCCTGCTTTCTGTCTGCAGCCGTAACTCTATGAAATACCAGCTTTTTGGCCACATTCAGTTCAGCACCTGTGGCAGCTTAGCAGCCTTTTGTCCAGGCCTTCAGAAACATCTGACAGACAGTGTTAGATCTGCAGTGCTGACCCAGCCTTCCTGCCGTGTCGGGCGCATGCAGGATTTACTGTGCTAAACTGCTTAGGAGTAAACCTGTGGGAAAATCCGTACTTCTAGACACATCAAGGCTCTTCAGATGATCAGCGAGCCCAGGCCATCAGAAATTGAAGCTCTGACTGAAAATCACAAACTTGTATTTGCACAAACAGAAAGGATAATACTCCTTGGGAAGCCTGCTATGTTTAAATTAGTCCTGTAACTAACTTAGTAAAGTGAGAATTCTGGTTGTTGACCATAATGTTCTGGTTACTTTCCATAACCAAGCAAACTTTTGAGTATTTGGGGTATTCTCTCACTGCTATTTAAAATACAAATACTGCTGCTCCAGACCTGATTTGACAATGAATTTCCTTCTTGGCTTTGCCATTGTTGTCCTCCTTATATTTATCTGGCATTCTTTTGTGGATGAAGAAATTTTACCTAAATGTTCAGAACTTAGCTGACTCTTCAGACTTTCCTTTCCCTGATAAGAGCAAGACCTGTCAGTCCAGGTAATACAGTGAACTTCCCTTAGATAAATAAGCAACTGAACAGATTGTGGGGTGTTTTTCCTCTTTTACAAATGGGGCACACAGGTTAAGGAAACAGGCAGTGTGAGCATTAATTAAGGAGAACATGCAGTGGTAACTCTTGTCCTTTTTTTAAAAATGCAGGTATCTATTTCAGATGAGCCGGAAACACTGTACAAGAGATTGTCCCTTTTAGTTAAAGGTCACGATAAAGCTGTGTTGGACAGCTATGAATATTTTGCAGTGCTTGCAGCTAAAGAACTTGGCATCTCAGTTGAAAAAGTGTAAGTAACAGATCTGTTGAGTGATACGGTGTCAGATGCTTCTTATGTCATCTGCTGTAGTTCAGGTTCTGTGCTTAGAAGTGTTATTTTCTCTTTTTTTTTTAAGAAATGGATGTAACCTAACAGTTTTTTCTCAGATTATAAACCTGACGTTTCTTAGGTGGCAGTACAGTGGTAAGAAAGCAGCAGCAGTTCTGCACTCAGCACTGCTGTAGTGGACTACATGAAGGATGTTGACATGAAGGATGTTGACAGTACTCTGAGTACAGCTGTCAGTGCTGTAGCTTCCCTGAGTTAATGCTGGCTAATACCTGAGCGTTAATCATGCCCATGTGAGTTATAATAACAGACTGCCCTGTACCAGTGTTTCATATTTCCCTGAAGATCTTCTAAATGTCAAATAAGAACAGGGATTCCAGCATAATCTTTGAGATAAACTTGTATTATCGTCCTTTATATAACATGAAATTGTCTTTTTCTTTGTTCAGAGACAAACCTCCGAAGACAATAGAACGATTTACACTTCTCAAATCTGTACATATTTTCAAGAAGCACAGAGTTCAGTATGAAATGAGAACACATTACCTGTGTTTGGAGGTAAGAAAGACGGAAAAGAAAGTGTTATGGCTGCGCAATTCAAAGGTGTTACTAGATGTTAGTTCAAGAGTGAAAACAAATTTCCTATTTACTTGGGTTGGCAAGGAGAGGGTAGGGGAGCATCGGACAGCAGCTGACCTAGGTACATCAAATGTAGCACATGTTATTCTGAATGCACAGCCTATGTAATTTTTGGACTAAAAGGCTGGTTTTGACTATCATGTTAACATCTGAAAGGATGACTAAAAGGATAAGGTAGAACTGAGGATTGTCTTCGTGTGTGTTGTGAAAAGTCAGTGGGATGGAAGCTTTCTCAGGAAGGGAAGAAGATGCATCTGAATCATTGTTGTTGCCAGTCACTAAGGGTTCTGTTCTCTGTGAGTTTGTGTGATGTTTTTGAACAGACATACTTTTGCCCTATGCAGCATCACGTGGCAAACTAAAACTGCGTGGAGGAAATACAAGAAAGGATGCATAGACAAACCACAAGTTCTGTGGCCAGTAACACAGACAGCTGTATGGTTTAGAATGCAGCTGTGGTTGACTTTCTTCTAAGAAAGGTTTACTGCCAGCATTTTGTGGCTCCTGGGTGTCTTACTGTACATTTGCACAGTGCTTAGCAAAATGAGACTTGAAGTCCCCAGACATTTATGCAGTACAAGTGGCTGCCCGCAAACCATAAGCACAATTTTTGCCTTGCAGGAAAAACTGAAACATCAGTAATTCAGTGGAACCAGGAGAAATTAAAAAATCATTGGAACTCTGGAGCTGCAGGATTTATAATAGGCTTGAACTTTGAGGGTGTACAAAAGCTGGTTATTCTTGCATAACCTGTAATTAATTTCACCTGATACCTGCAGAGTTAAGATCCACCACTTACGTCATAATCAGTGCCTGTGGTCCCAGGCAGCATGTGCAGTTCTGTGGAGGGAAGTAACTGCTTTATACTTGTGTGAGAGTTGAGTACAGTTCAATAACCAACTCTGTTCAATATCATGGAAACTGCCTTTCTTAAAAGATGGCAGTTGGCCCCATAGCAGGAGCTAAAAAGAAGCTAGGGCAAACTTTTGGGTTTGGTTTTTATTTTCTGTTTAAAGCATTAATAATAGTAGTTAATTAAAAAACATTACTTCTGTTTTAGTTGAAATACCTAACAGGCAGTACTGCTGCAGTTTACTTGGAGTATGTGCAACGAAACTTACCTGAAGGGGTTGCCATGGAAGTAAAAAAGGTAAGTTTTCACGCCGAATTAATAATTTAATAATTTATGAGACTGAAGTCCTGATGCAAGTACCAGTGACTACTGAAGTCTTTAGAAGGTCAGCCGAGGAAATAGGTGTAAATTGGAAGGAACGTTTTTTCCTGAGTATTACACATTAAAGAGGCTGTATTGCTTGGAAGTGCCACTAGGTGGCATTTTTAATCTGAGTTATATCTCAAACGAGAGTAAATAAAGCAAAGTAGTTAGATGTTAGCTATTTGGTGTAATAAATGGTTGTTTTGTTTTCCTTTTAGACTAAGATAGAGAGAATACCTGAACACATTAAGAAGCCAGTTTGGGATACACTACCTCAAGTGGAAGAAGCTGAAGTCAAGTCATGAACACACCAGGTACTTGGCTCTGTTAGTACTGGAGTTCATTGTTCCTATCAGCCTAATTTACTGTTAAATAAAAGTTCTCTTATAAAGAAATTTTATAAACTCTTGTTTCATCAAGTTATTCTTCCTTATAATTCCAGTACATGTTAGACTGTACAGCTCTAAAGTGAAGAAGTTTGTGATCTGTAACTATGGTTATTTATAATAAGTTTGTAAAAAGTGTGTATATATAAATGTATATAAATTCATCATATCCTTTTGATGCTAGATGGCTTCTTAATTCTGAAATACTTGCAAATCCACTTCACATTTGTGTGATGTTTAATATTATGTATGCCAGATTGTTATCCAGTTACCAATTGGATAAACTCATTCGTTGGATGAACTATTTCCATTCTTTACTTCTTTTACCACGTTTCTCCAGTTTTGCATTCTGGCACCTTTCTTAGCAACTGCCAACAGCAACACTCCAACCATTGCTTTAGGTCTTGTCTCGATTCATCTTCCTACCTACTGACCATCTCCTCTCTTTTTCAATCAGAAAATTTTTAGTTGCATTTTAGAGGAAATCAATAAAAACATCTTATTTCATACCATTTATAAACATCAGTATCTGAGCATGCTGTACTATGTTCTTATGAGTCAGACATCCAAAGCTTAAATGATTCCTTTCTGAAGGGCCTACTTTTAGATCCATACAGCAAAACCGCCAGAATTGCCAATTTCATGCCCTGAAACAGAGGCAACATCTGCCACATAGGAGTTCTGTGCATCACAGCAAAGCATTCCTACCTTCCTAGAACTCCAGTTTGAGTATGAAAGAGTCAAAGCACTGTCAGTATCTCTGTAAACCAGCACTTCTGTCTTAAGGAGAGAGGGAATGTTTTTTCAGACATTGAACTGAACTAAATCCTTAGGATCAGTTCAATATCAATTTGATATCACTGCCTTTTTTAAGGAGGGAAAGATAGATGAAAAGACTTGGCAGCATGCAGGAGCAAAATTTGACTTCCAGTATCCGGTAGCCTTCAGTCTCACCCTTAATCAGGACACAGACTCTTAATACTGCTGCTCTCGCCCCTGGCTGATACTGCATTAGCCTCATCTAGCAAACGAGTTCAACCCAAGTCAGTCATTCAGAGAAGATTTTTAGATATTTGGTTAAGCTAATGCCCTGTCTTTCTAGGTGGAGTTTTACTGTATATGAACTTGGGCAGTGATAAACCTTCAGCCTAATTACCTTTGCTTTCTCTTCCCTGTAATCTGCGTGTGGCATTCAAGGACAGAGACCTCTGGTCTGAAATCCAGTCAGGTTCCTTCTACCCCTTTGCACACAGCTGTGTCCACCCTGCTGGTGTACACTCACTGAGCACTTTGGAACATCTTCAGTAGAAAAGAACTGGAAATACTCAAGAACACAGACAAACCAATAAGCAAATATTTGATTCAATTTTCCCTAATTTAAAGGCTAAGTCAGACAACCATTAACAAGAGGAAAATGGTGCATTTCTGAGTACAGTTCCTCACTGTTAGAAAACTGCTTTTTGACCATCCTCAAGCTTGTATGGGCAGATGTCTAACATTATCTGCCAGTATGAGAAAATGCTTTCCCAAGGGTAACAGAAAATAGATGCCATGTAAAGCTCTTACACAAACACACAGATCAGTAAGAAATACTTAGAAAAGTATCATGAAAGTGGTTGTTAGATATAACAGTGAAACTTCTTCATTCCATCTGTGGTTAGACTGTCTTGGTCTGAATAGGAACTGTGCTAAATACTGGCACTGAAGATAGATAAGTTTTCGAGTCCATTCAGTCTTTAAAATCCTTGGTCACTGCCAGTAAACTGGAGGTGGATTTCCTTCCACAAATACTTAGTGACTAACAGCTGCCAGCCTACTTTAGGTGTCAAAAATACACAGACCAATATATTATGTAAATCAGAGCATTCACTTGTGTTACTTTCCTTTGAGCCATTTAACCACTGAAAAATTGTCAGGAAAGCTCTGCTCAAAGGCAATTGTGGCAGAATCCTATTACTTATGGATTAATATATTTTTTAAAACAGTCTAAATTACCCTGCATGTCCAAGATACCCAGGGTTCATTTGCCATGTGTATCTTCCAGCACAAAAGCAATTTATGAATAGTAGCTTCTGTATCATTTAGTGTGATGCTTAAAGAAACAGTCTCCATTCATTCTTGACATTTCATCGAAGTGCCCTAGAGCATGTATTTCTCCTCCTTAGTAGTCATCAGTCATGTCTGGAATGTTACTTCAGTTTTGGTTTCTACAGTTAGTCTTAATCATACCACTACCACAACTTAATTGTCACAGCATTAATCTGTCTTTACAGCAAGCTTCTTGCTTTAAAAGTCTTTCCTGCCAGTTCTGCATTTCATATGCCAGGAAATTAATTACTATGTATCTGTTATTCCAGGAAGCACTGGAAAAACAGCAAATCCAAGGGATAGTCATTTACCCAGGAAGCTGTGAAATAGGAAGGTTTTACTGTTTGTGTAATATAAAGCTGTAGTTAAAACTCCTTCAAGCCTGCTATTCTCTTAGCTCAGACTGCACTAAGACAGGTGCAGTCTGTTATTTGTCCCTTCAAAATAGAAATTTGGGAATAGAACCTCACATGTTGTTCGTGGCTTTCCCAAGCAAGTGGCATTAGAAAATGCCACCCTTCCTCTAGTTTCCACATTTCTGCAGCCACAAAAATAGCACAACTGGCTTTTAAAAATGTTTTTCCTATCATAAAAGTTGGGGTGACTTCTTGCTCCTATTCAGGCATTTCATCCTGTTTCCTTCTGACTGTTGTAGTCTTCTAAAGTTCAGGAGCTTTTTCCACAAAACCTCAGTATTCATCTTCGTCCATTTGTGTGGTGAAAAATGCAGTTTACATTTCTGGCAGTCATTCGTAAGCCAAACATGATAAATCACTGAGGTCCTCAGGGGATCTGTGTGTGTGACAGCATATCAGTGAACCCCTACATGACCCTGTAGGAAACAGAAATCTGAGAGGTATTTAATTTACAGAGTGAATATGAAAAACCTCAGCCTTTAATACAGACAATTTATTTGTTCAGGTAGGTGCACAAAGCTCACATAACGATTCTCTTCTGCAACACTTACGTGTGGTAAGAGGACAGCGTTATGGGATTTGGGGTTTTGTGTACCTGTGTCACTGTTTAAAATTTCTAGTTGTCTCAAAACACGCCTTTTTTCTGAAATGCTGTTTATTGAATTACAAGAAACATCAGTGATAAAAAGTGCAAATTTTCTTCTACTTAAATAAAATGCTGATTGATATTATCAAAGAGCTCTTAATCAGTGTATCACATCTCTGAAGCAAGGTCTTTTGTTCATCAGCACACTGTTATCACTCATCTTTCATTCCCTCCTGCTGTATAAATATTAACTCCTCTTTGCCTCAATATTAGAATGTTTCCAGTCAAAAATAAGGGGTTTTCTTTTATGTTAGCTGCTGAAAACATTCATAGGGCTTTTCCCCTAAGCCATTAGAGTACAGAAGTTTCACCTTCTGCTCAGAGAAAGTTACAATACCTACATTATGGAGACGCAGTGGCGTCATAAGTGAGTAACACCAACAATATTTCAAACATTTACAGCAACTCCAGATACCTACAGCTGATTAGAACTACTTGAGCCTGCAGTGGCCACACTGCTAAGGAATAGCAGAAGGCTTAGTTTGCCATCAGAAATCAAATATAATGATGAAACTTTCAGACCAAAACAATTCTGCATTATCCAAGAGGGAACCTTAAAAATTATAACATAGATTAGTTCAGTAACTACTAGGAGGAAAAGAAATTCTAATGTTTTAAATAGGATCAGTTTTAAAAGGTCCAGTTCTTCCCTTATGTTGGCACCCACCCAGAAGCAGAGAAAGCCTTAATACAGATTTCTTTCCACTTTCTCTAGCATCTCATTAAAATCTATACCTTTACTTAACCTGTCCCAGTGCAGGGTATTAAAAGTTTGGAAAACCTGTTTTCTACGAACTGGATGTGGATGTACTACAGAACTAGTCTGAAACAATGAAAAGAGTGCAATTCAGTTTTCTGGGTGCCCACAGAAGAGGTTGAGGGCTATGTCTCCATCCCCTTCTTTCATGTTCAGTTTTTCATTTCTGACATACAAGCTGGCAGTTAAACTCTTTACTGCATTATGCATGCTTTCTCAGAAATGATTGTGGGTTTGGGTTTTTTAAGCTGATGTTGCTATAGACAACACATGGATTCAAGGCAGATTTTGTGATTCTTTCTAAAATGCTGGGCTCCCCTCAACAGACTAAAATTTTATTATGTATTATGTATAATATATATAAAATATATATAAAATATATATATTCTCCATATTCCATATTTCTTCAGTGTGTAAGCTTTATAGTTCTTTTAAAAACACTAAATCAAATATAGTGGTTTTTACATGGACAATACATTATAGTAACCACGGTGTAAGGAATTACAGCATCAGTAAATGTATCAGCCATTTGTCAAAAAGAGTGCAGCTTGATTTTCAATATCACTCGAAATACAGCTCACACTGGCAAAAAAAAACAGTGGCAAAGCAGTTTCTAAACTTAGTTTTTTTAAGAAAAAGAGCATTAGGCTAAATATGGCTATTTGAGAACAGATGCTTAATACAGAAGCCCCCAGCATTTCTGTTCTTAGCTCAATTCATGTTGCTTAAGAATAAACAAGTAACTTGAATGCCTAAATTAAAAAAATAGTTAATACTACAGAAAGGAGGGTAAAGAAGTTAAAAAAATCTGTCGCCTTAAGTATGGCCATGCTTCAAAGAACTCTACTTCAAAGAATTCTTTCACCAAAAAGTCATGCCACTTCCTGAAAGTCCTGCAGCTGAACTGGCCTGCAGAAATGGCCCATTCCAGCGGTGCTCACGCTCTTGTGCAGAGCTTTCAGTAGTCTGTAAGTAAGCAGAAAATTTGTGGGGGGTTGTGTCGTAACAATTCCTTTTTATATTTTAAGTCAGCAGCTGCTGAACACTATATTTGGTCACGGCTCTTCTTTTTTATTTTCAGTGGTATTACTTGCTTGTTACTGTCCACATTTATGCAAACAGTACATCAAGGACGCATCAAGATACTTGCCTTGGCAGAGGTGCTGGCTGTTACCAGGAAAGCAGTGATGGATGGAAAGAGGTGACAAAGAAGATTAAGCAGAGATAGTCTGAGATGAGGGAAGACCTGATGTCATCACTTACCTTTCCCATCGCAACCAGACAGTATCTTAAGTCACACATCTTCCTTTTTATTATGCACCACAGAAGTGCATTTAGTAAATAAATCAGCATTCAAGTTTATAAGCTATATGCTGAAGACCCTGGTGTAACTTACACTGCCTAAGTAACTTAGAGCAAATTATTTAAATTCAGCTCTCCATTTTGCATCTGGATAGGAAGAGAGTATATGATCAACATACTTATTCCAATTAAAAACATACACCAAAGTGAGAAAATGTCATCTCCCAAGGGAACAGGGCAAAAGCAAAAGTAGAAAAGCAGGGAGGAAGAAAAGCATGTAAGTGAGCTGCTGCACATGAAATGAAACAAAAGAATGAAGGCAATAAGCTAGCAAGGAGGAATCTATTATGCTCAGATTAGCAGAATTCTTTAAAATGAAGGAAGCGGCTTTTATAACCCATGTGTCTCAGGAACATGTCATGCAGATAAAAGTGCTGGGGATACACAGATAGCAGCAAGAGACTTCTGCTGACAGGGTTTAATTGTGGCTGCTGACAGAATTGGGTCAGCAGAACAGGTTACAAATAATGCAAGCTTTTTACCTTCCTTTTCTTTCCTACATTATTGTTGGAATCAGAGACACTGGTGATATGTTATCATGTTAGTAACCTGGAGTTCCAGTGTAACTTCCATGATTTCACTTCTTCAGAAATACAAGTTCAGTTAGCAGTTTGGTTTAAAATTTTCAAGTGGAGAGATCTAATTTAAGAAAAGGATTATTGTGCAACACTGGGTGGTCACGCTCTCCAGTCCATGGGATACCAGTGTCAGTGCAGCTTTACTGCCAGTGCCTCACCACAGGGAAGCTGAGGTGTTAATCTCCCGGGGAGCACATCTCTTAAGACACTTGTGAATGGCACCACTATGTTTTTAAGTAGTTTAATCCTAATCACCAAATGCTGCCCAAGCAGGATCCTTCTAACACAAGGTGTGGGGAGGAGGGAGGGAGGAGTTGAGCAGAAATAAGGAAGCAATCCCTGGAGTCTCATTGGTTTCAGGCGTTTAATTGAAGTCAGGATGAAGGAAAAGGGGGTGACAGTAGACATTAAGCTACAGGCCCAAATCTTGTAAACTGCTAGAAAAACCATCTGTTATTGTCAAAACAGTTGTGACTAAATGGTCACAGCAGCAAGTGCTGGCATTCAGAGCATCACAAAAGACTGAGATTAATGCATTTTTTAATTCGTGGGAAAAAAAAGGCAGTCCGAAACTCCACCGAGTATTGTGAGATATCATCAGAGCCAATATTTTGGAAAGAGTGTACAAAAACCACTGAAGTCCAAGCTATAACCTTACTGCCACCAAATCCTGTCATTTCCCCTTTTTGCTTCAACATACAGAAATGCAGAGGTTTCCAACTGCTCACTGCCCTAGCAGCTGTACCCAAGTTCAGTCCCCAAAGAGCTTCTGAGCTCTCATAGTTCAGCTCTGAACAGATTCCTGCTCTTCCTGCTGGCTCCCAATGCCAAATTGTGGAAGCTGATAAAAAACAATTTTGCAACATACAAATAAACCTCCTCCTGACAGAGGTAGTATTGATTGGCACAATCTTTCCTCTTAGCTGCCAACTCCACATAAAAAGCCTGGTAGTTGAAAATTGTTTATTTTAGTCAGTGTTGTTACATAACGTGTTGGCTTTGACAGAGCCTGCTAAGGGAATTTCTGCTGCTGGGCACAGCCCACTGCCACTGACAACTCTTTCCTGTGGGGAACTGGGTAAAGCAGGTCAGTAGAATGGATTGGATTAAGACAGTTTCCTCCACACCGGAGGGGTTTATCGAAGGGGCAAGACAGCAGGATTAACAACTCCCCGAGGCTTCTGTGTAACTGAAGTGCAGTTAACGTGCTTGCTTGCTTCAGTCAAATCCATGGATGCCCTCAAGTCAAGATAGACAAGAAGTCAAGGTAGTTAAGAAGCTACAATCACCAGCTGCTAAACCATTTTCTCCTAAAATACTCCCTGCCTCCATCCTATTTGGAATTCCCTTGTTCTCACTTAGTTCTTGTACTCACAGAGGCAAACTCTGTGTGCTTTGCACATAACACCATTTATAGCCTCTCCTTACTAAAGATCAGAGGAGCTTCTGCCAGATCGTACAGAAACACGGGGATGTAAGGAATATAAAGAACTTTAAAGTCAAGAATTGAGTTTGAACTTATTTGACACAATGTAAGGTAGTTTCTGAAGAACTGTTTATCTCCATGCATGCAAAAGTATTTTACTTCACCCCTAAGCAGCGTTCAGTAAGATTTAGCAGTAAGATGGTAGAAGATCCAGAAATTAGTGTGGTTTCATTTGGAGCTTTTGATTTTACCTTTCAGAATAAAACAGTCTGAACTTTAAGGACTTCTGCTGGGTCTCTCCCTCTAGCTTTATTGTAGAGGTTTTCCCACAGCACTGGTAGCTTTTGGCAAAGCACTGCAGATCAGCGGTGAGCTGGGGAAGATGTGGTATCTCAAGTAGTGTCTACCTGAATAGGCCATTTGCAGTGTTCCCCAAGGTATGGAGAGGGTGGGTCACACTGCATTCAGATCATCAGTGCTTCCGCAGCTGGAGATTGGAAGAGACATTGCATTCACCTGGAATGCTGTGGGAATTAAAAAATTTCATCATAGCAATAAAGGTCAGAGCATCCTCTCCATCATTCATGGACTCATTAATCTGTATAAATATCTGAAGGAGGGGTGCCAAGAGGATGGATCCAGGCTCTTCTTGGTGATACCAAGCAATAGGACAAGAGGAAATGGGCAGAAACTGATGCACAGAATTTCCAATGGAATATAAGGAAGAACTTTACTGTGCAGGTGACCAAGCACTGGAACAGATCACCCAGAGAGGTTGTGGAGTCTCTCTCACTGGAGATATTCAGGAACGATCTGGACGTAATCCTGTGCAATGTGCTCCAGGACGACCCTGCTTAAGCACGGAGGTTGGACTAGATTGACCCCCCCCTGTGGTCCCTTCCAACCTGGCCCGTTTCTCTGGCCACTTCCAGGACAAACGCCCAGGCTTGTCCAGTCCTATCCCCTATGTACACGGGAAAAATACACTTTATTATATAATAACATACACATAATAAAATATATATTATGGTAACTATACGCAAAAGCTTGCGGTGCAAAGAAAAACGCAGAAGAAGGCCTTCAACATCCCTCTGCCCACCCTCATTACAGCCTGGGCTCCGTCAGCACTCGCCCCTCGGTGCAGGGCAGCCATCTCCGCCCCTTCGGCCGGCGGGATCGTGGCCGTGGGGAGCAGCCCCGGGCCCGGCGGAGCGGGGCTGGCGGGGCTGCGTTGCGGGATGCGCTGCAGGATGCGGGATGCGCTGCAGGATGCGATCCGCACACGCCGCTCGGCGGCCTCAGCCCCGCCTCGGCAGCGGAAACGCGTCACGGCCCCTACCAAGCTCGGGGTCACGGGGCGCATCTTCGGGACAGCTTCTGGATTTGGGGCACAGTTTGGGATGAATGTTCCCTGCAGGCATTTTGCATTCCCCAGCGGGGCCCGCAGGCACAACCGCCCGCCCCGCTCCCCATACGGCCGCAGGCCGGCGGCGGGCGGGGCGAGGCGCGGCCCGCGGGGCTCACCCCCGGCCTCCGCCGCTCCTTCCAGCCGCCTCCCGGCCCCGCCTTCCCCGGGCGTGAAACACCCGCCCCCGGCAGCACCGGGGCGGTGCCGGGCTGCGGGGACCGCCCCGCCGTGCTACAGCGGCGCGTCCGGGCCGCCGTACGGCGTGGGACATCCCACGTGGAGGGAGCCGGGCCGGGATGGGGAAGCGGCGCGGCGGGCGGGAGCTGCTGCGCACCCTGAGCAAGAAACAGAAGAAGCACCTGCGGGAGTTCGGGGAGGAGCACCCGTTCTACGACAAGTGAGTGCCGGGGCGGGCAAACCCGTGAGAGCGAGGGACGGAGGGGAGTTGCAGCTGCGTGGCGCGCTGCCGCTCGTGAGCCTGGAATCTCGAGAGGAGAACGGAAGGCAGGACATCTGGGCTCGGATTTTCTTGCCACAAGTGTCCCAGACTCTTGTGGTGCAGCCCGGAGGCTGCCAAGAGCAGTGGGGAAGCGGAGGAGTGCGAAGTTGGGTTCCCATGTGACACCAGGCTGGTCCCTTGTCTGGGCTCCAGGTTTCCCACTGTTCCGTGCCCATTCTGATGCCGCACAGGATGTGAAAATGCAGGACCGAAGACCTGTGGCCTCCAGGGCAGGATGCCCGTCTGTCAGAGAGGGCGCTGTCCCTTAGTGCCCCCGTGTAAACTTGTGAAGAAAGAGCTGCTTGGTCCAGGTATTGTGTGACCTGGTGCTGCTGTAGAGCCTTGGAAGCCCGCGAGAAAAACACTGCTGTATCACCAGCTTAAGTTGTGCCCTTAGGAGAAGGCACATAAGCGTTAAGACGTGTTCTTTGTGTGTCCCTTGGGATCCTCCTGGCCCTGTCCGGCTGGGAACAGTGTCCTGCGTACGGTGACGCTCAGACCCACTCGAGGCTCTGCATCTTTTTGAAGTTAGTTTAGGTTAGTTTAGGCCCATCTTCTGTACAGTGTCTTGTTTGCAGAATTGCGGTCCCAACACTGGTTAATTAATGCTAATTTTTCCTGTAGTTTGTCTTTTTCCCACTTCGTAGATCAATATTTAATGCTAGAGGTAGACCCTTGCTCTGGTTAACTTTGTAAAAACTATCCTTGTCGGTAGCTTCTTTTAAATTCCTTTTAACACCTCATCTTTTGATTAAAGCTGGATTTTACTTCAGAACTTTTGTTGATCTGTTGTAATGCTTGAGCACTTAGGCTTCATGTACAGGGTGCATCATCACGTGAGAGGGTGACCCTTCAGGGTAAGTGGCAGTGTTTTCTTAGGGAAAAATGTGTGATGCTTTGGTTTTAAACTTTCTTTTAATTTCTTCAAACTTGTATAACTCATCCATTCACTCTTCCCCTCATCTCTTTCATCCTGTATATAACTTCATTGACAGCGTAAGATAATTCAGTGCTTTCTTTTCAGGGTTTCTGAAAGACCAGAAGCAACTCAAATATGTGAACTGGTAATGTATTTTTTTTCCTTACTTTCATCTTTGTGTAGTTCAGTGAAGTGAAAAACTTTGCATTTTGTGTTACCGAGTTATTCAGCCTCATTAAGTTGTTCCACTTAGAAAATAAGCATTTAGGAGAAAAAAATGAGTGTGAATTTTGGCTCTGAACTGTTCTCTACAATGTCTAACTCAAAACTAATACCATGAGAGGGCAGAAGCAGCAGGAAGTAACAGCAGTTCTTGGGTTTTTTGCATATACTTAGTTACAGTGAAAATTATATCATGCTTTAAGTTGTTTTAATTATGTTAATAAACTTAATGTTGCATGAGTTAGGAGATGTTTTGTTCTCTGTTGAACAAAGAAATTTGTTAATGCTCATTCCTCTTCTTCAGATTGCCAGTGCTTTAACTTTCTTTCAGTCAGGATTTGGTAACCTCCTTCATCATCAAATTAATAAAACACTTCAGAGTCTTAGTGTGGAAAAATTAATTACTCTGTTTCATTTTTTTTCTTTATCAATTTTGTGCATTAATAAAGTATGTACTGATTTTTTCCTTTTGGAGCTGAAAAGATTTAAGAAAGGAGTAAGTGGTGATGTGCCTGTATTCCTGTTTCACTGTAATCTGTACACTGGCTTGTGCAAGCCCAGGACAGAACTGGCTCTGAGGCTGGCTTGTTTGAGGTATAGGGCTGTACAACTGAGTCAAACCTGACCAGCACCCTGGGGAGCCATTGTCAACTGGCAGCTTTTTCACTTACCTTCTTGAAGGACAGAAGCATTTCCAGTGTGCTCTGTCTCTTGCAGGGGTGCCTTTCCACAGTTTTCAATCTCTGACTGGTTTTCTTAGAAGGATGTAGTCCTAGTTCAGTAAATACCTTTGTCTGTGGAGATCAAATGCCCCCACTTTGTTCATACTGAAAGAACCGGATTTTGTGATGCTCCAAGTCAAATCAGTGCAGAACAAGGCACTTCAGACTGCCTCTCAGGATGCTTTCAGAATCTGAATGGAGATGTCCAGCATAGCTGTTGGCATAAAATGTTGGCTTTTGAAAAATTCCTTTGCACCTGCGTAAGAGTTGCATGGGAGAGGGGAAATACAACAGTGGACGTAGGGGTAGGGGTAATTGCCTGCTGCCTAATAGACTGTTGCTGTTGTTGCTGTTACACTCGTGTTTTCCTTTCCAGTCTGAGAATTCTGATAAATCGAGTGCAGAAAGCGATTCAGAGACTGAAGTGGAACAGGTCTCTGTATATCATAAGCTCCTGGCTACCCTGAAGACTTCTCCTGAGTCTGAGAGTGAGGAAGAGGAAGATGAAAGTGAATCAGAAGAATCTGGGCAAAGTGAGGCAGAAATGGACAGCGAAGGGTCCCAGGAGACTGGAGAAGCAGAAGGAGGTGAAGAAGATAAGAATGATGTACCAGAGGAGGAAGAAGGTAGTTTGTCTTTTCCCATGCTTTGGTAAATAGTGTTTTAGCCAGGATCCTGGTGCAGAACTGGCTTGTTGGCCGGGTGCTCTTCTGCCTTGGAGACTCTGTTGCTGCATTGCCTCTGTGTGGGTGGAAGCAGCAACTGCTGAAGGATTTAGCAGGGGAAAGGGTAGCTGTGCTCATTTCCCGTCAGACAGCCTGCTGCTGCTTCCTCAGATGTTGTTTGTGCGGCAGCACAGGGGAAAACCACATGGAGCAGCATACCAGGGGTTCTCACCCACTCATGGCAGACACAAGCTGTTCTCTTGAGTAGCATCTGGCTTGGCTGCTGCCACCGAGAGGAGGGAAAGGTTTGCCTCATAGCAGAGGAAAGAGTATGTAAACTGGGAGGAAACCTCCGCCTTTATGACAAGGTATCTTCGTTTAGGAAGTCTGCAAAAAAATTCGGTGAGAGAGGAGTCAAGTTTTAATTATTTCCTGTTACTTGAGGTCTTTGGAAACTAGAAGTTTTATTCCCCAAATAGGTTACTTTTTTAATTTTCTCTGGGGAAACACGTTTTGTATTATGTAACATTTGGCACGCTAGCCAAAAGTCATCTTTATTGTAGAATACAAAGTCTGCTTTTATGTTTTTTGATAGAGTATTGGGAGAAAAAGGCCAGTAACTCAGAGCGAACAACGTCTACAGACAGTAACTTTTCCAGGAGAGAATAACAGAATAACCCATTTCTCCCTCTAACAATTGACAGCTACAGACACAGCAGAGCAGACGCTCGGCCAGGAGCAGGACGATGGCGCAGATACCTCTTGTGACCCACGTCATGGAGTAATTGAGGAGTTTACTGATGTGAAACACGAATCTGAATTTAGCTTGGAAACCAATTTCATGGAAGAGGAGAGTGGAGATTGTAATGCAGATACGAGAGGCAGCAGTTCTTCACAAGCTTTTTCAGAAGGTAGTGTGTTTGTGCTTAGGGATCTGCATTTAGAAGAGTATCTGTAAACATGTTTAAATTATCAAGCACCTTAAGGATACTCTGCATAGCTTCCGACTTCTTCCACTGCATTATTCATTGCATTGCCGTGTATGAGCCAGTTCCATAAGGAATGCAGTTGTGTAGCTGAACCATTTGATTTCTGTAGCCCCTGTGGACTGGGATTCATGCATGATTTCTGCTGTGACCGATAAAGGTTGAAGTATCAAGATCCAGAGATGTGTGTGGAGGGTGTTATCTTGTTCTGTTGCTTTAACAGTAGTTTTAAAAGCCAGTGTAATACGAAGGGCTCTGCAAGTTTGCACTTGACTACTGAAGATATTTTTGGCACGAACAGCACAGGAGATAATCACAAAGCTGACCTGTGAGGGCATCCTTCACAACTCAGTGGAGTTAGAGGTGAGACTCTGAGAAGCTTGGTGCAACCACAGTAATTTAGACAAATGCTCTGGGCTCTCAGAATTTTGAAGGTTATGCAGAGGAGTCTGACTGCACCAGGATCAGGAAGGTATGAGCCATCAGCAGAGCACATGTGGTGTCTTTTACGGATGTAGCTCAGAATCTGGGTGTATCTGAGCCGCAGTGTTGGAGTCATCCCACCATATGTAATACAAATAAGTGCGTGGCACAGGTGTGCGATCGCTCGGTGACATCCCGTACATTGGCACTCGCCGAGCTTCTGCTCATATTTTATGCTCTGTGGCTTTAATATCAGATGGCATAGTTTGAGAGAGAGAAATATGTTTGTAGCATCCCTAGTGATGCTGGCTTGTCATCTTGGAGCAGCAGCTGACATTAGATCTGGGAGGCAGCCTGGTTGATGCATGAAATGTGTGGAAGCATCAAAGGGCCATGTGATAGAAAAAACAGCTCGTTCTTGTTACCATAAGAATATGACTTACTTAGGCTGTTGGCATTACATTTTAATGAGAATGGTAGTTCTCCAACTGCATGCTAAGTATCCTAACAGCTTTGTTCCACCTATAAATGATGCACTACTTCTCAGTGGGTTCTTGTAGCTTGGAAGTGTCTTTATAATCTGTTACAGAAAACGAGTCACCTAAGATAGCAGAAAGGGGATGAATTTCTACTCTATCCCTGAGGTCACTAGAATTCCTGAAAATGCATCTCATTCTTCCCTCTACTTTATCTGAAAAATGCTGTAATCAGTAAAACCTCAACTGAGGAGCAAGAGTGTAGTGCAATTAAATGATACTCTGTTCGTTTGTGTTGCTGGGAAGATTTTCTCAACAGTGTCATGATTAGCAAATGTCTTGACTCTTGCCTGGATAACTTGTATGTGGGCTGGATATTTGTTGGCAAGCACTAGTGTTCCTAATTAGTTTTCTTTATGCAGCGAGCGCTGCTGTGCCGCAAGCAGGATACGGGGCTTGGCTTTCAAAATAAGCTTTGCATGTGACTTTGTGTGTGCCAGTGTCTTTGAATGTAATACGATTTAACAGTTATTTGCCTCTCCTTTCCTTTCCAAGAAGAAATGCTGATTAGATAAATCAGACTTCTGCTCACTTCGGGCAATTTTTGCCTCCCTTCTCCATAACCCGCCTAATATTTTTGTACTTTATTACAAACTGTGTTCATATCACTGGCCAAAGCCCTGGGCAGAACTGTTTATAAATTAGGAAGGGCAGTAAGTTCACTTGACAGCCTTTTTCACCTGCAAGCAATGGACATGTCCAAGCTAAAGGCAGAAAATTGTCACAGTGTTTTCTAGTACATATCGGTTTCCTGTCCAACATTTGTTTTGTGCTTGAAAATTCTAGTACTTCCATAAGTGCTTCTTTTTCTTTTGTAAAAGCAATCTGTCAAATCTGTTCCCTCTGTTCTTTTAGAGAGAATTTGACATCCTTTCTCTCATCTCCAAGTGCTTTGAAATAACTAGTTTTAATTGTGGTGTTTCAGCATGGAAAATGTTCGTCTCATTTGCAAATCCATTCTGAAACTTGATTCCACTATTAGCTGCAATAGTTCTCAGGCTGTTTTTTTGTTGTTGTTATAAATAGATCCATTTAAACAGCACATGGACAAAGAACTTGAAGAAAAAGAAATAGAGAAAATGTCTACACTTCCTAAAACTTCAAGTCAAAGCCAGGTAATAGTGTTCTGTACCCTTACAGAGTTCCTAAAGATGCCTGGATTAAAATAATCCTTTATCATATAAAAACTAAGTAGATTATAATTGTTATTATTAACAGTTGGCACTGCAAATATCAAGGTTTTGTCACCGTTGTTGTTGAACAGTTTTCTTATGCACTTAGTGCTGTGCAAGAGTTGAAATCTGAAGTCTGCTGTTCTGTAGGCACATGGTGACATATCTGAAACACGTGGCTGTAGAGTTTGATCTGTAAACCCAAAACCTTAACAAAGGGTAGAAACAGGGCTTGTTTCTGCGTGTTGACAGCATGATGTGCTCTGCAGCTGAACCTCTGAGATGACCATGTGCAGTTTTAAAAGTACTTATGATGCACTTTCACGTTCTTGCTTCAGGGTGGCATTGACAGGCTGGTGAAAGGGGAATTTATTACGTACGTTGTTAATTCTGGCAATAATGTGTGAATTACAGTATCAGAAAACCACCTCATTGCTTATGAAAGAGTACTGGTTTTCAAAAGACTCATTTTTAGACAAATCCTTGCTTCCTAACTTTTTCACATCTGATTTTGTTTTGGAGAGTTGCCTTCCATTCTGGTCAGCCATATGCTGGGTGACATTGTTTGGAAGTTAGCCAATAGTTAGTCAGAGAGAAAACTGTGATTTAAAAAAAAAAATTTAATTCACTTTTTTCTTTTTTGGAATATGGTGGCCAAAATTACCAGTGCCACCTGAAGAAGTGCGTGATAAATCTTTGCTTAAATTGGTGTAGCTACTTTATGGGGATAGTTGGGGACAACTTGCATGGCAGAAGGCTTAAAGTTTAGAGTTTTTCCCTATTGCACTGATAGCTGTTGCCCTCAAAATCAGAGAGACATCCAGAAGATTTCATTTAGTAATTGAATCACAACTCCTGGGATCAGCCCCTAATGGGTTTGTTTTCATTTTTAAATAAAGTATGTACCTCAGTGGGGCCAGTTGGTAAGCATAGTTGGAATTCAGTGTTTTCATCTTTTCCCTGGGTCGAGCCACTGGTTTGCTGAGTGGGTTAGGCAGAAAATTGTATCCTTCCTCAGTTTTCTGTAAAATGAGAACAGTTAAAGACACATCACTGGAAGATCCATCCAGATCTGAGATCAAGTTTATTGTTATTTACTCTGGCAGACTCGAAAAGGGACTGCATATTGAAAAAAAGGGTTCAACTTATGTTATGAGAAGGTAATTTCTGAAATTTCATGAACTTGATGGAACTGTCAGCTGTGGTGACATGCCTTAAAATGTACGAAGTTGGGTACATATGACTCGTCTTTGTCGTTGGCTTTTTCTTTTCAGTGGCCAAGACTGGGACAACTAACTTTTTCTTCCACTTTGGAGAAACCTAAAACTTTGAAAGCAGACAAAGAAGTTGATGTGAAACAGCTTTATCTCCACAAGCCTTTGGAGTCCACTTGGCCAAAAGTGAATAAACAGTTTCTCTCCTCAGTGAACAAACCAAGCGATTCCCCTTTTACCCCTTTGCAAAGAGAGCTCTTCTGTATCATGAATTCATACCGGGACTTGTTCTATCCAGAAAGAAATGCTTTAACAAATGGAGAGGAAATCCGGCATGCTTACTGCCTGCATGCCTTGAACCACGTTCTGAAGGCAAATGCCCAAGTGCTCAGCAACAATGCCAAGCGAAGAGACAGAAAACCAGGGTCTGACACAGATGACTACAGGGATCAGGGGCTCACTAGGCCTAAGGTAAGAGAGCTTCATGAACATGATTCCCCTATCCTCACCCTGCCTGCCTGTACAAACATCCTGCTAGTTTATCCGGAAGTATTTCTGTTGCTGCTCCCTCAGGTGACGTGTTTCTGGGCACGTGGCTTTCCACATCCCTTTATCATGTCCAAAAGTTGTCCTCTGTGGCCAGGGCAAGTGCCCTGCAAGAAGCAGTGGTCACGGTGTTGTTAGCCAGCCTGTCTCTGTGCCGAGCCCTGAGTTTGACTCACCTCTTTGTTTTTCCCCCTGTCACTACAGACTGTTACGTTTTCCTGCTTCCATTTCTAAATCTGCTAGTACAGTAGGTAGTGTAGGCTGTCACTCAGTGTGGTTTGTGCCAGATTTTTTTTTGTCTTAACACACTTGTAAGGACTTGCCTATACGGAAGGATCTTTCTGTACCTGGGAGACCTCAGGGAATCCCATTGTCAAGGCCACCAGTCATAACTGGGGGAGTGGGCCCCAAACCAATCCCCCCTGGATTCACAGTCTCCTCTAGCTGATAACCAGCTAGAGGACAGATTCAACTATGGCCAGCCTGTCACTGGTGTGCCAGCTGCCTGTTGAACAGTTCCAGAGTCAGGGTTTAGTGTTTGCTGCACACCCGGCCAACGCCTTTGGTTTCTGTGTTGACTGCCCTGTTAGACATTTATATGTTAGAGTTCTGTGCAGAGATTATTGCCACTCACCCAGAAGCCAGCCGTTGACCCCCTCTCTGTATCACAGGAGCTCTTGCTTGCCTAGGGGTGAGGGAGAACAGGAGAACATGCTTAGTTTTCAGTTCCCCTATACTGGTACTGTGGGTGTGAGATGGGGAACCAAGCTGAGCTGCTGGCCAGTACCAGTTAGTGAGCACACTGCATCCCATTGCATCCTTCTTCCCACTGCATGTCAGAATTGTTTTGACTGTTGGGATGTCCCCCGGGGACACATCCAAGTAAAAAAAATAATTTAACATACAGTTAACTGTGAGTGTTTGTATTTTATGGGTTATTCTGTTGTAACTGTTGATCTGTGCAGGTGCTGATGATAGTGCCCTTCAGGGAATGTGCTCTGAGAATTGTGCATATTTTCATCAGTCTTCTTGAAGTGAATGACAAAAAAAAAATAGATGTAAGTAATAAAAAGCGCTTCAAAGGGGAGTTTGGCTCTGACCCGGAAGAGAAGCCCCCCAACCTAAAAAGACCTGAAGATTATGAAGCTGTCTTTGCTGGCAACATTGATGACCACTTCAGAATTGGTAATGACCTACTCAACAGAGATGTCATAGCTTGGAAAGAACTGCAAAGTAACAAGTTCTTCCCAAATGTCTAGGGGCTTTCAGGGCTGGAAGTTCTGGTGAGATTCTGGGCTCTTTGGTATTCCTGCTAGTTTTGCATTGGTAACTTCGATTTTTCTGCAAATCTTTCTTACCTTGTCAGAACTTAAAAAGGAAGAGAAATTAGAAAAGTAATTATTTCCACATCAAGTTCAGAATCACTTAAAATGCAATGAATGCTTTATTCTAGAAGGATTGCCCACACCTCATTTTGAAGATAGCAGCAAAGTCTTTCATGTTATGAAAAAAAGAAAAATCTTTGGGGTTTAATCAGCCTGTTCACAATGTCTCTTATAATTGGTAATGGTTGGAACAAACTTAAAGCTCAATACTGAGCAAAGCAGTTTTCTGCTTTGTTGCCCATGGTTTTCATGAAAGCAAACAGAGAGCCAGCAAGTAGGAGTGTTGGACCAGCAGCAAATTTGAGACTGTTTCATAATACTGTAATCTTACGCTGTTTAGTAACTCAGTATGCAGAGAATTAGCTAGTGGCTTGGTTCCTGGAGCTGCCAAGATGAGAAGGCAGTTTTTTTAACTTAACTTGACAGATCAGAGGCTTTTGAAATATTGCGCCTTGGAAGATAAATTGGCACCCCAAGAAATGTAATGAAGATTACAAGCAGGTCGCACTCAGTCGTTCTTTCTTCCTTCCCCAGTGAATATCTCTCAGGCTGAGAGCATCTTACTTTCAGTAGCATAATAATTTTCCCTTCAGTCCTCTCCCATAACGCAGTCTGCTTGTTCCACTTACTAAGTGTTAAGAAATGCTTGAAGAAACTTTCAGTGCTGTTACTTGCAGAAGCAAATCATAGAAGCAGAATAATTTCTCTTTCTTACTGTGCCTTACACCCTGTTTCTTCTGCACAAAGATCTAATTTAAAGCACATTTGTTATGCCTTACTGAAACCACTCTTGCACATTTTTAAACAGAAGAAAGACTTGATGTTGCTAAACTGTGTATATGCTCTGACAAGTGATATCTTCTTCCTGGAAATTCAACTGATTGTACCTTTCTTTTTTTTCTTTTTTTTTTTTTTTCCCTTTTTTTAATAATTTGGTTAAAATAGCAGTAGGGACCCCCACCACTGTCTGTCTGTGTGAAATTCTTCAGCTGTACCTGTGATAGCTGTCTTCACACAGACAGAGAAAGAAGATGGAGAGACTCCTTTGTTGGGCAGACTGTAGGGGTTGTTTGAATGTGGTCTGGACTAGCTGCATTTTTAAGATCGGGAAAGTGGGTTCTAGCAGTATTGCCATGTAGTTATGAAACAAACTCCTTTGATTCCTTCCTTTTCCTGTCTATAACATGAGAGGTGATGCATAAGCTGCATCAGAATGTACACTGCAACATGTGGTGTGAGAAGCAGCGGCAGGGAAGGTACAAAACTGGTCGTGCATTTGGTCATCGTAATATGAAGAACCTTGTCCTTTGTGGTTTAGTAATAAATCTTGCAGCTCTGTCAATAAAGGCAGTTAATAGTCAAGAGGTCCACACCAAATCTCTCATGACAGATTAGAATAACAGTCCCTATAATACCTAAAGGCAGAGACCAAAGTTTAGGATTTAGGTTGAAAGGAGTAGTTAATAATTTCTGGCTTTTTTTTCCCTAAAGTTCTTCCGCTCCCTCATCCTCCTGCTTAGCAGAAAAAATCACAAAAAAAAAAAAAAAAATGTTTCAGTCAAAAAATTTTGTCCAGGTTCTGAAAAATCTGGAAAAAAGTATTAATAAAAGACTTTGCCTAACTTCATGAAAATTTTCCAAATGCTTGTCAAATGGGGGTAGAGCAGGTAAGCACTTTTTGAGGACAGAAGAGTTTCTGACAGATGAGTTGTGTCCAGCTACAATCATCAGTAAGTGTCAAGGGAGAGGAGGTGTAGGGAGTTACTATTACAGAGCCTGCTAGAAGAATATGGTTGATAAATGATCTTAACTAAGAATTTGCCGTTGGTTGTTGTTGGACAGGAGTTGCAATTCTTCAGAAGAGTATGAGACTGTATGCACCATTTTACTCATCAGACATCATCATCGCCTCTCCCCTGGGGATGAGGACTGTTATTGGCGCAGAGGGGGAGAAGAAGAGAGATTTTGATTTTCTGTCATCAATAGAAATTCTCATAATTGATCAGGCAGATATTTACCTGATGCAGAACTGGGAACACGTTCTGGTGCGTTTTCCGTATGTATTCATTTTTGTGTTGTGCTGTGTCTTGTTAGTCTGATGTAACTCAGTTTTGGCAGTGAGCAGTATTGCTGGTTTTTATTGACTTGATTCCAGACATGAATGTTTGTTCCTTTTTCTCCTACCACCCTTTTATTTTCCTTATACTAAGAATATTCTTTCTACAGATTTTGGTAGTATTCAGCACCTGTTCTCTGTAAATCTTAGTGGCATATTTCATCAGAGATTTTTTTTTTTTGGACAGTTTTAATTATCTTGCAGGATGAGATAGTGATGATTCTTTTAATCACATCTGGGAGAAAATATGCCAGCTATCTGAGTGCCCAGTGTCTCAGTCAGATTGCAGCCATGTGAGGAATCTCTGCAACCTAATTCAGGTTCCCCCAGAAAGCAATAGGAGCTGCTGCATGTCTCCATTGACTGCTAAGTAACTAAACCTTAGTCATGTCCATAGTTAAACAGTATGAACATTTTCCTGTACATTTAATGAAAATGGAGCTTTTGGATTGTGGCTAATATGCATCAGTACCTGTGCTTTTTGGCTTTTGGTTAGTAAAAGTTTTCAGAACAGAAAGGGTGGGGATTTTCTTCCCCCCCAGAAACACTTTTGAAGTACCTGGACCAGGCATTTTGACAGCATGATGTTACTGTGCATTTTGAAGGAATCAGAAGATGTCTTCTTTCCTCACAAGTCCCAGAAGGGGCATATGAGTCTGTGTGATATCCAGGGAATGAGTCCTGGAGCCCTGGAGCCTGTTTCTTTATTTTTTCCTTTAGGTGCAACTGCCGTGTGGTGGCAGGGATGCCAGTCCTAGGCATCATTCCCTGAGAGAAAAATAAAGTGAATTTCCTCACATGCACCCAAACTCTCAGTGAATGTGATGGGAGCTGAGCTGCAGTTGGGGCTTCTTTTAGCTCAGAAACCTTGGGCCCATTGACTTAAATACAAACAAATCCATTATACTTGCCCCAAGGAGAGGATTGGAAGCTAAGGTTACTGTTACTGGTGACTAAAGAGATGGTAGCTTTCAGTTCTGCAGCAGAAAATCAAGTAAATTACTCTTGCTGTGGTCAATAAATTCCAGACAGTTGTGTCTTGGGAGATGCCGGTGTTCTTTACTCTCTGCTGTCTTGCTGGTCCCTGCCTTCTTTCTCGATGCAGCTCAGGCTTTTGCAGGTGTGGCACAGGGATGTCAGTAGTGATGTGTTTCCTTCTGTCTGTGTAGCACCTGGTGAAGCACATTAACCTGCTGCCCCTCGATTCCCATGGGGTGGACTTTTCCCGAGTACGAATGCAGAACCTCAACAACTGGTCCAAGTACTACCGGCAGACGCTGCTGTTCAGTGCCCTTCAGGACCCCCAGATCAACTCTGTCTTCAACAAACACTGCTTCAATTACGTTGGGCAGGTGAGCTCACAGATGAGCTGAAAGTTTTCTTCTAGTGCTGACAGAAGGGAGGGGGAGAGGAACAGAGAACCCGACACGCAGAAAAATTCCATAATTCAGTTGCTTCAAGACTGTGCCAGTCATTTCCCTTACCCAGGTAATGCAGTGTGAATCTCATGATGCTGCATGCTGTGCCAGAGGCATGAAGAACTCTTTATGCAGCCATACTTGTTTGATCCTTTTCTTTCATGGATAACTGCTGTTTTATGTCAGAAATTGGATTTTTTTTTTTCTTAATTTGACATACATAAGTTACCTTGTTTTATTTATTTTGTTGTGAAATGGAAGGTTCACATGCTTCCTTTTTTTTTTTTTTTAAATCTCCTATTGCGTAAGAAGCATGAATTGTTAGTACTTTGAAAGAAACAGGAAAAGTAAAAACCTTAGTAGACCACCTCATATATATGGATTCAGGGCATAAGTAGTCATTGTGTATTTAAGAGATCAAGGATGTTTATACCTGACAGTAGTTTTATATTGGAGCTTTCCTGAAAGCAGCCCCATGCACCTCTGGCAGATGTGAGTTGGAAGCAGGAAGCTGGCTGCCTTTGCCATGCTGCTTCCCCTAACATCCTACTTTCTCCTCGCAGGTGGCCGTCCGCAACGTGCCGCTCGCTGGCTCCATTAGCCACGTTGTGGTCCAACTTCCTCATGTTTTTCGGAGATTAGAACCTGAAAGTATAACTTCGGTAATAGATGCAAGGTACTGAGTGTTTCAGACTGTTTTGCTGTGCCCTAATGACTGCAGTTTTGGGTTTAGTGGAGCATATTGTTCCCTGCAGAGCACGCTGTGTTTTCACCACTAGAAGGATGCCTTTATTAGTCCTCAGGTGTAGGCTGGGCTCTGCACATATGGAGGGGAATACTGGCCTTCTCCTTGCCAAAGGCATGGGAGAATAAAGTCTGGGAAAGGAATATCAGTCTCTACCATGATTGCATAGTACTGATAAAGCCTTTTATCCTCTATGCGTGTAGAAATCCTATGAAGTTAAAAAAAGGAGAAATGTGTAGAAAATCTTCTGTAGCCTGTTGTTGGATGGTATTTATGTTCGAGGTCATGATCATCATCAGAAAGCTAAATGTTGACTCTGGTTACAACATAACTTGTTTTCTTAACCGAGGTTTCAGTTTTTCATCGACAAAGTCTTGCCCGAGTACCGCGATGCCATCATGTCACACACGCTCATTTATGTCCCGTCATACTTTGACTACGTGCGTCTCCGAAATTACTTCAAGAAAGAGGACCTGAATTTTACTCACATCTGTGAATACACTAAAAAGGCTGCTGTCTGCAGAGCGAGGCGGTTCTTTCTCAAGGGAGAGAAGCAGTTTTTATTGTTCACTGAGCGCTTCCACTTTTACAAAAGGTAAATTGTGGACCGAGTTTTCCCTCTGAGTTGCATGTGTGCTGTTTGGAAGGTTGAGTCTGACCTTGTTCATAGATGGACTGTACTGCTTTTTGAATCTGTTGGATCCCTCTGAGGACATCTTTGACTGAAGTAAGATCTGTTGAGTTTTACTTTAAAGTTTTTGCATGTTGTCAGCAGTCCCTTTGCAGAGACTTTAGTACTTGGGTATGCGCAAGGCTTTATTCAGGAAGGTAAGTGCTGCCAAGTTCCACTGATGTCAGGACAAGATGATATAGCCTGCAAGTGGGATTCATTGGGCCTTTTATTTGTGTTCATCTGTGCCACAGTAATTGCATAAAATTTTGGAAAAAGTTGTGATTGTTTCAGCAAATGCAATACAGCAAACTGAGGCCACCTGGAAAATTTGCTACATTCTGACTGGTGCTGTTTACAAGTTCCTAATGGAACAGGATTTTTTCTATTAGCAGAAGATATTTTGGCAATTAAGAAAAGGTTCATGAGTCTTAGTCTGATCAGGCTTCACTGTCTTAAAATCCAGGCTAAAGAGGCTGACTACTACATAAGTTGGTGGTGATCCGTACTTTAGAGGAAGTCATTGTGCCTGACAGTGTTAGATTTACCCGTTAAATTCCACTCCTCTATTCAGTCTTCAGTCCATGACGCAGGGTTTGTAGAGTTGAGTTATAACTGACGAGCGTTGAAGTGGATGGAAATTGGAGGAACTGATACAAGATTGGTGTTTTAACACTGACATTTTGTACGAATAGCCAACAAACTTACTTCTTTGCTTTTTCCTAATACAGGTATACGATAAAAGGCATTAGGAACCTCATTTTCTATGAGTTACCAACATACTCCCACTTCTACAGTGAGATTTGTAACATGATGAAGGCCACAGACAATGGAGTGGATGCTACTTGGACTTGTACTGTGCTCTACTCCAAGTATGATGCTCAGAAATTGGCTGCAGTGGTTGGCATAGATCGCACAGCTCAAATGCTACAGTCCAAGAAAAATGTGCACCTCTTTGTTACAGGAGAAAATGAATAACTCATACTCCAGACTGGACAATTGGATGGACCTGCATTTTACTCCTAATGCAGTTTTTTATATTGCTTTTTTTTTAAAAGTGTTAAATTTTTTACTCCCTTTTATTAAATATTCTGTTGAAATTCTTCACATAGTATTAAATTTTGTGTTTCAGTACTCTGCAACAACAAGAAACAAAGGATGTCATTCAAAAAAGCAGGGGTTAGGAAGTATTTTCTGTGTAGAAACAAAGACAGTCCAGAACTTTTCTTCTTGTATATTAAAAAACTCACCAGTCAATAAAGAACCATGCTGTGATAAATAAAATTTGGACTGTTTCACTGCATTTTCAGGTGTAGCAAATTCACCTTCTTTTATCAAAGGAAACATTTTCCTCTAATCTAGGGTAAGAAATATGCCCAGGTATTTAATGAGTTCACTATTCTGTAAGCCTACACAAGGGAGGTGCAGGCAAAGCCTCTTCAACACAAGGGTGTTGCTGAATGAAAGGTGGACTTGCTTCGGGTTGACACTTTTTGAGAATCCATGAATGTGCTTGGATATTAGCTCTGGTTTTGCATTTCTCTGGAGTGACCTAAATATCTCTTGCCTCCTATAACAGACCTTCTGGCCTGTCAGTTTTACCCGGGATAAGTACAGTACCAGGTGGTGCAGTTTCAAACACCCGTGGTCTCATATCTCACTCCACGGGTGGAGGTGGTTTGTCTTTTTCTCTTAGTGGTTGCTTATGGACAGCATGGAAGTGTCGTGATGCTGCCTGTATTTTCTTTTCTTCTTCCAAGGAGCTAAGCCTAATTTAAAAGGAGCTAAAAGTAGAGAGATTAGTTTTTGTTAAGCACGTGCTAGGACAGTGGGAAGGTTGTTCTCTGGAGACGAAGGTGAGTCCTCTGTCAGCCCATATGCTAGAAGGAAACAACCATCCTGTAATTAGCTTGAGGGAGTTCTTGTCTAGGAGGCTTAAGGTAAATATAACAAGGTGAAATAAACTCCTTAGGTAAACGAGGCACAGGATTTTTGCCGATTTTTGTCATGTGCTTGAGTCCTGTATTTCTCAGAGGCTAGTAATCATTTAGTAGACATGAAAATCCATGCGGTTTCTTTCTTTGCATTGTAAGTGATGATGGCTGTTTATTTTACATACCTCTGCTGTAGCACGCAAGAGTTAAGAGCCAGCCCAAGCGAAGTTTTTCTTGTGAGCATCTGTACAGCACAGACAGCAGTAGCAGCAAACAAGGATTTTTCTTGTATCACCCAGGCTGGCTGTGGGAGAATTGTGGCTGTGCATATGAAAACAAGCACATGAAATAGGATTAAGGAATTTTCTTTCTACACCGGATGTACTTAGCAGAGATGAATGGCTGACCTCTGAGGAAGCTAAAGTGGGATAGCTGCTTAGGGAGATAACGTGGTGCAGTGCAGCTCCTGTTTAAAGAAGCAGCAATAGTTTTGTGCCAAAGCCTTAACAGCAAGGATTTTTCTGCTCCCGCTGAAGCTAATGGCAAAATGCTTTGTTAGGAGTATGGACAAACGGTAGTCAGAGGCCCCCATGATTTTTATATCAACTACCTGGGTTTGTTCCTAAGACAAGCATGCTTGGAAATGTGGAATGTATATACCAGTGTCACGTTTCTAATGTTGATTACTAACTATAACTCAGTGATTGCCGAAGCAGTGTGTAAGTGCCTCTTCACTACGTTCAGCTGGTGCTCCGAGCTGCTGACATGAAGTTGGTGTGTGATTAGCCCTAGAGAGCTCACATACGAGATTTTTGTGCTGTGACAAATTCTTACTTCCTTTAGTAGGGACCCTCCTAAAGCCAGCGCTAGGAATCCTGTCTAGGAGGCTGAACTAGTGGGTCAGATGGATTTGGTGATATGGGGAGCCCTTGTCTGTGTTGGTGTGAAGGTGTTTCTGTTCCCAGATGTTTCCTCCTACCCCTGTGCTGATGTTCCCACACTTTGGCTGTTGGCCCACTTGACAGTGGAATCGCGATGAACTGGGGAGGGGATTTGGTCTGGTTTAAAATTCCTCCTTTGTCCCCTTTTCTATCATTTTAAATAATTCCCTAGCGCAGTTCACAGCAGGGACTTTGCAGAGAGATTTGTCCAAGAGTGGCTCCAGAGACAATGAGTTACTGGAAGATGACGAGCACCAACGTCATAGTTTGGCCCATCCTGGATGCACATTTATGGACACCAATGCTCTGCTTGCTGGGACAACTGCTGGCTCCAAAGGAGGTACTTTAAAGCCCATCTTGTAATGCATTTTCCTGACTATAGTGTGGTTTTCAGAGAAGTGGCTGAACTTAACACATTAGTGTAGGGACACAGAGTCGGTTTCAGAGATTAGCATATCTGAAATTTTAGAAATAGGTATATCTGAGTCTCTTTTTAAATTGTTCAACAGTTGTTCAAGTTTTCACACAAGTGGAATAAGAAAAGACGTTATCAAATACAATATTTTACCTGTTTCTACTTGACAGCGTGCGGTCCCTGCATGGTATTTTGCCACTTTTTCACAAGAATGCACCAGTGATGAGTAACTACTCATCTTGAGGAAACAAATGTAAAACAAAATCCTGTTCATTTTGACCTCAGTAGGGGTCAGACCTTTAAGGGGATGATGATGTTCTTAAGAATCCATTTTGTTTTCGTTGTTTCAAGAGGATCTCAGAGTACTGAAAACTAATCCTGTATTTTTTGTGGAAGGTGCAGTAATGTAGTGAAAGCTGATGGCCTGTTCCAGGCACTGGCTGCTAATGTGCAGTAGGGCCAAAGCATTAGCATCCAGCTTTTGAGTATTCAAACTCAAGGGTAAAAATAAACTGGGATGGAGTTGGTAAACAAGAAATTCTTTTCAGTATCTTCTGTCTCAGGAAATTTCTAAGGAAAATCTACTAATGGATGACCAAGAGAAAGACATACCTATCTCTATAGGAAGATTGTTCTTCCAGCTAATGAGCTTGTGTCATAATGGATCATTTTTTCACTAGCAAAACCTAATCAGGATAAGAGGTTTCGTTACATTTTTGTTGCTCCTTTCAAAAATGACAAAAAGGCAATTTTTTTTTTTTTTTTCTTCTGAAAATGTGTTTGCAGGATAGGAGCCAGCCTTCTGCTGCTGCCTGTATTAATGTGGAGGAGGGAGGGAAAGGTGACTTCGGGACAATCTGTCTCCAGCGCTGGAGAGCTGCCTCCTGTGACGAGGCAGGTTGTTAGTTTTGCAGCAGTTATTGGGAAACATGGGATGAATCACATGAGAGAGAAACTGGAGCACTGCTGTTAACAACAGCAGAATTAACAATTACTTTACAGCTGTGTTGTCACAGGCTGCCAGGGTTTCTCGGCTCCACGTTAGTCATGCTCCGTGACCGCAGCCCTAGGAATTACCCTCCAGGGTTTGGGGTTTTTTTGGGCTTGGTGTCCAAGCGTGTCTGATGAAACAATTTGCAGTGGGGGGCAGTTCTGAAAGCCCACCCACAAAGGCATATGGGGATGTATGAGGACCCTGTGCAGAGAGGAAGAGGGGTGAGAGCAAGCAGAGGCTGCAGTCCTCGCCATCACTCAGCTGGCTGGGCTGCCCCACTGCTGTCCTGCCTGGGGACCCGCCTACGCAGCAGAGGGGGCTCCTCTCTTTGCCACATGGATCTGGTCAGAAAGCTCCCACGGGTTCTGCACCAGGAAGGAAGCAGGTGCCCCAGGGAAGGTCACTGGAGTGAGCCTTCTTCATTTCCCCTCCCCAGAGAAGCCAGGTGACCCTTAATCCCATAGGGAAAGTGACGGTGCTGCTGGTATGGTGGCGGAGCTGTGCCGTGCAACAGCCTGGCATGAGGAGGGCACAAAGCCAGAAGAAGCCTGACTGCAAAACCCCACACAGGGTTTATTAGACATGTGAATTGTTGTAGCCAGCTCTCATCATGGCCAACAAGGTTCTTTCGCCCACACTAGATCCAAGACATAGCTCAGTCCCTGTGGCTTTAAATCTCATCTCCTGTGCCGAGCATGACAGTACAGGGTAATTAATTAGCCCAGGGCTGGTTGCATTTTAATTAACCACTAGCTTCAGTGGTGCTTGGGGTTGCTTGTTTTATCAGGTGGACTGGGAGCTGGGCTGAGACCACCACCTCTGGGATGAATAAACACTAACAGGTATGAGCTGGTAATGGGAATTAGTTACCTGAAATGGAGATGTCGAAATGGCCATAACATTGAGTGGTACTTCAGGAATAAATATTTGATTATGTAAGAGAGGTGCAGCAATCTTCGGTAAAAGGACATAAGCGAGATCAAGGTAACGTACAGAAAAACAGCACCACACAGGACAAAAACAAGACAGTAAATGCAGCAGTTGACAACATAATTATGTCACTGCAACTGGAAACAAATTTGTCCTTGGTTCTTCCACACAAAACAGCAAAATCACACTGAAGTCTTACATGCTGTACATGACATTACATTTCCAGGGTCATATCACTGATATGGGCATAAATCTAAATAGATGTTACCATAATTGCTAAACAGAGATTTAGCATGATGCTGCAAGATCTCTTACTAGTCCCTCCTTTACACTCTTACAAAAGGGGAACTTGGTAGCTGGGGCCATACCTGAAAACCCATTCCCAGTATCTTGTTATTACTAGCTAAGAAGCAGAAATGTCCATGCTATTTACTCGCCCTTAGGTTTCAAAAGCCCTCATTGTCATTTAATTAATAAGTCAGTAATATTTAGCTTTAATAATGTATATTATTTTAATCAAAGCAGGAAAAGTTGAATTGGTTTTGTACCGAGCCATGAGTTCTGTGCAACTGAGGTTGCAGGTCTGTAGCTTGGCTTACTTCTGCTCTGCTGCCTGTTGCCCTCTCTCAGAGCAGGGGAAGATCCAGTGGTAATGATGGCCACTTCTGCCATTCCAGATCTCCCAGGCTGCTTTGTGCTCCATTTCTCCTTCCCTTTCTCCCACATTGATATTGTCAGTGGAGTTGGGTGGAATGCAGTTAAATGCTGGTAAAATGCAGCTAAACCAGGAAAGAGCCCCAAAGGAATAAATTAATGTCTGAATTAATTCCTGCTACAAGCTGGAAGCTCTCCAGTAACTTCAGAAGCTGCTCGCTTGAGTCCAAAAGAAGGAGAGATCGTTCAGAGATGGTGGTGCAATGCAGAAGCTCTTGGAATGCTTTGTGAAACAGCTCACCTGAAATGTGGGCATGGGAATGTTTGGGTGGAATTAGTCCAAGGGAGATGGAGAGCCCGTGGGCACAAAGAAGGCATGGATGAGAAGTGAAGCAGATGTCAGAAGTGCAGTAAGGCCCTGTTTCCAAACCAGGAAATCCAAGTGATAGTGCTCAAAATTCGAGCACCTGAATGCACCACACAAGCTACTTTTGAGGGGGAAAACAGCAACTTCTGCTTAAGAGAGGAAAACAGTGAAGAACCTCTCTCCTCTACAGACCTGTGAGATCTGAGGCCAGCACAGAGGGATCTATGAAGGAAAGTGCAGACAGAGCCTCCACTGAGCAGGTGTGGAGCAAAAGAGCCGCTCCTCAGCTGTCACTCATTTACAATAAACAGAACTGCTGCCAATCTGGGGAGGGCTGCACCTGTAGATCGAGGTTTGCACATGTTTTGCTCGTTTGTTTAATTTCCCCCAGTCTTTCCATGCTTTTTTCTTGTAGGAGGGGCTCAAGCAGAGTTTAGCAACGCACGTAGATGTGCACAGAACCTCTGCCCACGGTGTTAAAACCACAGTGGTTCTGCTCCTTCTAAAGCAGAGAGGAAAAAAGCGCAGCAGGATTCGCCTGTACATTTTGCAGCAGGAATCTCAGCAGCCTGTGGAAAATTAAGGTTAGTCTTTTCCTGGTATTGTATTTTACTAAATTTCTGAAATAAAGAAAATATACTCAATGGATAATGGAGAAGCATTAGTGATCATATTAGCTTGGAAACTGTATCCTTAAATATCTGATCTCATGGTAATTTAGCAATATTTTTCCCTTGGTCAAAAGAAATGTAGTGTCTTCAGTGTGCAAAAAGCTAATATATTTCACTTACAAGTGATGAGCAAAGGGTCAGGACTTTTCAACAGGATATGGAGTATCTAATTAATCACTTTATTAAACAAGGTTTAGAGCAATCAAACCTAAAGGAGAGCTTTTTATCTGGGCACCCCTTCTGCATGAACTTTTCAGATGCCTGTGCACATATGTACTAGTAAATTGAACAAATACAAGGTTCTCAGATTATGGAAATAAACAAACAAACAGAAGACATATTTGGGATAATTTTTTTCAAACTCTTTGGCTGCATCAGGTTTTTCAATTCTTGGATACCTGTGCTCATTGAAGGCAGGTATGGAGAGTCTCCTCTTGTGGTTTCCATTCCTAGGTGTTCTGACTGGGAGGTTCTAGGAACTTGCTTTCTCTTGGGTGGCCAACCAAGACCTCCAGTGGTGTGTAAGCTACCTTTGATGAAGGAAGGGACAAAACAAGGGCCTACTAAGAAGGGCCTCCAGTGCATTTAAGGTGTTCTTGGTCTCAGTGTGAACAGAGAGAAGGTCAGTAATCGAATCTGGTTCCTCCTGCTCCCTGGGGCTGGTCAGTAGGTGTGTTACTCTGTACATTTCCGTGCTAACAGAAAGTGGCATGGTACTGAGGGACCCATTCTAAAGCCACGGCAAAAGTCAAAGGATACATCAGCCCTTGGGCACCTTCTGTTACCTGCAGAGTGCTTGGCTCAGGCGTTTTCTTGTGTCGTGCTCCCTCTGCCCCCACCCCTCCCAGTATGAGGGTAAGTTCCTGACTGACCTGTCAAATGTGAATAATTATGAGAAGTCTCAGTGATTCACAGTGAGGACACGCGGAGCGCTCCGTTCCCTGCTCGTACTGTGAGGCAATTAATGCAATTTGTGCTGTTTGGCTGAGTGAACAGTTTGAAATGAACCATTGGGCCATCTGTTCCTCCAGCTGACATCAGGCGTGTCAAGAGTAGCAGTTAGCTTTTGCTGGGAAAGAAACATCTCACTGTCATTAAGGAAAGTTCAAGAAAGGGGGGTGTGGGTTTGTTTTTTATTTCTCCTTCTACTATCTTTAAAACAAACTCTTTCTTTCATATTTTCTCATGGCTCAGGCTATGTATCCTGGAGACTTTTCGGGCCTCTAGTCAGTGTCTTGAGAGCAGGGGAATGGCTACAGCAAGCACCTTCTTGTCTCACTTCTTGCATGCATTTGGTGAGAGGAAGGTGCTCAACAGCGTCTGAGTTTTACGTAATTGTTTTGTTCTTCACTTGCTCTCTTCCTCTTAGTATGTTGCTTTCTTGAGCTGAGGGGTTCAAGAGACAGTCTTCCTTGAAAACAGCTCACATGAAAATTTTCATAAGATCTTTTGGGGTCATATTTCATCCCTTGCAATTACTAAAATCTATCCCCTACAAGAAAAAAAAATCATTATCTCATTAGCTGTAGGAAGACCAGAAAAAAAGATTTGGCCTGTTTCTCCATGAGAAGTTCTATCCACAGATGACCCTCAGGAACTGGGTGTTTGATGCTTATTCTGCATTTGTGCTCACTGAAAGAGTTACAGGGAGCAGACAGCTCATGGAGCTAATGCTAGTGGTAAAGAGATAAGACGAGCTTAGAGCAGGGAAAATGTAAGTGAAGACTTAAGCAGAATGTTCTAAGATTAACCAGGCCAGGTGGATTGCATCTCTGAATACAGAGAGATGTGATGCAGGATTTCTGGAAACCTATTGTGGACAGACAAGCAGACTGGGAGAAGGCTAGGACAATGCCTGTCTTAAGGAAGATCATCTGTGTGGAGTAGGGCAAAGGTAGTGAATTTTAAAGCCTTTGCATCAGATCAAAATTTTTATAGAAAAGTGTCCAGAGAAGAAGACGTAGACACTCTCGATCTTGATTTGCAAGGCTATGGCAGTGTGACACAACATTCTGGTTAGAAAAGGTAGGAAAACAATGAAAGGCCAAGGATGGGGTTTGATGCCTATTTGGATGAGAAGCATCCCTGGAGGGCAGCAATGGCAGCAGACATTACAGCAGAAGCTTTCCATTATGGTCTGTTCTGGAGCAGGTCTTTTAATGGGTTTGTTAATAGCTAACTGCTGAGCAAAGGCCTATGCTAATTACATCTGCAAATAATAAGAAAGTTCAGGGCCTTTGAAGGGCTCTGCTACCTCTGCCTTCCCCCATCCTCCTGCTCTCCTACGTGGGTGCCCCAGGGAAGGCCATGCTTTAAGGCGCTCACCAACCCACCATCCTGCTGTAATTCCCTCAGCAGCGCTTTCCTAGTGAATGCCATCTCACGTTTTTGGACTTTGCTGTTTCTAGGAAAGAAAAGATATTTTTAACACAACATCTTTTTCTTGGCCAAGTGAAGCAGGATTCTTTTACTGCAGAGAGCACTTGTGCTGAATGGACAATAATTTAACCAATTTTATGGTCCATTATCCCTTCTAGCAGAAGAAAGCAAAGAACTATCTTAAGCAAATAGATAACAAAATATTTATTTTTTAATGCAGAGTGAATGTTCACCAAGGCCTGTGCTGTCACTGTTTTTTCATATCCTGAGAATTGCAGCCAAACCAAGTGATGTGGCTCATCTCTGTTTTGTGATCGTTTCATTTGTTCATAATTAATGTCCTACATCCTGCAAACCCAAGCAATAGCATCTGAGAGCTTCTTTTCTCTCTCAGTAGTCAGTAAACAGACATCTGGCTGAGACGTGCTTGGCACTGTTTAACCAACAGACAGTTGTGTTTTATGGGAGTGTGGCACACTGGGCCAAATTCCAGTCCCACTGGAAATCTCTGGGCCTGCTCCAAGGAATTCAGGGTAAGGACAACAGAGATGCCGGGGTCCAGGTTTTTATTCTGATAGGTGGATCCATCAATGCCTTTTCAACAGCTCTTCACTGGTACAGGGGACATTGCTCTAAACCCCTGCTGGCTTTTCTGGTGGGTAAGGTATGGACTTATGTGCTCCATGCCAAGCTGTGAGACAGAAGGGCATGAGGGAGATTCAACATCAGCCTGTTAACCAATCTGTTGACTAAAGACGGTGGGACTGTTTCCAAGACCTGTTTCTAAATAGCACCTGAAGACGTTTTGGCTGCCTCTGCGCTTGGTATTTCTTATAGCACATGCAATCCTTGTACCTTTGGAGTATCTTGTACTTTTGGAGTGTTTACTTGGAGAACTGGCTGGGATTCCTTAACAAGCAGGGTTTGATTGGAAAAGGATGAAGAGGCCAACTGTGCTGCATTTGCAACTTGAACAGTTCAGGATGAAGTGTTGCAACTGTCTGTCTGTTTTAGTAGTTATATTTTATTTTTAACTTAGTAAATTATATTATCCTCCTTTGGCATAGGTTTGATGTTATTCATTGTACTTAGCAAGGTAATTTTATCTATTCAAGGTAAACAGCTCCTTAGAATCTACACTTACTAAACAACCTTTCCAAAATCCTCTCCTTAGAATATTTTACCAAGATCCCACGGACAAAGCCAGTTGTTCCTCTGTTTTAGACAGGAATTATCCCTTTGCCTTAAAAAATCCATGCCCTGACAAGACTTTATATCCAGGTAAAAGATGAGAATTAATAAAGCCAGGGGGTCCTTTTCCCAGAGTATATGAGGCAGGTTCCCAAAGGGACGCTTCCTGGGTTTGGGGAAAAGAGAACATAGGGTGCCAGCTTGAGTCCAGCCAGGGCCCCACTAGGTGGGCAGCCAGGAGACCCCTGAGGAAAGTGCCGCTGGAGCAGAGAGGACAAGAGGAGCTGGAGCCGCCTCCTCTCCCTCTCCTTTCCTCTCCCTCTCCTTGCTGCTGCTTCCCACGCTTTTTCAAGTGACAGAAATTTTTCATTAAAAGGAATGCTGGATTCCAAAGCTTGGCTTCTTATTTGTATTCAAAGCCATTAATGAAACTTATTAAAATTATTTGTAATTTAAATGGAAATCGTCCATTTCTCCGGAAGAAGGCCAAGAGATAGGAGGAGATATTTCGAATGTCCCAAAGTTCCTTAAGCTTTCGCAGGTTCAGGACTTCCTAGTGCGAACATGGTGATAGTTTCTTGCCAGCTAAATATTCTGTATGTTGCAGGAACATTTTTCTGTGAGGGCAGATGGTGTTCGATTGGTAGTCAGAATAATACATGAACAGCAGAGAAGATGTGGGTTGATTAAATAATTAGCATACTGTGACATTCTATTGCTTCACTCTAACTTAAAGCTAGGTCAAAATGCTGGTCTATATTGCAACTCCTCCCCTTCTTTCTTTCTTCTGGCTGCTTTTGTGTTCTCTTCAAAGCAAAGTTTTAACAGAAATCAAATCGTTTCTTGGTAGCACAACATATGAATTTGTTACTCAGCCCTGCATGTTACAGAATAAAAATAATAATATAAAGGAAATTTAATTTTGCTGAATGAATTTAAGTTGCCTGGCAACCCATCATACCCAGTGTGGGATCCACTCAAGCATCATTGCAGCTTAATACGTGGCACAGATCAGTGTTCAGGACAAAATGGATGATCTTGGGAAGTCAGGGCAATGAGGACTAGCAGAAGGACGGAAGCCTGACTTTCAGTTTCCGTGTCCATCTGAACAGCTCTTTGCCTTCAGAGTTTGTTTGCATATCCACCAGAAGCCCAACGAGCTAATCTTATTAAATCTACTGCTTCCTGTCCCCCTAGTCTGTAATGGTACAATAACAATAGTTACAGGCAGTTTGTTGTCAGCCGAGGCATAAACATAGAAAACATGCTTCTCTCAGCAAGAATATCATTATTCCCTAACTAAATACAACCCACTCAATTACTCATCCTCCTCTCTAAGTCCTGCTATCTATTCTGGGTTTTCAGAGATTTTCTGCAAATAAAAATGAAAGAAGTTGTCCCACTAAAAAACCACTATCCTATAAAATGTTAGTGCTGACTAAAAAGAGAGCAGTATCTTTGGCTGCCATGTAACCACTAGCCAGGATGTAGAGGAAGAGTTGCCGTAGTGCCTTGCAGGTTTGGGGGTCTGAGGCTTTGGATGGTGCTGTACTTAACTAGGAATAAAAATCCAAGCAGTGAAAGAAATTATCTGCTACTCTGTAAGTGTTACTGCTGTCTCCACAGTAGTCTACTAGATGTCCCCAGTGCTGCGGGCTCCAGTGTCCTAAAATATCCAGGAAGAGTCCCCAACAAACCTGTCCTTTACCAAGCTAGTAAATTTCCTTTTCTTGTTTTGCTATGAAATCAATGTTAAGGCAAGGATTAAAATTTCATGTTTGAGAACAATCATGGTAAAATTGACCAGGGAGGGTGGCTCACAGATTCTGCTAGGGCGGGCTGACACTGTGAAGAAAGAGCAGTCATGCTCCTGGAGCAGCTGGAGAGGATGTATGCACTCACTTCATCTATCTGAAGAAAAGAGTTCAATATTTCTGTGTCAAAGTGCTGCAAAGACAAACTATACAAGAAATACTTTTGTCAATAAGTTCCCTCAGAGATCACAGTTGGAAATCAAATTTCTCAGTGTTCTTCTGCTACATTAGAGGATAAATGTTCAAAAGTGATAGTAAAACAGAATCACAGAATATGCTAAGTTGGAAGGGACCCAGAAGGATCATCAACTCTTAGCCTTGCACAGGACCACCCCAAGAGTCATACCATGTGCCTGAGAGCACTGTCCAAAAGCTTCTTGAACTCTGTCGGGCTTGGTGCTGTGACCACTTCCCTGGGGAGTCTGTTCCAGTACCCAACCACCCTCTGGGTGAAGAACCTTTTCCTAATATCCAGCCTAAACCTCCCCTGACACGACCTCAGGCCATTCCCTCTGGTCCTGTCACTGGTCACCACAGAGAAGAGATCAGTGCTTTCCCCTCCACTTCCCGCTGTAAAGAAGTTGTAACTGCAGTGAGGTGTCCCCTCAGTCTCCTTCACGCTGAACAGACCAAGTGACCTCAGCTGCTCCTCATACATCTTCTCCTCAAGGCCTTTCGTCATCTTCATTGCCCTCCTTTGGATGCTCTTTAAGAGCTTAATCTTTATTATATTACAGGCATGCCCAAAACTGCCACAATATTCAAGGTGAGGCCTCACCAGCACAGAGGGACAATCCCCTCCCTCGAAGAGCTGGCGATGCTTTGCCTGATGCCCCCCATGGCACGGTTGGCCCTCCTGGCTGCCTATTTATCTTACAAAATACTACATAGCTTAATAAATGCATTATTTTAGGATCTTTGGGTAATTACTGCTATTATTATTTTTTAAGTAGCTTATCAATACAACTAGGCTGGGAGGTTGACACCATTGCTAATTTATACACTCCCCCCCCACCCTTGAACTGAAGGAATGACATGATGAACAAAATCTCTTCCTCTAATACTGAGACACACAGTTGCATTTCAAAATGTAAGATAAATTTATTTAGATCGCATACCTCACATTCATTTACTTGTTTAATTTATAAAATTCACCTTGAAAAACATATTTTCTTAACGTAAAAACTCAAAGACAAATAAAAGAAGCTGGACTAGACAAGAATAAACATTCCAAGACTGGCATCCCTTTAGCTCAGTCACAAGCTGCAAACTCACAGTGATCCTAAAGTTCTCATTCACTATGTGAGTTATGAGATTACTTTTCTCCCTAACCTTAAGGAAGGAAGAAATCCTGTTACACTCAGAATCCTCCACAAGAGCAGGTATGGCTCTTCACTTAGTTATTAATATTTACAACTATCATGAGAGGAATTGTTTAGAAATACAGCAAATTCCTTCTTGACCTCTGGAAGGCTTGAAAATTTGCTATCCATAAAACATGAACAGAAATGGTCAGGTTTATACCAGGGTGTTTAGATGCACATAGCGGAGAGAATAAGCTGTGGGTACAAAGCAGGTGCTTTTTGAGTAAGAGTACCACTGGAAAAGTATGTTTATGGCTATAAACTGTAATTCTGAAGTGCACTGGGAGTGCAGTGGATGTGTAAATGCAGTTGGAAGTCAGTGGGAGTGGTGGCATGATTAGCGCACTTGAATTTAGCTGGTGATTCTCACCTCTGTTTTGTAACTGTAGTGGTTTTGAGTCCAGGCCTTCCTTGGTAACCGGGTTGTAACTGGGACAGTAACAAAACCCCAACCTAGCACAACGTTCTAATCAAGCTTCAGATGTAAATGACTCTGCTCTTGATTTTGCTTTATCAGTTAACTATGCTTTTATAATAAAAGCGAGAGGTCATCATACTAGAGGGATGTGGGGGGTGGTTTAGGACTTAAGGTCATCAATTTGGTTTGGGGGACCCCTGAGGCAAGCAATAAGAGAGTTATTAAGCATTATTAATGTCTGTGGATCATAATCCACACAGATAAAATGGCAGCAAGAGGCCTAAAGAAAGTTTGCTATTTGAGTGTACAGAAGTAAAGAAGCATGATCACGCACCATTTGACATTTAGCAAACTTTGTCAGTTATGTTCCTCTAATCTGAAGAACTGATCTCAAGAAAAGTTCAAAGGATGAGGTCGATTAAATAGCTCATAAAGATACCAGTAACTGTTTACATTCATAATGATTCCTGGCCAGTCTCCATTTTCCTTTAGCTAAGTAAATCTTTTTTATTGGAAACCTGATTCTGAAATAATTTCTCAGTGGCAAAAATCCTGGCAAAAAACCGAGCCAAACAGAAAAAACCTACCCAACCCCCCCATTTTCCTTTAAACAAAGACATCATTTTGAAGTTTCTGTGACACTGAGACACACATGATGCTTTTATACATCTCCCATACTTCCTACAAATTATAGTGAAAAGGAATTTTTCTTCTTTGTTATATCTGCATATATTTTTTCAACATTCGTTTGGAATATTACCGTTTAGCTGCTGCAAATGTTCCTTGCTTCATAACCTCCTTATTTCCAATTGTTTGTCTGAATTATAAAGGAGATGTTGCCATCTCCCATTACAAAATATGCTCTACCATTGGTATCGATAAAATCTGCTAAAAAAACAAGGGAATTTTTAAAGTTGCTTTCTGGATTTTAGTATCCATCTTCTGATTTACTGAGAAGGTAAAAGATGTGCATGAAGCATATGGATGATGTACTGTTCTGAAAGAGGCTGTGACTAGAAGTGCTGAAACACGAGATGCTGACTCAAAGGTGAATTTATATATACCATTATATTTCTTTGGGTTTGTTCCAAATAACACTGGAATGAATTTTAAAAGCTGTTCTCTCTGTCTGGAGGAAGGAATAAAAATACTCAAAACAGTCTTCAACTTGTTGTCTTTTTTTGGCATTGGCAAATACAAATTTTTTTTACAATTAGAAATATGTAACTTCACTGGGTTTTAATTTGTGCTGTGCAAAACTAATCTTGAACCTGTTTCTGTGCAAGAAAGTATTCATCTTCCTCTCTCAGTTGGCCCATGGACTGCACAAGAAGTGCAGTGATGGTCCTGGTGATCCAGCCCTGCTAGACACCCCACCGGATAGCCGTGGAAAGCCTCCAAAGATAAACTTAATGCTCCCTGGTTGTTTGTCAGCTGCATGCAGGTCTAATCTCTCTGAATAATTTAGAGATGTTTTAAGTTACTCTCATTACAAATGGCCTTGAAAAGGAAAACAGTTAGTCGATCCGGCGGGGCCCAAAAATATCCCAGCTGTATCCCTGTATGTGTCTGCATTCATTCCCTCTCTGCTAGCAGGTCAACAAAAGGCTTCCTTTGTGTATTCCTTTGCATGTTCGTGCTCAATTTGTGTTCAGTAGCAAGTAGAGGTTTATTTTAGTATATCAGAGTAGATACACTGATGTCCAGAGGCCCTATTGCATTCAGTGAATTAACTCTCTCTCCCTCTGGAAAATTTGCTTGACAGAAGATGGCAGGTCAGGTCCCATGTCATAGTTGTACTTTGTGTTTGCTTTGCCTGGTAATGCATTAAGCCCTCCCGTTTTCTATTGTGCATTTAGTTATTCATGTAGTGTTCATCCATTTTTTTGGACATATAAGTTGAATTAAAATATCTAAAGCGTAGACATTAGCCTAGCCACATTTTGTGGCTGTGAAAAATTAATTGAGAAGTGCTTAATAATGATAAATAATATCAAAATTGATATGCTATTGTTACTTTTCCAAGGTGTGCTTATGAATTTATTAGTAATATCTCTAATGCAGTCTTAATCAAGTTGTGTCACAGGCATGAAACCATTTCTTACATGAGTTTAGAGGTTTGTTTTTTTTTTAGACCTGTAAATGGGACTTGATACAAATGCTATGCTGGTGCCAAACTGATGTTTGAACTACTAGAGTGTATTGAAGGAGACAGGCTGAGGTCTTGGGTATTGGCACTATCTAAAATGAAATTTTAATTCAGTCATATATTGTACTTATAATATTTCATGTGAGTATCTTCATCTTGCATGCAGCAATAAAAGCTTTCCATTAGTAAATCTCCATCAATCAAAAAAGTTGGATTTGCTTTATTTCTCATCATGATAATGAGTTTTAAAAATGATTAATGACCTAACCTGCTGATTTTTAAAAAGCCAGGATAGCAAACATAATTATTGCATGAACGAATTGCCTGCAGCTTTTTGTGTTCTGCTTGTTTGAAACAAACCAACCCAGACTTTTCATGTCAGGGTAAATTGATTACCAAAGCATGGATTTCAACCATTAGTACCTAAAGGTGACTGCAAGAAACTCCCTGTAAAGATTAGTGAAATACAGGTCTCTGGAAAAAGGTATATTTTGCAGGATAATTTGAGATGTTGAAAACTAATACGGCTTTTTAAGGCATCAGTCCACCAAAATCAATACTGGAATATTATTTTAAGACTTGTGTATTTCTATTTCTCCACTGCTAGACATCTTTTCAGCCTGGGACAGTTCTGTCATTAATGTTACCATCAATGATACGCTGTCACAACAGAGTGAAGCTGGCAGGGAGAAAGAGAAAACAGTAAATAGCCCATGGCCTACACTGGAAAGCAGCCATATGTTAGTGAATCCAGATATATATACACACCTTCAATAAGACTGGGAGATGCAGGTGTGTTTACTATCCAGAAGATAGGAGCTCAGGCACAAATTTATATGTAACACAAAGAATGTAGATGTAAAGAAATAGGAAACCAAAAATCTTTCTCACAAATTATTTTATAGGGTAAACCATCAGTTTACTGGAGCCATCATCTCCTCAGGATCTTACCTCCATTAATTCTTTAATGGATTAATTATTCTCGTGTCTTTAACATATAACTCATATTAGAAAATATAGGATAAGATAAAAAGGGGCAAAGTTGAAAGGAAAGAGAGGAATTCATTTGAAGATCTTTATGTGATCTCTCTTGTGCATAAATGATATGATACAGTTCTGGAGGAAAATATTCTCTATTTTTCTGGTTTGTGTTTTAGACTTCATGAACTGTATTGTGTTTGGAAGCAATGCATAATTGATAAGCTATAATACTGACTTGATAAATTCCTGGCAGAGTTTGTATACAGTTGGAAATTGAGATAAATGGCTTAACTGAGAGCTGGGAGGTGACAAGAGACTTGGTGCCTACCCCATTCACCCTCGACCCCACAAAAGCTGGGAATTATATTTCCAGGTATTATTTCTGCCTGTCAGGGTAAGATTCGGTCACTCACTTTGAGCAGCACACAGATGGAAGAGGTTTCTAAAGAGACCTCTACATGAATACATAAAACAATACTATCAGGTCACGTGGAAGATCGATTTCTAATTCAATACAAAGCTTTTATCTTAAATAAATACTTCAATTGCCACGTTAGGTGGCCTGTGGGGATCACGTTGACAAATACGTCCCTTGTATTACAAAGTGGCTTAAATCTGGGACAGTGCTTGCAACAAGTTATGTAAAAGAAAGCTTTTTCTAACAAAGTGAGTGAAAGGAGGGTCAGATTGAGGTATGAATAACTATATTATCCCAGGGGAACTGTAACGACTCTTTTGGTTATTTGGTGTTATTTAATTACAAGAAGGGCTGTGTAGAATAATACAGCAGAGCATAATTTTTAACAAAAAAAGATGGACTTCAAATGTTTTCTGTGGGTGCTATAATACAAACTCTTTACAATAGACTTCAGCTTTGGTTACTAAGGCCATATGTCTCCTAGAAGACAGAAGATAATGCTGTTCCTTTGGAGATTATCCTTTTATTTGCAGAAAGAGTTGCAAGGACAGGGTACCACTTCTGTCTGGGAATTAGAGAAAGAGATTATTGAAAATTATTTCTGCTGTAGCTGGTGAACTGAAGCTTGAAAGCATTGATTTAAGTATTGCATAGCTTACTTGTGATGTATGGGTATGTTTCTAACATCATATTACAAACACTATTACCTTGTGTAGCAGAGATAGAAATCAGAAACTCATTATGGAAAGTATTTTACAGAAGCTACATGTTTCTTGGGCTTGTAGCCTTTGAGCGCATTAGTGTTTTACTGGAAGTTTTCCATTAGGAAAATATTTACCATCTTAATTTTAATATGATTAAGTGCTTTGCTTGGGGATTTTCATGGTCACTAATTAGATTAATACTGATCATTATAACAAAAACATAATTAATTTCCTATAGTAGTAAAATTAATTACACATTTAAAGCTAAATTGAATCAGTCAACAGCAAGAATGAACAACAGCCATGCTTCTGATTTCACTGTCTGAAGGTTTCTCAAATAAAACCTTCTCTCACATAATACAGATGGACCATGTGTATGTTTCAATAACCATCCACAAGCAATAAACTAATTAAAGGCTAAAGAAGAACCAGGGTTGATATTCCAGAAGATGCAGTGGAATCACCTAATCTTTTTTGGGGATGCAGCAGGAATGTGGGTTTACTTATATGCTTTTGCTTCTTTGCTAAACAAAAATAAGCAAAGGACTCTGAAGAGCACATCCCCCTCACCTGTGCTCAGCCAGAGTGGTCTTCTAGGTTTGTTGGCTTCCTCATACATTGAGGATATAATGTCCCTTTGAGGTGTCTTCTGCACACGTGAACCTGATGTTGTCTTCTACTGAAGGGTCCTATCTTTTTTTCCAGTAAAAAAAGGAGAGTGGTGTGCCCTCTCTTTCAGCCTTGCTAATTACCTGGCTTCCAGCTTTGACAACAGAGTTTGGGCCCTGGGTTGTTTTTATTGGATGGATCAGGTGGATACATCCAGCAGGCTCTCAGGCCAAAGAGGATCATCATAGCTAAATATTGTTAGTTCAGGACAGTTCCTACCCTCATGCAAAAACTCAAGAGCCACAACTTCCCCAGGTCTTCCCCACCAGGCACCAGAAAAGCTTGAGAGATCCTTCTTTGCATGTAAGGCTCACACCATGTGGTTCTTTCCACTGGAGGTGGAGAAATCACTCCCTGGATTTAACAGAAAATGTAATTAGGGTTAACCTTAATTTAAATAATTGTTAAACTATTAAAATAGCTATTAGCATGCCCTATCATTTGCTATCAGAGAAATGCAAATGTGCGTCACCGCATCAATTCCTGAGAACACAGATTGGAAGCTGGTAATTGCTACTGTAGTTCCCACCCCAGAGACCCAGGAGGTTTTTATTCCATGTTACAAACCCCAGAGTTTGTGATCACCTCTCTGTTAGGAGCAAACCAAGGTGGGTGTTGGCAGAAATATAAGGACATTCTCATCCTCCTGCATTTGCAAAACAGATTTACCTTCAGTGATGCAAAATGGAATATATCTGTAATCAAACCTCTGTACATTTTTACATAGTTTTATAGCAATTATCCCATCCTGTTCCTACTAAATTCAACACTTTAATGAGCAATGGATAAACAAGCTCTTTTGGCCTGGGCTCCAGAAATGCACCACTGTCCATTAAATACATGTTGTTAAGAATCACTGCAGTCAAATGGAGCATTATGTAATTCTTTGGCAAATGGACTCCCTGCGTTAGTACTGGGAAGTTATAAGTTTGTTAGTTTTGGGTCCCATAATAGCCATTTCTCTCTGCTTGCCAGGCATTGAAATTAACTCTAGAAAGCTATGCAACAGACGATTCAAAAGAAAACACTACCTAAAGATGTATTATTTTGGTATCTGCAATAGTTACATCCAACAAGAACTGAGAATCAGGTAAATATAAACCAGATTTTTTTTTTTTTAGATGAGGATATATAAGTTGTAGTAGTTCTAAAAAAATATTGATCTTAAGATAAATTCAGGAGATAGGTAGGTCTAACCCATGACTATTTTTACATGAAGCAGCCCTTGATTTTGAGAACACTGTCACCATGTATTGAGAGTATGGTTTGATCTGTCTTTTTAAAAATCACATTTATTTGAATGTAGATGAAATTTCTTTTCTTGGCATTTATTCTTGTGCCACCAGTGTCAAAACAGAGACTTCAAGGATTGCGATAAAAGAAAAATTATTTCATTTCTCTGCAGCTTCTGTAATTGCCTTTGTGTCCTTTTCTGAACTGCTGTTCTGTAACTCCTCAGTCCCTTCTTTGAACAGCAGCTCATTGTTCTGAACTTCTATGCCTACTATGGCAACAGGACCTTAAAATGCAGCGGAAAAAACTCAGAGATCTTCAAGCTGTGTGGTAGAAAATAACCTGATTGCTTCTCTCCATTCATATTAATAGACTCTGTTCTCAGAGCTTAATTCTGATCACTGCCCCGAGCAAAAATGAGAGTGTTCAGCAGAGGTATGCGGTGCCGGTGATGAAGCCGCCCCCAATCTTTTCCCAGGTTGGACAAAATTAGCATAAGTACTCCATGCACACAACTGCAGCTTTCAGCGTGCAGGAGCTCCTGCAACAGCTTCCCTTCCCCAGGAGGGGATTTTGCCAGTGGAATGGCACTGGCATGGATTCATCAGCTATACGCCTCCTCTTGCTTCCTACGCACTCTTTTGTATTGTCACCGTAGATCAGTGTGGAAGCACAGCTTCACAGGTCGGAGCCTGGTTAAACTCTGCTGAACATGCTTCCTAAGTGTTGTTCTCTCGCTGTCCCCAGAGAGCAGAATCTATTTCTCTGGGCAAATTGTAAGCCAGATGGGATAATGCATCTGAAAGCTTGAAAGTCAGATCCTTCGAATTTTTTTGCTTTATGATCTTAATTTATGCACATATGAAAGTGAAGCATGGCTTTTTTTCTCTCTCCTTGTCTCTTTACTGTCCAAAACATAAACCCCCAAAACAAATCTTTTCAAATAACATTTTTAAAATTGTTCTTGAAATTGAGAAAATTTGGAAAGATAACCGATGAAAACCTGTTCCAGCAAACAATTGTAAAACAAACCATGGGTTTTAGTTTTTCTTTCTCTTATCAGCTGTATAAGAATATCTGTCTAAAATAGGTTGGTTTGTCTAGCACAGCATGAGTGGTGTGCACTAGAGCTGGCAAAAAAACACCACTCTCCAATGCCTGACTGTTTCTTTAGTGAGAAAACTACTCTTTCTCTCCCTACAGCTCCTCATTTATTACAATACACACCTTACAGTTTCTAAAATAAAGGGTATGAGTTTTACAGAGAAGACTTCCTGTAAAAAGAGTGCGATTGTGATTTAAGAGCTCAGTTCAGTTTGTGCTCTGCATTGGAGAAAGCTCCAATGAAAACAAGCACACATCAGGAAACAAAAGATTAATTTGTCATGTGCTTTGGTGCCTTTGGTTACTTCAGAACAATGTGGACACATTCAAATTTCAGAGCAAACTTCCAGATTCTGCTGCATGTACAAAAGTGTGTTGAACACGTACAAAAGTGTGCTGAATTTAGATCTTGACTTGTTACAAATCCCAGTACTGAGCCAGGGAATTAACAGAGTCAATAGAGAGAGGAAATGCAAGTGTTAATGAGTAAACATAATGAAAATTATCTTTTCCCCTAAGAGCAATCTCACAAATAGCAAAAGTTTTGTCTAAATTTTCCAAAATGTTACGCTTAAAACTGCAGGTAAAGATGGGAAATGTTGGGCAAATGTTTTTAAATTTGGCAGCTCTATAGTCAATTGGAAACAAGATGTTATAGGTAAAGCTGGGCAACCAAAATAAGGGAGTGCTGAAAGGTTGATCCTTTTAGAGTTATTACTGAGAAAGCAATATGGCCATTCTCAAGCAGCAATGGCAAATGTTTGTTTATTTTCTTTTCAGAAGCAGAAAGTTTTAGAGGGTTGGCAATTAACTTTGATGTTATGGCTCAGTGTATTATTTATTACAATGATACGTTTATCACTGGAGTCACTCAGGACTATTCCCTGACTACTGAACTTCCGCACATAATTGCATACTTTCTGTACAGTCACATATTGCTGTCTCATTTGGGACACAGGGCAGTATATTATCTCTAAATATAAATGTCTGATCATTAACTTGGAAGATAAATGATGGTCGTTTTTCTGACCCAACTGGTTTGATACAGCTGTAATATGCTGGCTTGGAACAAATGCAGACTTTTTGAAGACCAGTATATTTTGTGGGCAAAACCTATGGGTGGGACACGGACAGTATGGCTCTTATTTTGCATAAAGCTAGATTATCTCTACTCCTCTGGCCTTAATCATATGTGGGAATAGAATTCTGCTAAAATGCCCCAGTATAAATACCTGCAGACAAGGTATGGTTCAGTTAAGGACTTTCAACTGGTGAAAGCGGAAACCTCTCCTTAAAATTATGGAACCTTTTTCTATAAAAACATAGCATTTTATCCAGAGATCGTAGTTGAAGCCTTCATCTCTAAGCTGTGACCACAGGTAGTTAAATCACCAGCTCCAAGAAACTGGATAGAGATAGAGACATCCAGTGTCTTGCACGCAGTCATACAGCAGATTAGTGGCAGCAGTGGGAACACCAAGTCTTATGACTCCAACCTTGTGCTCAGTGCATTAGATCATAGTTGTCTTGTTTATATCACTGTATTTTCTGAAAGGTGGTTTTTTTTTTTTTATTTTTGTGTGTGTTTGTGTGTGGGGGTTTTTTTAAATTTATTTTTTTTTTTTTCTAATCAGATGCTTGTAAATTAAGTTGCTGACTGTAATCAGAAATGTATTTATCACTGACTCTGGCTCACAACCAAGCACACTGTTAATTTTGAAACAGGACAGCATGTTCCTCTCATTCCAAGGAAAAGTTAATTATGAGTCACAGGAGGGTATGTCGTGATTTTGTTGTGACCATTTGTCCTCCATTGTGTCACTGTTGCAAAAGACAATTAGTTTCTTAATTTTCATTTGGTGCAACAGCATTGTCTTCAGTGAGTTGCAGCTTTAGTAAACTTGATAAAGCAAGGCAGTTTTATAAAGCTGGTGACAATGGGAAGAAATGGGCATGTTTTATAGCTGAGGGAGGATGAGAAGACAACCCTCACTGCTTTTATAGTTCAATAATTGTCAGGTACCCTAGCTGCATGCTATTTTTTTCATCAACCAAGAATATTTTTGGTCTGTAATCCATCACGTTGTTGGAACATAAGCTCTAAACTCTGTTTGCTGTGCTGTCATGGCAGCAAAAAACTTCCACTTGAGTGCTGGATGTCTAGACTTGGGCAGATTTGCCTTGCTGAAGAGAACTGTGCCCTGTGTCGAGGAAAAGCTCCAGTAATATTAGCCATTTGGATGGATTAAATGATGGCCCTGGTCTGCTAGATTGAAATGCTAGATTTCTGTTCGTCTGTGTCTGATAGCAACCTTAACTTAGGGTTTAGTGGCAGAGTGTTTCCATGCAACATCAGGCCTCATATATTATCTCCTCTTACGGTCTGTGTTCATTTAATGTAAGCCTATGAATTTAAGTTCATCAATTCACTTTGTTTATTAATTCACAGTTCATAAATTGTGAATCTTATCAACTTACTTTAATAGCTAAATGACTAATCACTTGCTGCAAACCATACTTTAGGCTAGAGACATGCTACAGAAATACCAGCATACTTTTCATAAAAAAATACTAACCCCAAGGGAACTCAGCCACCAGAGAAAAATTGCTCAACATGACATCTGCTTGAAAATAAATTCCCTAATGGCTTATGGAAGCAACTTTTCCATAGAGAATGAACAAAGCCAAATTGTTTTACAACTATATCATCTTCCATTTTATGAATTGCTGGTATCAGTACTATTGTGTTATCCATACCCTGGAATGCAACTTGTAATGTGTAACTTTACATCATTAATTAGTATAAGAAAAATCCACTCCATTGGATTTTCATGGCTGGTCAAAGTGATCATAATACATCTAGCCCACCCAATAAACACAGAGCTCTGCTCCAGGGAAGACTGCTCCTTAGCCTCATAAAATTCTTGTAAGACATTTGTCGCACCAGAATTGCCAGTGGGTAATACAGAAAAACCCCATACTGTGTCCTGGTGCCCTGCATGGTTCTCCAACACGTTCCCAGTAGACTTTTCACCCTTGACTACTTTGTACCATCATGCCATGCCCCATGGTACACAACACCTACCCACATATTAGTAAATGCCATGACTATACACTCTGAGTGACTCCATGCAGCTCTTACATTACTTGAGACATTCTGAGAAGAAAAAAAAAAAGGATACCATAATAATATCTTAAGAGGCACTTCATGAGACCAAAAAGAGAACCCAGGACCCTGCACAAGTGTAGAGATGTCCTGACTGTGCCAACTGACTCCAGAGCCATGGAATGGTCCCTGGTCCTGTTTTACTGAGCAATGTGGTTACAGCTTCTATATCACTATTATTTTTCTGTAAAATAAAGGAAATTTTGTTTCCTTACCTTGAAATATTACTGCGTGGATTGATATAATGAAAATGTAACCAAAGGAACTTGATTTCTCTTTGAGTAAAATATTCTATTACATAACAAGTGATTAATCTCATTAAATAGCTTAAAGGAGGGCCAGACCCTAAACTACAGTGATATAATTCCAGTGGAGTACTTTTCTCTGTTGGAGAGGCACTCATCAAACGTGAGGCTTGGGAGCAAGTTCAAATGAAGTACAGACAAAGAAGGACCTACCAAGGGCACAGGTGTGTGTAGAGGAGAGGGAATGGAGCACACAGATGACAACCAGCAACAAGCCCCAATGACTTTGGGAGAATTGGCAAAGAAAATAGTGGTGAAGAATACAACTTTCACTTGGACCACTTTCTGGACTGAAAACAATTTTGGGAGCCAGCAAGAACTGCCAAGGCAAAGTAATTGTGTAGATTGAGATCAGCAGTGGAGGGGTTCCAGATGTGGGTAACATGTAGCTGGAAAGAATGAAAAATAAGTTTAATAGTGGAAAGGGAGAAAAAAGGCAGAAAGTTAGAAAGCACCCTTCAGACAGACGTTGCCTCACAGTTTTAACAATATTATAATGATAAATATAGCACAGTAACTTGTTTTTTAGGATAAATTTTCTTTACATTTTGCAGTGGGTTTGTGAATATTTTTCACATATCGTTGAATTTTCCATTACGTTTTTTTCCCAAAGGTACTTGTGTATCTACCTCTCTTAGAAAAGACCTGGGTACTAGATGGTCATTTAATACCTCTGAAATGAAACAGTTTTATTTTAATGCCTGCCTTAAGCTTTTTGAAAAGCAGAGAAATTAAAATACATCTTTTTTTTGGAAAAACATTTAGATAGCTAAAGTAAATTTAGGCTTAAGTCACATCAAACAGAAATAAAAGTTTTAAAGCCATGTGACTAATACCTTACTGCCCCTTCATACAGTTCCATACATTACAAACCAATCCTGCCCTGGAGGAATCATGTTTACTTATCTGCTCTTCTAAGGTTGGACCTATTTCTCTGTAGACAAGCTCCTCATCTAAATGTAAGTTTGCAGTATTCAAATCCTTTACTACCTTGGGGTATCAGCAGGATCAGACGATAATTCAGGCTGGAAGGGAATTAAGGCAGTTAGAGTAGAATATATATCACTTTGTTTCTTCTAATGGAAGAAGGGGGGTCTTAAAAAGGAGAAAACAGGTTGATTGGCTTTAAAACAGCTTGTTTTACATATTTGAGTGGCAAACTGACCTCAGATTAATTTGTTACCAAGTTTTTTTGTTTATTTGTTTGTTTGTTTTAGTAATTTCTGCCTTCGTGAAGTTTCCCATTGATGAGTATTTTTATGTCAGAAACTTTTGTGGAAGCTTCTGCTAAATAACAGCCAGAGTGGCAGTTGGGCAGTTCTTGGAATCTCATGCTTAAGCTAGTAAATATAAAATGGTTTTAATTAATTAATTCAGTAGCTTTTTATTAATTACCTTAAAAATGTAAATAAAGCCTTAGCACTTCATACAAATAATACTTTAACTTTGTGATTCTACAACTCTTCTGCAGAATTCTTTATCTTGTTGTAGTTGTATAAAGGAGCAATATTTAAAAGAACCAGGACTACACTTCCAGTTTACATATGTGATCTTTTTCACTGAAAGAAGCCTTTCAGTAAGGCTTATTATGTTTATTAAAAAAAAGTATTTGAATAGGTTCTTGCATTTAACAGTGATTTTAACGATTCTGCAGGTTGTATACATTTTTAGTAAAAATGTTTCTGTAGATTCAGTAATGTCATTAATGCATCAATAGAATACTTGTGGTGCCATCAGAATAAATGACATATTCTGGTAGTTATTTTAAAAGTAAGAACAGAACATATGTTCAGAAGCAGCATAAAGAACAGCTCTGCTAAGTCCAAAAATCAGAGTAGATCATATGTTGCTGTATAACTTTGAAATATTTGAAACAATTAAAAGGCATGCTAAAGCTTTTATCAGCAAAAAGAAACATGAAATTAGATGGGTGCAGCGCTTTGAACCCTTATTACTTTTAAAAATATTTTTACAATACTGCTTCTAGGGACTAAGTTCAATGGAAAAGGGAAGTAATGAGTACTCCACAGGCCTGAGCTCTCAGCTGTGCAGGAACATACACACAATAAGTCACTGCAATTAGAAAGAAATAAAATGCAAATTATACACTTTGCATAAGCCTCCCAGTAGGAACAGTCAAGGATACTGGTTAATTCCAGAGAGACCCTAAGAGGTCTGGCTGCAGCTACAGCCTTATCCCGTTGCTAAGGGGACAGTGTTTGTCAAGCACTTTCTTTTGTTACTGGATACTGTCATCTGCCTCTACAGAGATCAGTTTCTCCTCCTTTACATGCAGAGCAGCTACACAAAAGTACTCCGTGCAATCCAGGAGTGGCTGCTTGAGCTAACCAGGTTACAGGTGGGAGGGCAGAGAAGCAAAGCAGAGGATCAGAGAGTGCACTAAAGGCAATTAGAGGGAGATGAAGAGTGAGAGCGAAGCAAGCTGTTTCATGGCAACGGGAATGACTTCGACAAGGTTAGCCAAGAACAGCAACAGTGGGTAGATTTGGCCAGGGCTAGTCAATAAAACAGGACTGGCATACATGCTGTAAGTAACGAATGCTGTAAAACCAACTCGAGAATCTGTTATCGTTTCCCCTTCCTTGGGAGGATGATTAACTCCCTGTGCTGCCACCACCACCTATGCAGACATCACTTTTACGAGCTACAAGGGCCACAGGGAAGTGAATCTCTCCCACTCTCGGATTCTCAGTGCCAGTTGATGAGCAATCAGCTTTAAGACCACCCTGACAGAAAAACTCTTGTATCATTCAAGCAATCTGAGATTAAAATATTTTGTTAACCAACACTGTGACGGCTTTAACTCTGCCTCTGTTTATGCTGGAGTTTTACAGCTTGTTGCAGCTGAGTCTCTGTTCACACCATTTGCAGTCTCTCATCTCTATCAGATGAGGTTGTGAGAGCAAGGTCATTCATTTTGTGCTGGCGCAAACCAGACCAGTAGTCTCTGTTAGCATCCAGGATCTTGTTCTTTCTAAAAATAGCCCTCCAGGAGAACTGGATCATATCTTTCCATCCCCTTTTAATATTTTAAGTATGAATAATGGAAATTGAATTTGATTTTGTTCCATGGTATTACCTTTGATGGCTTTTTGATGAAAAAGATTTTTTTTCCCTTAAAAAAATAGAAGTGGCTTTCTGACTGGCTGTTTGTTCATACTATGTATCTGCCTGTTTTCATATCATTATCATATGCTATGGCTTCTCTAATTAGATGTTCACATAACTCTTCCATAAGAAAGCACAGTAATTCCAATCCACTTGTGTGCTGGGATATTCATATGCGATACTTGTCTTTGAAAGAGCACAGATTTTCTTTGTTGTTAATTTGCAGTGAAATGTTCTGGTATTTAACAGTAGCTGAACAGCTCATTTTTCATATTTTGCTGCGCTTGTGAAGGCCATTTGCTGGGCTTCAAGATTTTTAACCTGGTTTCCTAAGCAAATGAGGCTTATGTGAACATGTTCTCCTTGTCAAATGCTTCTACCTGTGAAAGCTGAGGAAAGCCTCAGCTTCGACATGGCTGGTCGCGTTCATCGAGATCCCAGAAACAGTTAGGTTCCTTCTAGTTTCATGGAAACTAACTTCTGTGTTGAGGAAAGAGAATGAGATTAGTACCCCAGCTGAAGAAAAGGCCAGGAGAACTAAGCAATTACAATTCATCATTTATACCTTTCGTTAGGCAGCCTCTTGACTGTTCAAGCAGCACGAGCAAAGTTCTGGAATAATTGCAACGTGTCCAGTTATGGCTGGGGAGGTAAAGGAGGATATGGTGGGGATAAGCCAGGGATGTCCCATCGAGGAGGGATGGAGATAAGTGATGGAGAACTACATCTGCAGGACACCCACTTCATTAGCTTGGCTTCTCATAGAAAACCTGGCATGTCTGCATGGATTGTGGGTGAATTTGGGAAATGATTTTTTTTTTTTTTGCACAGTTTTGGTTTATCATTTCTGTATTTTGTGTGGGCATGTGCTCGTTGATTGGCACATTTCTTTGGAACTGCATTTAATAGTCCTGGCTGTATCTTCATGAGGTTTTTGTTTTGGAACAGTGCAAGGCAACACAATAGAGTGTTTACTTTGGTCACTTGAGATAGTTAAGTTTTTTACAAGTGTGCCAGTAATAGTCATTATGTCATTTATCCAGCTCTGAAGTTTGCATGTGACTTTTGGCTAACCGAACATCCGCTAGAATAATTAGGCCTCAAAAATCACATTTTTATTCATGTTTTAAGTTTTTATTTCTGTAGCAGATGCATTGCCCATGGATTAACAATGTGAAACTGAACAAAAATCTTTGCTTTTTGATTTAGCTCACGGGACCTTTTCCAACTGTATCCCAGTTGGAACTGCAACCTTGTGGAGTCCCATATTTGGCAGAAGGAAGGTGCTGCTGGAAACACTATTTTTCCAGTTTCTTAATAATTTATTCATGAATAGCAAGTTACACCCTGAGTATTATTTGGCCAAATCATTTGCTTCAAGAGTCAGGTTTATGATTTTTTTCTAAAAAGTGGAGACTTGAGGGTATCTGGTATATTGCTTTCACCATGTGTAGCTATGCAATTTCTGCCAGAGGGCTCAGGCTGTCTTTCCTAGCTTTCAAAAAGTATAAGAAGCTAAGTAAGAGTCACAGGTTATTTACTTAGCGCCAGCAACTTGATAATGCAAACCTTAATATTGAAAGGTCAGGTGTTTAATGTCCCTATAAGGAACACTTTACATGCAAAACTAATCTGATTGCAAATCTGACTGGCAGTGTTCACAAAATTGCTGCCAAAAATTCTTACGGGAAGTTGTAAACTGATATCCCAAATCAATTAGGGCACAGCACTGTATTATAATTCTTAGCCATCTTTTCATCTGCTGGAGCAGTAATATCTTTAGGAGATCTTTCTTGAAGATGTTTCAAAGGTTGTGTTTTAACTTCAACATTATGGGTTAGGGATTTTGAGTTAGTCTCTTCAACATTGCCACACCAATTTTTTTGCATTCCTGTAAACGATCCACAAGGATAGAATACCCTGGAGCTGCATATCGTTGTGCTTCTTGCTGGAGCTTTCGTAAGGCTCCTGGTTAGAAAAACAGAATGTCATTTTTGTGGGAGTTTTGATATCTTCTTTCAAGACCTGTTTTTATTCCAGATTGAAATACAAGCAGAGAAAAAGTGTGCGCACGCACACACACATACAGGGATGTGCAGGTACATGTGCACACACAGTTTTGGAGCACCCTATTAAGTGACATTTCAGCAAAGGAGTGAGTTTTCTAGCTAAAGGGTTTTATACTGATAAAATCAAGATGGTTCATTTTAATGTCAATATTATGTTAAAATATAATATAAAGTAAAAAGTCTTGTGATTAAAAGTATTTTTCTGAAATGCAAGACATTGCATATTTTGCCTTCCTCCCCAGTGGCACTTCAGTGAAATGACTGGCAACATTCCATTGGAAAATTTACATCCAGCTGTTGGAAATTTTCTTCCACTCTTTGTTCAATCATGAACTCACTTTGTTCACATCATGACAATTATAGATAGCTTATCTGTCTGGCGTCTTAATTACAAGATTACTAATCTAGGGCTTCAACCTTTCTGGTTACTGATAGCCTGTGTTTTCTAAACCTTCAGTTAGTCTTTTCACTCATACAAGCTATAGTTTTCATATATTCTAAGTCTTAATGAGGCACAGACTCTTTAATCCGATCTGATTTAGTACTAGGATTATGGCTAAAGTGAAAGACAAAATCCAAAAGGTTTGGCAAAGACCATGCCTTAAATGTGCAAAGAATCAGCTTCTAACGAGGATCAGATAATTTAGAATTCTGAGGTAATTGCACATAAAATATTTTCTCACTTTAAGAAAAACCAGTGCAGAGTTCTACTCAGAAAATGCAAATATTTTTACATGATGAACACACACACACACAACATGTATATAGACAATGGCACTACCTTAAACAGACTTGGTGTTATAATGTAATTATCACGGATGCTATGCATCATAAATACATTGGGTTGGAAGGGACCTTAGAGATCATCTAGTTCCAACCCTCCTGCTCTGGGCAGGGATGCCATTCCCTATATCAGGTTTCTCAGCTATATATATTTATATGCTAATAAACATACAAATATACTTTATCTCATACATATACTTACATAATATTCTATTACTGTACTTGTTTTCCTAGTTACTGAGACCTTCATGTTCTTTAATGTATTTTTCTTCCTATGGCACTCATCCATAAGTTTCCAGCAGCTTTTAGTTTTAATTGCTCAAGTGGCTTCACATCAGTGCAGTGGGAGAAGTTTCTCCTGTGTTTGTTGAACAGTTTAGGCCTTATGGGATAAAAGTTATCCTGTCTGTGTCAGTTACTTGTCTTGCTGTTGGCAAATTTGTTGTCACAATAGGTGATAGTTCTTCCCTTTGACGGGAAAACCTTGATAATCTGTGAATTGTTTGTGCATTATGGATTTATCGCCATAACTTAAGGTCTGGCATTGAGCTGTAGTCATGTTTGTGTCCAGCTGTGCTTTTCTGTGAAGGGCAGATTTGTGGGATCACACGTAAATGCTTCCAGCAGAATGAATTGCCCACTGGATACAGCAGAAAGCCTCTGACACATTGACACTGACCAGTTGCATTGCATTTACGCAGAGAATGGATGAAGCTATAGCTTATACTGTTGCAATTACACCACAGGAACAAAATAAAAATAGTTGAATTTTGTAAGTTTGTTCAAGATTTGTCCTTCCTGGTTACACTGAAAAAAAATGAGACTCTTATGGTGGTGGGCAGGAGTATCTGCTGTTTGAATACAGCATAGAAATTTTAAACATGTACTTGTGAAAAGCACAAATAGAACTGATTTGATTCAGCATAGATCTGAAAAGTCGTGTTTTGGTTCCTTACACATACTTTTCACGCCATTTCTTTGTTGATGTGGAATCACGTTTGTTTCACTGTATCCTGAAACTGGTTTTCCAAAGGGAGCACAACATTACTTTAGTAGAAATTTTGCGTTTCTTTTGCATTTTGAAACCAAAAGCTTGGACCAAGAATTCCAGTTGTAGTGTCACTAACCCTCAAACATATATTCATTCTTCACTTCTTCACCCTCAAAAACAGTTTGTCCAATGACACAAAGTTCTGCATCCCATTATGTTAATTGCATACATGAATCACAGAAATGTGATGATATGTGAGGCTGTCCAAAAATTTCAGATGACTTTTTAAACATCCTACAAACTGCATGCTGGATTCTGTATGGGTGGATGTCTGTGCCCTAGGAAGTTTTGGTGACATCTGACTGGTAGTTCTTTCATATGGGGATGCTGCCAAAAGCAGGGGGAGAAATAAAAAAAAAAAAAGCAGTACAGAAGAATAACAACTCCAACTACATACTTGATCCCTAAGGAATCTTCATCCCTATGCTCAGTACAGTAATTTCATGAGAAAGATGGCCATCAGCATGAATGGTACAGAAAATTTCAGGGCTGGAACACTTTCTAGGAAAGAACAGAAAATCATCAGGGTATTGGAGATAAATGTCAGTGCTGGTACAGAGAAATCTATTTGCCATTAAGCTCTGCTGACATTTTCTCTTCTAAGATCCTTTTTACAGTTGGTTCTGGTCTGGACAAATGTTTGTCATTTGGGACTTGTGTTTTCCAAGATGGTCATTTTGGTCAAACTGACTTTGATTTTAAATACCCCACTTTTAAGTTTTGTTTTTCTAACCGAGGTGAAGAACAAAATCAAGAAAACACATTGATTTTTTTTCACATGAGAAAACATTTCTGAGGGTTGCTAGGCTGAAGGAGATTAATGCTTCTAGGATTTGAATGGTGACTTAACATTGGGCATAAAGATGATATTGGGACCAAAGACATTCTTTCTTACCATCCTGTGAAAATTTTCCTGTGTTTGGCCAGTTCATACATGTCTGAAAAACCTGTTTGCATGTACTAACATGTTTCCTTATAGCTCCAAATGCTAGTGAGACTTTCTGATGCAGTAACAGACTTTTATATGTGACCTACATCCTATAAAAGATTACAATGTAAGGTCCATAATGTAAGCTATCTGCTTGGCTGTTTTCTCTGGTAGTCACAGGAGCCATGCATAGCCTGGCTCAGATGTCCTTCTGGATCCCAAGATCCTTGTGGTAAATGCTTCAGGGCCTTGTGAAACCCTGTCCTCTTTGCTCACTGTGATGGTCCTTTTGCATGGAGCTTCTGGCAGGCAAGGAGAAGAGCATAGCAGAAGGATGTCCTGGGTGGGACAACAATTCCAGACCCTCGGGAAAGAGAAGATGGTACAAGTATAAGAGAACTGAGGAAAAGTCATGGAAGGGAGAGGAAGGACCTGTGGCAGGTAGGACAGAGGAAGGAATAGCACCAGAGGCTCTAACAACTCCTGTTGACCTACTCCAACAGGTCCACATCCTTCTTATGTTGGGAGTCCCAGAGCTGGACACTGTATTCTAGGTGGGTTCTCATGAGAGCGGAGTAGAGGGGGAGAATCCCCTCCTTTGACTTTTTGACCATGCTCCTTTTGGTGCAGCCAAGGATACAGCTGGCTTTCTGGGCTGCAATTGTACCTTGCCAGGTCATTTCCAGCTTCTTGTCAACCAAGCAAGTCTTTTGTGAATGTGGCTCCACGTGAGAGTGTTCTCTCAGTTTTATGCCCCCAAAACTATAGGAGATTGAGACTACAGTTACAGAACACTGTGATTAGAAACAGAAGACACAGGATCCCAATCCATGCTCAAATGCCATCTTCCTAGTGCACCAAGTCAGTCAGAGGTGTGATGGGAGGAACAGAGTCTGTGACCATGCTGCCATGTATTACAGGAGATCTGGAGCAAGTGAAGGTGGCATGTGTAATTTCAATGGTGCTATTTCAGTGGCTTTACTTAGCAAGACTTTTTTCAGTGTTTTTACAGGGTTGTACAGCCCTTGGTGTGGCCAAATATATGTGCACACAGGGATGCCACATGCATGTGACAACAGGTGCTGGGGGAGTGAAGTTCTGGAGGTGTTGATGGAAGCACTGGTGCAGCCTCACCTTGAATACTGTGTGCAGTTTTGGGCACCAAAATGTAAGAAAGATATTAAACTACTGGAGTGTTCAAAGGAGGGCAATGAAGATGGTGAAGGGCCTTGAGGGGAAACCATAGGAGAGGTGGCCGAGGTCACTTTATTTGCTCAGGCTGGAAAAGAGATTGAGGGGAGACCTCATTGCAGTTACAACTTCCTCACAAGGGAAGGTAGAGGGGCAGGCATTGATCTCACCTCTGTGGTGACCAGTGACAGGACCCAAGGGAATGACATAAAGTTGTGTCAATGAACGTTTAGGTTGGATATCAGGAAAAGGTTCTTCACCCAGAGTGTGTTTGGTCACTGGGACAGGCTCCCCAGGGAAGTGGTCACAGCACCAAGGCTGACAGAGTTCAAGAAGCGTTTGGACAGCGCTCTCAGGCACGTGGTGTGGCTCTTGGGGCTGTCCTGCCCAGGGTCAGGGGTTGGACTCGATGCTGCTTGTGGGTCCCTTCCGACTCAGCATATTCTTGTGATTTTGAGAAGCACGGCTTGGCTGACACCAGTGTCCTCGGAGCCTCGGCTTCTGTTCCAGCCAATCGCTGTTGGAAAGGAAACCCGCGGAACAGAACCGCGGAAAGCGCCAGGAGCTTCCCCTGACGGGGAGCGGCGTTTCCGCCCCGCAGCCGTGAGGCGCCCGGGACTCCCCTCACCGGGGCCGGGCGGGGCCGGCCGGCGGCGGCGGAGGGAGCGCTGACGCTCCGGAGGCCGCCCCGCCCCGCTCACCTCCCCGGCCCGCCCCGGCCCGGCCCTCCCGCCGCGCCCGCCCCTCCCGCCGCTCCCGCCTGGCATCCGCGGCGCCCGGCAGCGCCTCTCCTGCGTGCGCTCCCTCCGCTTGGTACGGCCCACCCCGCCGGGGATCATGGCGATTGATGGTAAGTAGGCCAATAACGGGCTCCTCTCTCTCGCCCCGAACCGCTCCCCTCCCCCAGCCCCCTCCTCTCCTTCTCCTCCCCCGGGCACGGGCAGGGGGGGCGGCTCCGGGGGGAGGGAGGGCTCCCACCGCGGCGGGAGGTGGGGGCGCACCGAAGCGAGTGGTCCCCCAGCCGGGGAGGGCGGCGGGGGGCGACTCCTCTGCTCCCCGTCCCCCTCGGCCCGGCTGCGGGGGGTACAGTGCCGGGGCTGTTTGCTGGTGGGGGAGAGGTGAGCGTGGTGCTCCCTCCTCCCATCTCCGCGCCCAGGAGCCGGGCAGGGGTAAATAAATCCTTGGCACGGTGGCCGGCATCCTTCCTCCTCCTCCTCTTCTTCTTCCTCCTCCTTCTCCTCCTCCGCCGCCTCCTGCCCCGGGGATGCCGGGCGTGCGAGGACCCGAGGAGGACGAAGCCATCCATCCCCCCGTGCCTTGAGCCGCCCTTGCGCTGTCGGGGAGACGGGGGCGGGCGGTGCAGCCCCCGGGGCCGGGGCTTTGCCGCCCCTGCCCGCCGCCGGGTCCCAGACCCGCGCCCGGGCCGAAAATGTGGGTGCTGGAGATGCACAGCCCTTTCCACCCTTCCCGCAGGGACTTTGCCAACTGCTTTAAAACTCACTGGCCCTTTCCTGGCCCCTGAGTCTCTGAAAACTGAGTCCCCAGGCGAAGGATGCTCCCCGCTCTCTGCCGGTTGCTTGGAGCTAACAGGCTGCACAGGAGCCTGGTGTCCGCAGATCTTTCTAGTCATTACTTAGAAACAACAACAACAAAGGAGCGAGATGTTCGAGACACTTGTTGGGTTTGTTTGGGAGATGATCATCCTCAAAGACAAGACTTAGGAGCTTTGCTCTGAAATCTCCTCTCTCGATTCTGAGAGCAATTTTACACCTCGATAAAAATCCTTTTAAAAAAATAAGAAATCCCAGAACTTAATTTCCAAGCAGAGAAGATGCTAAGGTATGCAGCTTCCTCGACTGAGGTGTTTCTTTCTGAAAGCATCTGTTGTTATAACTTAAAGAATCTCGGAAAACAGTGAGGGAGGGGGAAAAACAAACTGTTCTCGTTTGTTTCGCATGTGGGATGCTCCTCTGCTGTCAGTTTCCCTGGATTAGTAATTTAGGCCTCTGTAAAGAGAAGTTGCACTGCGCAAGCAGAGCTGCGTGTTCACCTTGTCTTGGAAGCTGTGCACACCAGGAGTCTGAGCTGGCCAGCTTTAAGTTGGCTGGGTTCTTTTCTGCTGAAAAGTCCCCTCAATATTATCAAGAAGATAGCAAAAAATTTCTGCTGGGTCTGGACTTTTTACATAACTCGAGCTCAGAAAGAAATTATCAGTCCTTCAAAATCTGTCTCTGATTTCATTTTAAGCAGCATTATCCCAGAAATCTGTGGGAATCTGTTAGATCTGAAAATATTCACAGTATGTGAAACTCATGTGTAATATTTTCAGAGGATTTAGGGTATTACTTCTTAAAAGTTAAAGCAAATAATCATGGATGAATAAAGCAATGTAACCTTTGAAAACACTTCTCATTATGGCCAGACTTTAGAAATAGCCCAGCTCTTGTAGATACTTATATGAAATATTCAAAATGGGACTTAAGCTTTTGAGAAAATTGGGTGCATAGTTTACAGTTAAATGCAGAGGAAGGATTAAAAAAAAAAAATCCAATCATGAAAGTGGTCTGCTGGGCTTTGATTTAGTACTCTTCCTGAAGACAGCAAATGCAATGTGTTTTTCTGCTGTAGTCTGTAGCAGGCATGCATCCTCCTCTTTGTTTTCAACTGAATAGCTGATTATCTTGATGTTCTCTCCCTCCTGTTTGTGCAACAGTGCCTTGCCTTGACTGCACTGTTTAGCAGTACTGTGTTCTGGCCAGCAGTGCTTAAAAATATGAATTTGATTTGGTTAAATACTAACTCTTGAAGTTGGCATCAAACCATGGGATTTCTAGTCTAAACTGTCAAAATACAGAATTTGCATTGTGTCCAAGTAAATTTGTAAATGTATTTAAGTAAACAGAGAAAATACTTTGCTCAGTTTTAAAGGCACAGGATTTGGCCAATTTTTTTTTTTTTGTTTGGTAGAGGCACAGGAAATAAGCAAGATTGAAAACTGAAGAATTTGAAGAATTAAACCCCTTCAAAGCAGGATATAGATGTGAAGAGTGCACAAAATTAAAAGAACTCAAAATAGAATTTGTTAGCTGCCTTTGGCTGTTCTTAAAAACCTTTAAGTACCATTTCCTATGTCACTTTGTCAGTAAAGCAGCCGACAGTGGTTCTAACAGTGAACCCCAAAGTTTTTGTGAAAGTGAGGCTTTTTGTAGCAAGTGTTATAGAGAACCAGGGAGCCACTGGCCATGGCCAGTGGCCATTACCCTTTTAGACAGTGTCAATGCTTTGTTATGACCACTGACAGACTTCTAAAAGACAAGTATTCTTGATGTGATCGGGTTCAAAGCCCTCATCTAGTGATTGCAGGAATAATGACATCTTTTTCTTTAGAAAGTTAATGTCACGTTAAAACATGTTCCTTTTGTATTTGTTTATAAACACATCAGGTTACAGTTTGCGTCAGTCAGGCAGTCTCAGATTTATGAAGAAACAAGAGAGAACAACCCAAATGGAAAAGTTTTGGCACAAATGAGATTAAAGAATTGTATTTGCGTTTGTTATTTCTGTGTAGTTATCCCCCAAAACAAAATTAGTATTAGCTAGGAGCTCTGTTTTGTGATGCAAGGTAATTTATTTCTTAACATTTCCATTTTTTCACAGGGAAAGATTAAATTAAACTAATAAATAGAGTAACAGAACAGGAAGGTGACAAATGTGGTAGAGAGTAAGACCAAACTGAAAGCAGTAGTAAGACCAGACTGACAGGCAATCCGAGGTTAAAATGCTCCCACGTACAGCTGCCCAGTCCTGGAGTCTTGTGGCAGTTTGCTGGGATTGGGGAGAAAGTTGAGGAGTCACCTTTGAGAACTCTTCAGCATGACTGCGGCAATGATCCTTATGGCAGCATTGCCTTGATTTCTCTATGCTGCTTTTCCTCTTTTGAGCAATAGCAAAGCTTTGGCATCTTGAGAGGTCTGTTGAATTGAGATCTGGATGAGGAGCTAGCAATGGAAACTACATTGCATTGCATGGAGGAGGGAAAAGAAATGTAAAAGGTCGCAGGTGAGATACTTTATAACCTAAGGCAGAATTGCATATCTCGCATAGCCTCTTGAATCTACTTTTACCATAATTTTGGTCCGTACTTGAACGTGCTCTAATGTAGTACAGGCTATACAGAGGCTTATGTTTCTCAAGGAGCAGAATACATCTAGAGATTAATCTTTTCAGAACGAGTTAATTATTTTCAAATTTAAACTCTTTCCTATGGTTTATGTTGTGAGGAGTTTGGTGTTAAGAACTGAGAAGTTGTATTTAAGAGAATAATTAAGCCAGCCAGGTAAGAGGAATCTAGTAGAGAAGGAAGAATTACACCTTGGTGCTGTTATCGAATAAGTTATTGATAGTGAGACTAATGAACATGACTTCCCATGTCCTTCCCCGGTGATCCTTTCAGTTTAACACTTCTTCCTGATGTAGAGGCCGAGGTCCTTGCCATGTATCTGTGTTTTTGATCATTTTGTTCTTGCGTCTCCTGAGTGTCTCTGAAGTGTCCTAATCTCTTTGATGCTTCTGACAAGACTGACCCCTTCTCTTTCCTCATCTGCCAGTGGTTTGGTTTGGAGCAGGCATCTGCAGCTCTGTGTGCTGCTATGCAGGGATTTTTTGGCCAGTGGGCTGTCCTTGTGTTTAATGGGGTCTGTGTTTGTGTTGTATTTGACTGGTGATGTTTATAAAACATGGAATGTTAAATAAATGTGTTAAGTTCTTAAAACTTTCTGTCAATTTTGTCTTAAATTAGCCAAGACAAAATAGTAAACAATGGAAGGATGGGGCAGGAAACGAGCCGCTTAATTGTGTAGCCTTCGTTTCCTTGGGAAACAAAGATAAAAATTACTGAATGAACCTACTTTTTGTTTGTGAATGGGAAAAGAGAGAGGATTTAAAACACTGCTTCATATAGGTTATGTGAAAACTATGCCTAATTGCAAATTTCCAGAATCCAGAAAAGGAAACAATGGAGCAATTAGCTGCTTACAGTTAGGTAGGAGTATCATGAATGGCTTGTAGGTTGAATCTGGCTTAGGGTACAGTTTTGTCTTGACTTCCTAGTTACCTGGGATATTGAGGCATCACTGCAGCATGTACTAGAAGGGTATAAGATGACATGGAGATCCTCGAGTTAGTGCTGATCTGAATTGGCAGTAGTGCTTCCGAATCCAAGCTGGTGCAGCCAGGGCAGGGGCTGAGCAGCAGCATCAGTATTAAATAAAGCCTAAACATAAGAGGACGTGTTTTGTACTTAGGCCCACTTTTAAACACATTAGTTTGTTGTGGGGTGGATCGCATGTCAGGGTATCAGATTTGATCAGCCACGCAGAATCGGTTTGATTTCCTGGTTGGATTTGTCTTACACCGTAATAGCTGTAGTGTTGAATCTGTTGAAATAAGGAGAGCTGTTAGGTCTCTATCACCTTTCGGGTTATAGAGGGGGCTACCTTTTTTTTATAAAAAAGACATCTAACCTCTAATGCTCTACAGACTTATTGTTGATAAGTTCCCTGTGGGCTGAGGTGAAACTATCATACTTAGTATAAGAACAGGTGATATATTCCGAGTGAAATTCTTCTTGAATTCCGTTCCTTTTTAATGCTTAGCACTTTTGCAAATTGGAACTCTTGACATTCAAGGAAAGCAAACACACAGCCACTGCCTGGTTAAAGATGTTGGCTTATATTACTGCCCATTGAAATACAGGAGATATCCAAGACAGGAAAGAGTCTTGCTGTCTTCCAGAGAACTTTCAACTGTTTTAACTATTATACGTATGACGCGTATATATACTAATATACATCATATTTTCTCTTCAACCTAATTCAATTATAATGCTTCCGACTTTTGTAATGAGTAATGCAAGGAATCCACAGCTGATACAAATTTTTTCTTGAATATTGTCAGGTTTTGAACTGCGTAAGGCCAAGGGCCTATGTTGTGTGAAAAAGTTGAAGTGGATTTCAAGTCAACAGTTAATCCTTTCACCTTCTGATTTTTGCATATTTACCTCTTGGAGGTGGCAGATGTTTTCTGATTTCTGCGTAAACCTGTCTCTAGAATGAGGAAGAAACTTTGGGGAGATTTTGAAAGTTAATTTTAAGACAGCAAATGAGTGTTGAGTTTGTGAACTAATAGGACGCATTCTGCAGAGAAGCATAGTCTTCAGTGTGAAAAGGGGTAGGTTCAGTATGGTTGGCACACATTTTTGTTTTATAGGCTAAAATAAGCTGTTTTCCTACTAACTGGAATCTTTTTAAATACAAATTCTTTGTAGTAATTTCCCTTTGTATCACAAACTTTCTGCATTGTGTGAAATATGAGAAGTCCAGTTACTGGTACTATTTCTGTGAGTATGTTTTTCTCCATAGTCCATAGAATCATTTTAAAAATAGAAACATTTCTCAGCTTACTTTCTGTTTTGAAACTTTGCTCTAGAGTAGTGATTAGTGGGGGTAACTAAAAAATGTAAGAATTAGCTAAAAGTCATGCTAATTTTTCATCCTTTTTCTGCTATCAACTTTTGTTGTTGACATCTTCCTTTTTATTTCTAGAACATCTGATAATGGTGTACATTGCTTGGCAATGTATGTTTAATAATTTTGGCATTTGCAATGAAGTTCCTTTTGTAACTGCTGGTTTTCTTTCTGTTCTTATTAAAAAAAATGTGCAGGTTTCATATTAGGTCAGATTTGAGGCATTTATACTGGATGTTTCTGTGCTAGTTATATTTACTGTATTTCTTCATTTCCATCAGTAAGACTTATCTAAAGAAGTACTTGACTGAGAACTAGGTAAAATAAAGACGTTAATTTTTTTTTTTTTTTTTTTTTTAGTGCTAATTCTATTTCAGTTATCAGAAGAGTAGGGAAAGAAAAGTGTCTGGTCATTCTGGGTAGGAAGGAAGGTGAGATAAAACTATTTTCATGATGGGAGAATAGGTCCCAAATAAGCTCTCGGCTTTATTACTTGGTCAACTTAGAAAATCTGTGCTGTTTCCAGAATAGAAATGGCTATGCTAATCTTGATTAATTGTCGCTGATTGCTAATTCATTGATCAGTGTAATTGGTTCTGTTGATTACAAATATAATTCCAAAGTAAATATCTTCTATGAGAAAACTGTTTTAATGTTTGTCACTACTTTTATGGTTGGATAACAACAAACAAAATATTCTTGAGAAAGGTAGATGACCTTATCCTTAGGCTAAGAAATTACTAGACAGTGATCATTTCAAATGGTGCTAGCAAAGAAGACAGTCTTTACAATAGGAGTTTGCATTATAAAACATTGATTTCTGACTTTTAGTCTTGAAAACTTCTGGTCTTGAATATGTCTGCTGCTAATTTAATCCAGTACTTAGTTCTCTTTTAGTGAGTTAGACTGAATAATTGTTCTTTATTCACCTGCTTACATCCACTCTCTGTTGTGGTTTTTTTCCAGGTCCTAGAGTCTTAGTCTATTAAGTCATTCCTCATATGGAAACCATTTGTGTTTTAACTGTTTTCACTGACTTTTTTTTTTTTTTTTTTTTTTTTTTTTTTTTTTTTTTTTTTTTTTTTTTTTTTTTTTTTTTTTTTTTTTTTTTTTTTTTTTTTTTTTTTTTTTTTTTTTTTTTTTTTTTTTTTTTTCCCTGTGTGTTCTGTGGTTCCATTTTATTCTTTAGGGTGGTGGGACCAAGAGGAGACCAAAACCGCACAAAACATACGACATGCGGGTGTATTTAAACATTTCATTTTTTACATAAGCAGTATTATATGTAGACTAAAATTATGAAAAGGATGCTAAAGGAATGCAGAGATGATTTTACACCATGAGTGAGGATGGTCTAATAAATGTATGTATGTAATCTTTACAGGACAAACACCATACTGATGCCAACTGTAGGGTTGCTGTTAAGTCTTTTCAACTTTGTTTATTTTCCATTGCAGTTAGCTGTCTGTTTATCTAGAACTGGATTATTCCTTAAATTCAGTTCATGGTATGAGACAGTTTCTCAAGGAGTAGATTTGTTGATGTATGTAACCCAGAACACTCCCATTACGGTTGTCTCCTTTGATAAATTTGCAGTATGTTACATGAAACAGCTTAGCATAAGAATGGGTTTTTAAGTATCTTGTATTCACAGCAGAAGCCTTAGTATTTCCACATGCTTCAGACACGGTAACATTAACAGTGTTAGGCTTTATTCACTTGTATCCCATTTTACGTTTCCGTGCTGTGACACTTCTATTTGATGCATTTCCTACACGACCTTGTTGTTTCTTTCTCATCTGCCAGTCCTGCACGCTCAAGCCTTACCTGTGGGCTGTAGTTTTAACTGTGACTGTGTCTGACGAGGGGTCCCAGAGCAGGAGGGGAGGAGCTCTGCTGAAATACTCGTCCCGTGCCATTGCTGTGCGTGGCTACTCCTCTGCAGTTTGGCAAGGTGGGCTCTCAGGGGCAGTAATGAACACTGTGCCCCTCACCCTCTTCGTGCAACTCAACCTGTGCAGTTGGTTGAGTTCTGCACTGGAATTTTGCGGATTTGCCAAGGGAAAAAACAGTTGTCTAATGTTGAATAAAATGTTAAGTAAACATTCGTTGAATGTGATCCAAACTTATGAAAATGCTAATTAAAATACAATCCTCAGCAGGAAGGTAATTTATCATCTAAAAAGTGCATCCCCAAAATTACGCCCGATGACAAAGGCTTTTGTGATACAATGTAATGTTCCACTGCAGCTGCTAGCATGGATTTGTTGCTGAGCTGAAGAATAATGAATTTTATGCTCACCACAGTTTTGGTATTGGAACTGAGACTGTACGACATGTTTATTGAAGGGGTGGGATGTACCCTTGCTGAGTTTGTGGGTGATGGCAGGAAGGGAGCAGTTAATAAGCTGAGGGGCAGGGCTGCTGTCTGGCAGGTGCCCAGCAAGATAAAAAGCGGCCTGAAGGAACCTCAGAAACTTAAACGAGGACAAATGAAACCAAGCCCGTGCAGCGCTACAGGCTGCACACAGGCTGGCCAGGAGCAACTCTGAACAAAAGACTCTGAGGGTCCCGGTGAACAGCAAGTTCATGGACCAGCCAGGGCCTCTGGCCTGTATGCAGTTGTGATAACCCAGCATGAGAGGATGACAAACTGGAGTTTGTCAGCAGAGTACGTGGCACGTGAGGAGAGACTTAAGAAATTAATTTGTGGAGGGGACTCTTACTGCAAGCCTTTCTCTGTATAAGGGGGTCTCAGATACGGAGGTGAGATCTTAAGCTGTGCAGTGAAAGCACATGAGGCAGGGGGTGTGAGCTACATCAAGGGAAGTCCTGGCTGACTGTGAGGAAGAAGTGCTCACAGTGAGAGGGAACTGGTGGTGTCTGGAGAGGTCATGGAATCTTGGGCATTGTAGAACATGGTTGGTTGAGACCCAGTGGAATCTCTTGTAAAGCTGGTCCTGGTCCTGCTCTGAAGTCTTTCAGAGTGCCGGAAGTCATTCCCAATCTGAATTCCTCTGATGATGCCAGTGTTACGTTTCCTCGACAGTTATTTTCAGTGCCCAGTAGTGAAGTTTCAGCTGAAGTCCAAACATAGTAGAACTTTGAATGTTGAAGTGGACTCATTTTAGAAAGACATAAAATTTTCAATTTATACAAAATTCAGGAGGTACTTTGCCTTCTTTGGTGTACACCTTTTCATCTCTTTGGTATAATCATCTTGGCAAATAGTGACTTGGTATACAAAATCTTTGGCTTAAAGTGAGAAAATTAAACTTCATCAGGTGTTTCAGCTGCCTCTGAAAACCATCTGGCCATTCTGTTTGTGCTAAATCTTTGAATGTTTCAGATTTTTTGGGCCAATAGGTGGTTTTTTTGCTCGAGAAAACAAAAATGTTTTGTTTGAATGTGAAATTCTAAAATTACTTAATCTTTTTTCATTTTACTTATATTGTCTGAAATTATGAAAAGTTCTGTGTCCCCAGGAGGGCGTGTTTCTATTATCAGATTACATTTTGGACAAAGTATTATGTAATTTTATATGCAAACTCACTTAAAATTTTAAAATCTTAAATATGAGATCACATTCATAGTCGGGATGAAATAAAAATAATAATAATTTGTGTCTAAATCTTAATTAACTATAAAATTATGGTGAACTAACACTATATTAGGATCATTTACTTAAAAATAGTATTTAAAGAGTAAAATTTAAGAGGGTCATACCACTGAACATTTGGGATTTGTGGGCTAACCGACACAAACTCAATTTTTTCAGACTGAAGTGCTAAATTAGGAGCTGACATCTTGCTGTCATGCAAGATGTTTTTGTATTTTCAGTTTGGTTTCTTTCAGTGTCTAGGTTGTTCAAAGCTGAGAGAATTCTTGGGAATTGGAAAGACAGAAATCTTGTGTTCATTTGTTAATCTGTGAGTAAAAGCAAGGTTTCAATATTGTATTAGTTCCACAGTTTTTAGGAACACTGGGGAAAAGAAGAATCTGCCCAGGTCAATTAAGGATAAAATATGTGTTCAATACACTGGTTAACTTAAAATATAAAAGAAACTTTCTTCAATGTTATTTTCAAAACATGTAGGTCACTTGATGTATTTTCATTTAACAGTTGATTTTCATCCAAAAGCAAACTTTGGGGGAAAAGTGATAGATCACTCACCTATTAAATAAAAGATAACATTCAGCATTTTCTAACAAAATAAAAAGAATAAAATCCTGACTGAATGCATATTAAATGGTATAAAATTATTATGTAGTCTTATGGTCAATAAAAAGTAACATGCAGAATAGTGTAAAGGCTTTATTTAGTGGAACACCATCATATTTTAGCATCTAAATGGTTGAATAAAGATCTCTTTCTTTGGAAAACAAAAGGTAGCAATGCAGAATCCAAACCTAAAATTAGTATTTTATGATATGAATTCAAGCTGGTTGATTTCACTGAGGGCAGTGAATATAATTTAAATCTGCTGCTGCTCTCTTCTCTTAGTTGTTTCTAGGTGAATCTTTATTTTTAACTGTCTGGCATCTATATAATGAAAAATTCTTTAATTTTTTTCAGTAGTTTTTATTATTTCTTTACTGCTGAATTTCAGACTAGCGGGGGAAGAAATTCTAGGGTGAAGACCAGAGAGTGACTTTTCAGTCTCTATTCTGGTTTCTCTTTTGTACCCTGAAGATGATTGCAATGGCATTAAAGAAGATTGTAATCTTCTCCCTAAGTCTTTTTAATGCCTTGTTGTCATAAAAGCAGATTATTATTTTTTAATTTAGTTTTTCTTATGGTTTCTCAATGAAAATGATGTTGTCCAGCTTCTAGAATGCACTGAAAAGAGGGAATTATATTGCTATTATAACTGGCTTTCGTAATGGTGATGACTATACAAAAGTCATGGGATTCTCAGACTAATTGACACTTGAGTTCCCATTCAAGAGTATCTTTAAAGCTTGTATTTCACATTACTGAATATGAAAAAAAATATTGTTGATATAAAATGAAGATTCTTTTTAATTTCGTAGACATTTGATTTTATTTTTTTTATTTTTTTTATGTTTTACTCCATATATTTGATCCCTTTTATCTTTTTTCCCCCTTCAATATATTCATTTCCCACAGTTATTTCTTTAAAGTTTAAATTTAAATACAAATACAGGTGTCCTCAAAACTTATACAACACCATCTGCTTGTGTTATCAATTAAGAGTTTTAAGTATTAGTTGATGTTACATCACAATATGCTTTATTGTATGTCAAAATTAATTTATTATGGAGTAAAGAAGAGCAATAAGTGCTATATAATGTATTTCCATATTTTTGAGATGGAAAGAATTTCATTACCTAAAGCTTGTTTTAGTGTGTTGTGAAGCGTTTGGAGCCCAGTAGTGATTAATGCACATGGATTAGATGCTTCGTGAGTTTTTCTATCTCTTGCTTTGTATTTTCATGAGATTGCAGAGAACTGGGTATGAAAACCTCGACAGTTCCCCTCACTTCTGTATTCACATGCTGTAGTCTTTTGTTGTCAGGGGAAGGAGCCTTAGTGGGTGTTAAGGTGTAATTAAAGAGAAACCATAGCTTGATGTAGTTTGGATTTTAAGGTTTGACCGGGGGCATATAATTCAAAAATATTTTTATTTTAGATATATATTTAAAAGAGAAGAGGATCGTGAATACTGCAGATGTATTCAATATAAAGTGATCACAATAAAAAAAATGAACTCCTCCAATAATTTCTACGAACCATTAAAAGAATTTCTTTGACAGTTTGCCACTGCCCATTCCTCCTTCTGCAAGGCTTAGCCATAGCTTGTTTCCTGTCCCATCCCTGGATCACACCTTCTTCTGTGAACGTGGTTGACCGAAAGTATTCTCCTTCTTTTGTGGGTTCCTTCATTGTTCTCGCTCAGTATATGATGTGGTGCCATTTTGTTTACAGGCTGTAATTCTAACATTAAAATGTAAATGAAAGCTGAGTGTTGCTAGCAACAATTTTATTATTCTCATGTAAGTATCTTAATTTTTGTGGTTTTTTTTTTTAATATAAGAAATCTTTAAAGAAGAAATTCTAGGCAAACCCAGCCTTTGGTAACAGGATTTCTCTCTCTCTCTCTTTTTTTTTTTTTTTTTTCCCCCCCTCCCACCATGGAAGATAGTGATAATGCTATTTTGGTGTTATATCACAAGTATTTTTGATATTTTGGCAATTCTTCTCTAGATACCCTTCTGTAGGGTAGTTCCCTCCAAACAGGAAATTGTACTTGGGAAACATTAGTGTGGCTTCAGTCAAAGTGCTTGCTTTTGTAATTTTATCTCTATAAATTCAATGTAAAGCTCTTCAAACTGTACCACCATTAGCAATACTAAGCCAAAGGTACATTTATTGTTCTCTCCAAAGGATTTAATGTATAAATGGAAAAAATTTGTTAAGCCAGTCTTTTGCATTTTCATTAAATGACATAATTTTAGTACTTTCTTTTACATTGTTTATAAATATTATTAAGAAACCAAATACATTTTATTTGTTACTGTTTTCTAATTATTTATTTCCACATAGGTGGAGAACGAACTTGTGGTGTACATGAGCTGATCTGCATTAGAAAAGGTAAGCATTGATTTGTGAAAGGGTACTTCTTAGCTTGTGAATGGTACTGGTGAGAAATCTGCTGTCTATTGTTATGATCTCACCTTTCCTGGATCTTAGTGTTGCATCTTTGTGTTGCAGAATCTTTTGATGCTGACAATGTCAATGAAAAAAAGAAAAAAAAGTGAAATTACAAATAAAATTTGATTTTTTGCAAGAAGGATAAAGGTACTCCTCCAATATTCACCAAGTTACATGAAATCTGTTAATGTTGTTCAACTGTGATGGGTAACCACGAAAATTTTGGTCTTTGCCTTGTCTGCATATTTGTAGGATGACTTCATTTTTAGTAGTAATAGAAAGTTAGGAAGATGTTTTGAACAACTGATGTAATGGACTGGCAGTCTCTGCCTGTGATTTCAGGGGAGATCCTAATAACTCAACCTTCTTTGAGAACAACTGTGTCAGTAGTGAAACCAGTAATTGACAGCGCACGAACAGAGCTGTGCTCGAGAGGGAACTGTTACAGGCTTAAAGCCGAGCTACAGTGATTGAAGTTGGAGCTTGACAGAACAGCTCAGCTGATACAAAGACTAGATACACTTCTGTTTTCTGTCCCTTTTGGGAGCCCTACACTCCCTCCTGCAGCATTGCTGTTGAATCTCTTTCTTCTGATCTGAAAACTACCCTTCAACAAAAAAAAACCTGTTTCTTCAAAGATGACTTGTTTGAATTGAGTCACAGTTAGATCAGAAGAGTCTTGGCGCTTTCAAAAGGGAAGGAGTAAGAAAGTGCGGTGGGAGAGGAGGAAGTCTACAAGATTCTTTTGACAACAACTAAGTGTTAGACCGGCTCAATAGTATTGTCAAACCACATCATACTTCGTGGGAAGAAATTTTGTTTGTCCTCTTAGATTCCATTGCATTCACTCAGAGATTTTAGTAGCACTTTGAGGGTTTTATGAAACATTTATTTAACATTGCCTAACCTCAGATTAAGTTTAGGTCAAAACAGCTTTTTGGTCAGAAGTCATCTTTTCCAAATATCTATTAAAAGAATTACTGAATGTTGTATGTGGTTTGACAGTACTGTAATTAAAAACATTTCTCTGCTTTTCTAGACTGTGAATCATTTAGATCTTGCTTTTTTTTGTTACTTCATTTGTATTTTGGAGGGGAGGTGAATTTCTTTCTTTTAATGTTTTCCTAGGCTTTGGTTTTGTTTTTTAAAAATCATCTTTATTGCTGTCTCTGTTTTTCTGTTGATGGATGTCGGTACACACAGTGCTCTATATTTTTTCTATAATAGGCCCTGTTTTTCTTCCTGAATCGTGAAACTCATTGGAATTTCAGGAAGCCTACTGATAAAGTTTCAAAATCTATTGATCTTCTTAATCCCAATTTATTTTAGGATACTGTAGTGATTTTAAGAAAAATAATTCTTCTGTGTTCTTGGAGGCATGGCTTTAATGTTAATTGCTGGGAAGTTAAATTGAAAAGATATGCCTTTTTCGAAGGTTTTAAGTTATATTTGAATATTAGATTCTAAACTCCATTTTTCATTGATATAATACAGTTCTTTAAAAAAACAAAACAAAACAGTTGCATAGAACCTGTGTTTTAACATTAGTGGTTATAAATTAGTCTAGTGTGATTAAAAGAGAAATATCCTCTTAGTGCCATTTATACCCACATTATGTTGGGTTTCTTTTTAGTTCTTATGAGTTTCCATGTGTATTCTGACCTTGTGTGTCCCTATGCCCAGCCGTGTTCCTTGTAGTGCATGGATTGGGTGCATTTTTGTCTGTCTTCACTCCCTACTTGATGTGTACATCTAAAGCAGAAGGTGCTTGCCATTGTACTAAAAATCTTCCAGTTGAGTAGAGTTTTGTTTACTTAGTCTCTAAGACTTTACATCATCTGATACAAATCCAAGATGCTTTCATTGTCTGATCATGGCCAGGCTCCTAAGGGTTGCTTTATTTGCCGGCTGTCCAGGCCTGCCTGCTTGCTGAGATGAGGGTGGAGACTCAACATCTCTACTGACCTCCTCAAAATAGGAAGACATTTCCTAACTGAGAACTCCTGGCTGCCAGCAGTCTTGAGCTGGTCAGATCAGACCTTCCAGCTTTGTCCTTAGTGCCGCTGAGTACTCATGTCAAGCTTACGTAGGATGTAGTTCACTGTCTCTTGGCTGTACTGTGAAAGCCAAGCCTTTTTTCGGTCCATGAGCGCACTGTAGAAGTTGAACGGACAAATTCAGTGTTCACATTGACACATGGGTAGTCCTGTAGTTCTGTCTGGTGCTGAGTAAGTTTTCAGGGTGCCCCTCTTCTTTTTCACTGGTGTCTGTGTGACTGTGGCACCAGGGGAGTGCATTCCAGCACTCGTGGCATTCATGCGGTCCCTCATTTTCATCAAATACAGTCAGTGAGGCTGTGAGAGCTGGTGCAGTGTTTGACAAAATGGTTCTCTGCCTGAAAGCCTCTGATGCTTTCTGCCAGTGATGTGACTGCCCTGTGACTGTGGTGAAGAGTGCCCTTGTGGAACCCCTGAAAGAAGCATTAGTGGTAAATAGCCAGCGTTAAGTAACTGGAGTTCTTAGAGACATCCATGTAAATTTGTGCTTTGCTTGTCTCTCCACGTTGAGAAGCAACTAGTAGGATAAACAATGATGTTCCATCTTATTTCTCCTGTACTGAATAGGGAAAAGGGAGAAGTTAGCAAGCGAGCAAGCAAGCATGTGTCTTCTATGAATAATGCACAGGAAAACTTTCCGGTTTCAAGTGATGGAGTGTAATTACAATTTATATGGGGATTATATGACTTGAAGAACACCTGTTGCTAGTGATCAGGGGTTTTTTTTCTAGTTGTCAAAGGAACACGTTTTTAAATTGGCTTTTTCTTGCCTGACTGTTTGTTTTTTGAAAGGAAAATAGGAACTTTGGAGTGTTGTCTGATGTAATGTGGCAAGTGGCAGAAAGGTCTAAAAAGCTTTGTGTGACCAGACCATTTAGCTCAAATAACGTAATAAAAACTTCTTACCTTGATATGAAAGCTGTAAAACTAAAACCCAAGCCTTAAAAAGGAAATGCCTGCTCTAAAACTATTCAGCTATTAAAATAACCTGAAACATCACTTTTCTCTCTCTCTTTTTATTTTTTTTTTAAATTTTTTTATTTTTTTTTGTTATTTCTCAGATTAGTCAAATCTATGGAAGATTTTTTATTTACATTTGTTATTTTCAAATTTTTTGGTATTCTAGGCTGCACTAACATAGACTGCAAATAGTTGCATTTTTATTTGTATTTCCATTTAAAAGCATCATTAAAGCTTTTTTTTTTTTTTTTTGTTAACAGTGCTTCCACTGAAATAAAACCAACTTGGTTTGTAGATTTATTTTTAGCTTTTTAAGATTCAAAGGTTTGCAAGTACCAGTTCTAATGCTCATTGAATATCTGAGATTATCTGAATTCTAGTGTAAATATGAGCCCGGTGTGGTATTGATACAGAAATCAAATTTGCTACCCAAAGGTGTAGCAGTGGCCTGGCACAGGTCTGCTACTGTGTCACATAATTTTGTTACAGCTTTGTAGTTGCCCAAGAGAGACTGTGTTGGGTCCACTTCTGGTCTGCACAAGGATTGCAGTACTTGTGTTTTGTTACTTGGTTTCCTTTTAGCAGATTCATACATTTTTGAAAAGAACCTGCAAAGAGCTGATCAGGAGTAAGGAGACCGATAGGCTTTTCCAGAAAGCCTTAAAACTAATTTGTATGTATTTTTAAAGAGGCTTCTCCTAAATGCATAAATACAGGGAATATGTGTCCTTAAAATGCGAGTATTTTGTGGCCGTTATGTAACATCTAATAGCTACAAAATCCTGAACAAGTCGCTTTCCAGCTATCAAAAATAATTTTGAAGATGTATGATCAGCTATTAGGGAGGCACTAAAAGTTGTGTCTCCTATGTTTAACATAGTTAAGTGGTTGAATTGTTTATGTGGGTTTGTATTTACACATTGTTGAATTCTGAAAATTGGAAAAAACCCCCAGATTTCTGGTTTTATTATAAATCAACTTCTTGTTTACTTCTATGATTTAATGCAAGTTTATTTTGTGTAGACACACGTATTCAATGTCTGACAATACAAATTGAAGACTTAGCTGTGGGAAGAAGAGTCCTGCTTAGTTTTTGACAGCAGGTGACAGGGTTTTTCTGAAACTACTCAGTTAATGGTTTGCCTTTTTGCTGGTTATTTTCCTAATACACACTTGGTTTTGAGAGAGTCATGAGAGTTGTGTAAGGTGTTCCTTTGGTTATTTGCTATTGACATAAAAGAATTCAGGGAACTTGAGATCAGACTTGAGAAAAATGTGTCTTTTTTGGTTGTACAGTGCACTGTAGCTGCAAGTCCAACTTGGAATTGACCATTGTTAGATGCAGTTATATTTTATTTAAGGCTGTTTTCGAGTTCTGTTTGTAGAGACAAGACAAACTTGAGACGAGTGCTTATGATGTTAAGCTGTTACTGAAGAAAACCTCTCTTAAATATATTCTGGTATGTATGATATTCACTGTATGGCATGGAAGTGACATTAAAGGAGAAAATACATGGCCGTATCACTTTCAGATCTCTCACCCTTATTTATTCTCAAAGTAATGCAAAGTGGTACTTCTAACTCAGCAATGTATTCTGTATTTAATTCATGGAATTGCAGATTGAGTATCTGAGTAAGGACTGAGTTGCAACGATGTTTAAAAATTATTTTAAGCTCTTTTTTCTTTTGCAAGATGTTCTTTTCTGTCTATTGTTGTGGCAGTCTTGCAAACAAAGGAAATTATTCAGCAAACTGACTTTGTGACTAATAATGGAACAGAAGTGCTCTCTTTAATATGCAAAAGAGAAGTTGCAAAAAGACAATGTCTTCGGCTGACAATGAAAAATGTCACTTGTAATAATAATTTTGAAGAGATAAGAAGGTATGAATTTTTGCTTTGTCAGAAGTATGTTTTAAGTAGAACTATACCTCTTTAATGTTCTGGTCAACTATTCTTATCCATTTGCATGTGTCTGAATGTTAAGTTGCAAACTGCATTTAATCCTAATGGAAAAAAATAGTATTTATTCATGAGCTTCATTTTACAAGTAGAAACATTATTTTACTGCAAGTCAACTGCATCTGATACTCAAGTTATCTTACAATTTTTATGATTGTCTACACTAAATAATTGCTTCTGAAAAAGAAATAAAAGAATTTTTCCCTGTTCTCCCTACTGTCATCCAGTTGATAGAACTCCTTGTTCTTCATAAAAAGAAAGGTGAAGCCACAGACGGTAGCAAATTTCTTTAAATTATATAACCTCACATTCCAACTAAGGATATTCTGTGATTCTATGTCTATAAATATATGTTGTTTCTATGCTCATTTGGAGGTTGAGGTTTGGACAGTACAATGTAAAGTGCACTTTCTCTTTTTAAAGATAGGAATAAAACCTCTTCATTAAAAAGGTATACACAATTAAAGCTACTTTTATAATATAGACAGAAAATAGTAATTAATCTCTTCATAATTATGCACAAATTAGTTTAAAATAGACAAATAGTTTTTTTTTCCTGACGACTTGAAAAAAATTTATGTCGTTTATTCCACGAATGCTAAACTTAATAGACCTGGGAGGAATTTTAGAAGTACAGCTACATGTTACAAAAATTAAAGTTATAATGTTAGAATTAATGTCACTGGAATATTTTGCACTCAGTTGGAAAGGCAATCTCTATGTATATGCTTTGGATTTGAGAAAATTTAATATGAAATAAATACTTTTCTTTGAGCTTACTGAAGCAGAGTATTGCTTCTGTGTGTTCCCCTATGGTGGGAGTCTTCTGGAAAGCAGCAGCTGCTGGGGTCACTTAACTGCAGCGATGGCAGTACCTTTTCTTTGACAGCAAGTTTTCTGTGTAAAGAACTTTGCTGTATCCAAACCCTAGTATTTCTTCACTCAGGAAGTTTGGATGTTCATATAATCACTTTTACCACACAGCACGTTGCTGTATATTCTAGTTAATTACTGTGCTGGATTGTCTCATGCTTTGTTGTTAATTGTAGTGTCTGATAGGGAAAAACGTGGTTTTAAAAGATTTTTATTATGTAGATTTCCTCACCCCCCCCCCCCCTTCCCCCATGGTGGAGAGCTACTTTGTAATAGGTATGAACTTCTAAACCACAAGTCTCTAGACCCCTGCAGGTCTTTAATACTTTTGCTTTGGGAGGATTATTTGAGAATATCATTAAAAAATTTATAACCACTGCTGTTCTCTTACCTACTGCGTGGATAATAGTCATGTAATATGCTATGTAATTGCAACAGATTATTGGGATTTGGAGATAATCAACATGATTCCATGATCAGTGTCTATTCCAAGTGGCAATGTGATGCTTCCTTCGCTATTTCTTTTCAGAGATTTCTGTTGTGAGATATTACTTAATAGAAGATGAATTCCATGTTAGAGAGAAAAGGCATTGAGGGACTGGTAAATCTGCAGGGATGGCAGACTGATGACTTCCTCAGCCCATAAGGATTTAGGAATTAAAAGATTTCTGTCAAAAGTTTAAATCTTCTTCTCAGACTATGACTTCAGTTATTCCTAAATTCTTTCTTAGATCAGTGGTATTTTGGAGACCAGAGTCCTCTTTTTCCTGTAATTAAATTTATCTCCAAAAGACAGTTTCAGCATGGTATTTTAAAAGAAAGGGAAAAGGATCCTGGAAATGACAATCTGCAGAGGCAGTATTAGGGTTGCTACAAGTATTTTCATGCGCTTATGTATGTGATTAGTTAATTTGATGAACCCAGCCATTTTTATCATAAGCTGTGAGCAGCTGAGGTCGCTTGGTCTGTTCAACCTGGAGAAGAGGAGACTGAAGGGAAACCCCATCATGGTCTACAACTTCCTCACAAAGGGAGGTGAAGGGGAAGGCATTAATCTCTTCTCTGTGGTGACCAGTGACAGGACCCAAGGGAATGGCCTGAAGCTGTGTCAGGGGAGGTTTAGGTTGGATGTTAGGAAAAGGTTCTTCACCCAGAGTGTGTTTGGTCACTGGAACAGGCTCCCCAGGGAAGTGGTCACAGCACCGAGCCTGAGAGAGTTCAAGAAGTGTTTGGAAAATGCTCTCAGGCGTGTGGTGTGACTCTTAGGGCTGTCCTGCACAGGGCCAGGAGTTTGATGCTGCTCGTGGGTCCCTTCCAACTCAGCATATTGTATGATTCTATGATTGTGTTTTATGAAGTAAATTAACTCTATTTGATGTTTATTTAGTCAAGTAATTTAATTGCTGATGATAAAGTCAAACTGAATTTTTAAACTAAAATAAATTTTAGACTTTATTCCTATGTGAAAGAATTCCTGGAATCTATATGTTAAAAAGTATTTTTCTTATTAGTCCTTGTGATTAGAATGAAGGAGAGAAGTTCTGTGTTCTCTCTGTAGAAGTGCATATTATCTTCAACCAGTGTGAAGTGTCATAAAAGAAATGGTAAAAAAAGTGTCTATTATTACTGATAAATTTCCACTGGAATAAAAGTGGCAGTGGAGATAGACCAGTGTAGCTGTCTTAATACACTAATTCCAGTGAACCTGTCATGTAAACAAGCACATTTATGTTTTGCTTAATAATAGGTGTATGACATTTTTTAGAAAGTAGCGAGTTAGTGGCATCGTGTATCACTATGCAAGTTTTCTGTTTGCCTCAGTATTATTTTGAAAGGTCTATTTAAAGGGCAGTGTTATTCCAAACAGAAAGTTAAATAAGCACGTTCATCCTGATTTCATTCTGTCAGTCCTAAAAACTTCTGAAAGGTTCACATTGCTAAAATTGTTAATAATTTTCTAGTTTAAGAAATACAATGCTCTTTTCAGTTCTGGATTGAAATTCAGTTGTGATTTCAAGTTTGCGTTCATTTGAAATTGCTTGTCACTCAAGGTAATATACTGGATAAAGGTATTCAAAGTGTTGAAGTATAGGTAGCTCATGTTGCAGGTGCTTTTAATTTGTACTAGAGAGTGTGTAAACTTGCAGTATAGCAAAGCGCAAGACGCATGAGCAACAGACACCAGTGAAGGAACATGTAAGACCAGCAGTATAAAATGTATTTAACACCGTACACTGACAGATGTAGCCTTTAGTAGTGGGCCAAGGTAAGAAGTCTGTGCTGCAGAACAAAGGCAAAATGCAAGTTTTGGAGGGGGCAGCATCTTTATACAAGAAAGTTTCAGTTTTAATGTAGCCTAACGTAACTAAAAAGTTAAAACCATCGATATATGGGATGCAGTTGTGTGTTTTAAGTCGAGCTAAAGCACTTTTCCTGATTGTTTTGGCAAAACATAAAAGAAATAGGTAAGCTCGTAGAGGGAATTACATAGTTCTAATGTTTCATATGACAGCAAGAAGAAAGATTAAAACAGGAAGCATAGGAAATATGTTTGGAATTTTGTCTTTTGACAGGTTTAATATAAAATATTTAGAGAGAATTTTGATTTCATTGTCATTGATTTTTAGCAGCAATATCAGCTAGTCAATTTTTGTGGAAAAGTTGCTCTTGTTCTTTGTAGGGGAAAGTATTCTAATAGTGATCTCAGCTGCCAGATAGTTTAATTTGTAAAAAGTGCCAGTAGTCAAGAATTTAATGTTTAAGTCTTCTGACATAACAGTGGATAAAACAGTGCCCTCTGTAGGTACGTGATTTTGTCCAGATAAACGAGGTTCTATTCACTTGGTAGAGCTTCCTCAACTACTCCAGCAAACAGGAAGTTACTAATGCTGCTAAATTGCCATGAAACATTATGTATTGAGTTTTTGTTGTCAAAGAAAAGCTGTTTAGAAAGAGCACAAAACCTTAGGTAACCTTCAAGTTCATTTACTTACTGTTAGAGACGAGACCATCCGGTGTAGTTAGTCATAAAAGGAAAAGATATTTACATTTAAACTGACACATACAAAAGTACAGTTCGAGTAACCAGTCAGACCAGCAGACTGGTGAGCAGACGGAGGCATAGTGGGGTTTGTTTGTATTTTTCTGTTATGACACGAGTTGCCTGTGAGAAATAAATACCTCCTCCTTGGAGATAAATAATTCAAGCATAGAGAAAAGGCAATCAAGGCACAAATCTCATTTTTTGGTTCAGTAACCTGTTCAGCCTTCTGAGGATATGTTAATTTCTTGTGCAAGTTGGAAAGAAGTAAGAAGCAGCAGTAAATAGCATTTGGATGAAAATATTTTTGAGCTGGACAGCACAGGTTGTTTTCGTGTAATGTTAAGATGCAATGATGTAAAAAGTTAAGAGGAAGAAAAATAATTCTTCTTCAAGACTAAATGGAAAACAACAGTCCTATTTATTTAAAAGAATTTAAAAGGCTAAAATATCTTGGATCAAATTGTAAAAAACTTGAACATGTTATAAATAAAAACAAGCTTACATTTTAATTTTTTTTTTTTGTACTAGGATCTTAAAGGTAATGAGATTCTTCACATCATACCCCCTAGTTACTTGATTTATGTACAGAAGAGATAGTATTGCATTTGTAGATGAATAATTGAAACATCATTAAAATAACTACTAAGTGAGCAGTGTGATGTGGAATGTGGAAGCTCCAAAACCAATTGACTGGATATTAAATACAATTTGGGGGTAGATACATATTAAAAACGTAAAATGCTTTTAAATTTAATATTAAAAATATTAAATGATTTTTTAATATATCTGATAGTTTCTGGGTTTTGATGATATTTATTTAAAGATGCTGTTATTTTCTGAAGAGTTTGAAACATCTTTTGTAAAAGAGAAATTATTTCATAACAGGGAAGTTATTTGAGAAAGACATGCTAATTTGATATTTAAGTTGAAGAGATGGTAAGTTTCTGTGTTCTAATAACGCTGATTCTAGAGATGATAATAATAAAAGTGAATTAAAGGGATGTTAATGTAATGCTCTGTAATGAGTATAACTTTCTATACCACTTCCATAGCCAGCAGTTCAATTAGTCTTAATGACTTTGTAGAAAGATGTTTGTTCTTTTAGTAATTTTAAAACTGTGTTATATTATTATGAATTTCAAGCATAAATTGATTCATAAATTCAAACTTTCATTTTTGTTTTTTTTAAGAACTGAGGATTATTATGAAGTTTATACAAATAAGACATTTGGATTTGAAATATGACTTTGAGAAAGTAAGGCTTTTCTACTCATTTCTGATAGTAGAAGAAACCACTGGGAACCTGTGAGAGTTTTTAAAATGCATTTCATGGTACAGTTAATGCCCAGAGAAGTCAGAATTTATGACAATGTGTTTTGAATCAAAATAATTCTGGTGCTGAATGTAGCACAGATGTATTTTATATGCAAAAAAGAACTTCTTTTTCTCTTTATCTATGAAGTGTACCTGCTTGACACATCAACTGTGAGAAACTAATTGAAGGATTAGAATAGATGGGAATTTGTACACATTTCATGTGGAAAATTGAAGTACAATTTTTTTTTTCCTCGCTTCATAGTGGTAAGACATTACAGAATTTCAACTTGATAATATACTTAATCTGTGAACAAGTATTCTAAGACGCTTTACATGGTTGCAAATTGATACAAAAATACAATTTTCAAGTCCCATGTTCACACTGAATTACATTAATAATTAATTAGTCTTGCTGCAGCTAGAGTTTCATTCTTTTTGTTAGGTATCAGCCAAAGTTTCTTTTTTCACTCCAGAAAGATGTCATCAGATACTGGGTTTCCATAGAGAACTATCAAGCTTGCAGACAATGCTTTTTTTTTTTTTTTTACTAATTAGTATCCAGAAAGTACTGGAGAAAAAAACCCTAAGGCTTTGGGTTTTCAAGTTACTTTTAGGCAAACTTCCTTAAGCACATATTTTGATAGATCAAAGTAGCTTAAATTATGTAAGCATAAATAAAAAAATAATATATAACAACGTAAACCTACACTTTTAAAAGATTGAATGTGAAATACACAAGTGTTTTTCCCTGAAATTGTTGAACAATTAATCCCTTCTATTAGCAGGAAGCATTTGCTGTCCTTTTCTGTGAATCATTTCATGACCGGAATTTACTTGAGTCTCCTGCTCAAATCAGTGTTGACGTTAAATTCAGACAAAGTTGCTTAGGACAGCCTGCTCCTGTAATAAAGCAGTTATTCTCATAGATAAATTCAATGATCCTGTGATCTTTATTTGTCAGGCCTTCCTAATCTGTCTTCTTTTCTTGCCTTCTCATCAGTAACTGGCTTGTTCTGTGTTACCCATCTCCATGGTACCGTCTTCACAACTCATGCTTCCCATTTCCTCACTGAACATCATTAACTTGTGCCTAAATGCCACCTTCTACTTCACTCTCACTTCTGCTGGTCCCTGCATTCTCGTGAATCACATTTTCTTCTTCCTGCCTTTTCTGCCACTGTCTCTATGTTTGATAGGTGTTAAGGACTGGAACTCACTGAAGAATGAAGATTTTCTGCTCTTGGCCCAGTCTCTAGTCTCATTTGGGCCAGGACCAATAATTCAAAGAAAACTGGGTGTTGTTCCAATAGCCCCAGACATTCTCAGTTATCCATATGCAGTCTTGGGAGGGGTAGGAGCATGCCTACTGCCAGCAGAACCTTGGGAGATACCATGTGTTAAACTCTGTGGTCAAAAATGAACTGAGGCTTTTGTCAAGTCTCAGAGTTTTCCCATATGTAGTAAGAGTCCATGAAAATGGAATGCCTGACAAATGATAAATCAATGCCTGACATATACCAATTTTTTTTTTTGTTTCTATTTGTTCATGATAATGGAAATTATCATGAAAAAGAAAAAAAAAAAGCCCAACAAACTAGCTGCCTTTCCTCTCTGTTCCAGAAAAAAATTTCACTTTCCTCACCTTGTTGTTCTGCTTGATGCAGCAGGATGTCTCACTTGAAGTTATTGGCAAGTTCCTTTTCATGAGAAAATTTTCAGGGTTGTGGACACAATGTTATGTGATCTCTTCTGGTTACACTTACAAAGTGAAGCAAAAATTATTTTCAGAGTTTCAGATAGGTCTGGATGTGCAGCCCAAAACAGAAGTGCAGGTCTGACCAATTCATTTCAGATGGTGGAAGGCACATTTCTTTTGATCTTTCAGTTTTTGAAAGACACCTGTATAATAGTTTAAGAACAGCACCACAGACCCAAATCTTCCCTGTCATCCTGCAGAATGAACTGAGGAGTTTGTGGAACTGTGTGTGTTTCTCAGTCAGCACTTTTACATAGATGTATGAGCCCAGATTTACAAAGGGCATATGTCGAATCAGAGAATGATTTAATTTGGAAGGCTCCTGGGAAAGTAATTTGCAGTTCAATCCCCTCGTCAAAGCAAGGGTAACATTAAAGTTGGATTCTATAACTGATCTAGGCAATCTGTTCCAGTGATAAATCCCTCTTCTTCTGGATTTTTTGCCCCTTATCACCAACTGGAATTTCTCTTGTAGTTCTTTCAGACTCTTGCCTCTTGTTCTTTTCTATTGCATCTCTGAGAATGCAGAGTGTGTTGCCAACTTTCCTGTAATCCCACTCCTTTTTACATAGTGAAAAATGTTGCCATGCAGCATTATAGTCCTAAAGTGAAGTGCCAAGATCTTGGCAAACAGAATTCATAAATCTGATAAATCTTCATAAATCTTTAATAAATGGAAAAAAAAAATCACGAATGGGATTTGTGGTGGTGAGTAGAGAGTCTAGCAAAATCAGCAGGAATGAAGGGATATGCAAAATCGTAGCTTTCGTCCAAATGGATGCAGTTGGGTTCAATCCTGAAAGATGCACGTCTGTGTGTTGTGGCCCTAAAAGCCACTCTCAAGTGTTAAGGTGTCTGTTACCTTAAGGTCTTACTCTCTCTCTCTTTAGAATGTAGGTTTGAGACATAACTTTGTCTATAATGATTCTTAATTGATCACTACTAATGTACCAATTAACACAATAATTAATTAATCGGCAATCCACTAGGTATCACAGTTTTATAATGCCTTACACTGTAATTGAGTTCTAACACTTCTTTAATATAAATCACACCATATTATTTGGAGTTACAGTTCTATAACCTTCACTTTAACTTCCCACCTCAGTTAGTAACAAATTTGCAATTCTGTCACCCTTTTAACTTCTCACTTTGAGTGTTTTGGATGTAGACCCCATAGAGAGTCCACTGGGTTTCCCATGGGTCTTCCCTCTGACCCTTTATTAATAAAGCAGCTCAGCTTTATTAGAGTCTGTGGGCATCTGCATTCCTTTCAAAAGATCTGCCCACTTTTGTTGTTGTACTGCCTTTATAAGTTGCTCATTATCTCTTACATTTCTAGATGCTTGTTTTTCCTGCCCTTCTATGTCCCTTTCTCTACCCATTCTACTTTCATATAAACAAGCTGCCCCTTAATTGCTCTTTCCCCATTGCTCCAATTTTCTACATCCATTTGCAGATTTCATATTTCTGAAACCCTTTCCTTGGTAATCTTGGCCTTAAATGGTCTTACTGATGTTGATAGGTACTGATGGACTTGTGAGATTCTACCCTTGTCAAATATCACCAATACTCCCTTTCAGTTACCTGCTTAATGTCCATTACATATTCTTTATTTCACATGGTTTCTTTAAAGACTTCTTTACATCAGTCTACTTTGGCCTCTCTTACCTCTGTCTGGTTTTGGTTAAATGTGCTTTATTTCTATCCCACGTAGCTCTTTCTGGTTCATATGCAAGTGAATATACGTGCTTTTTCTCATTCCGTTTTTTGCTCACACGGTATCCTGCTTGTCAGGGAGCAGTGCAGGCCAGCTGGTCCCTAAGGGAAGAGGAGCCAGGTGCTGAGCATAACAGGCTGACAAAGGAAGGGCTCAGTCCCTCCCCAGCAGCACTATCTCAGAATTGTCCTTGAGTCCAGGTAGGCAAACCTCCCTCCCCTTCCAGGAAGAGGGCTTGCTGTTAGCTCCCTTCCAGTGCTCACTCTGTCAGATGTTCCATCAGAAACCATGAACCTTGACGTCTTCTGGTAATCTCCCCATTTTTCTGTCTTGTTATAGAGTCCAGTACTCCGGCAGAACCTCTTCCTCAAAGGGATCAGTCCTCCGTTAGATTAGGACCAGATGCTCTTCTGTTCTTTGAAAAGATGATTAAACATTAACTCAAATTTAAATGGTGTTTTTTTTAGTTATACCTTGCATATATATTTGCACCTTTAGAGGTATTTATTAGTGATCAATTTGGGTAATGTTACAACTTTACAAACTTTTACAAGATTTTGAAAAATGTGTTTTTTTTCTGTTTCTTTTAGTATCTCCTGAAGCAATTGGATTCCTGTCTGCAGTTGGGGTGTTCATTATTCTCATGTTGCTACTTTTCCTATATATTAATAAGAAGATGTGTTTTGAAAATGTTAGTGGTTTCCCAGATCTCGATTCAGGATACACTACAAGAAAGAATTCACAAGATAAACTTTGTAAGTATTTGACATACAGTGTACTAAACTTGATTATTAAGAATGCACATTTTTACAAGGATGTAACAACAGCGTTGACTTTTCCTATGACTGTGCAATACCTGGAAAGGAACAATCCTTTGTGTCCACGAGCCATAGAAATTCAACAGCTATATAACCAAACAGTTGGCATTTACTTATGGGAAGATACTTCTCTTGCAGTATGAGAATACTCTTGAACTCATTTTAAACAGTCCATAATTGTGTAAAATTAAATCTTTTCAAGTAAATTTGTGAATTAATTGATGGATTTTCAACAAGCTTATTAAAATCCTTCACGAAACTTTTGGAGGTCTTGCATTTTTCACCTGGAAAGTAATTTTAAAGAAGTAAAACATTAGAAACACCTCTAACTAACAAATTACCAAATACTTTTAATACAACAAAGTCTTTAAGGATCATGTGTAACAAAGAAACTTAGACCTTCAAAAAGATATTGAGGGTTGATAAAACAACCCCTTTCTACTTTTGTGCTGTGGAAATTGAACAGGCTTTTTTAGCTGACTTGAGAGAAAGAGACAGTCATCATGGAACAAGAATGGGAAATTGGAGAGGTCTTCTTCCCCTCTACCTCTTTAAAATATGGAGCTAAATTTTTATTTTCAATTTTCTTGGAGACAAAAAAAGTTCTTCCCCTGGAAATTAAGTCCGTCTTATTAACTTTCTTTTTTGCTACAAAACAAATCTTCATGTTCCAAAATACCTTACCTTATTTAAAAGACAACAGATATTTTGGGGTGAAGAAGTCTCCATGATGTGTGTTGTGTTGTGTTAAAAACTTGTTTCAGTATGACATTGATGTAAGGATATAATTTAACTCACAACTTCTTCTTTGCAGGTTAGAATAAAAAAAAAAAATCCACCTCACACAGTTTTCTGGTTTTTGAAAATAATGAATTTTTTTATGGCTAGTTGGTGCTGCAGTTGATGAAAGACTGTGGTTTTGCTGGTTGATTGTGACCTCATTTCAAGGTATTAACTTAGCTGTTTTCTTATTATTTTGAATGCACATTGAATGGAAAGAGGAAAGCTGCGACTTCCCCTGGTAAATATATTGATTTTTGAGATAGCAAAAGCAAATAGTTCTGAACTTGAACTTGGAGAAACAGAGATGATCTGTTTGTAAAACAGAGGACCTTTCATTATTAAAAATTGTTGCTGAATAGGCTGGACAAATGGCGTTTTTCAAAAACCTTCACCAAAATCTGAGCCTTCCCTCTGTGTCTTCCCTGGTGGACACGCTTAGCAGTGCTGTGGATGATCTGGCCAGTGTTGTTGGAGAGGTCAGCTACACTGTAGCTGACTCAGTAACAGAGCAAGTAACCAGCATGATAAATGGCCTTCGTGCAGAAGACGAGAGCTCCAAAATGCAGAATGATAAACCTGTGGAAGGGAGAGAGGAACATACACCACCAGTAACTCATTCTCAGGAAACTAGCATGAAAGCGAAGAGGGGTGTCACAGAACACAAAGAGACTCATAGTTCTAATTCATTAGATTTTGTAAAAAAAGGTACTTGTAAAGGTGGAGAATCTGACCGTGTCTTGGACATAAACCAGTGCCAGTTAAAAGGCACAGATAATAATAATCCTTCCAGTTATACAGAAGTACCTCAGGTTTTGAAGTCTGTAGGAGGACCTTTTGAAAGGGAAGCAGTAGGGGGAAATGAGTGTATTGTAAATGATAAGTTCTTGAAGGATAGTCACCTGAAAAGTAATAAATTTACCATGGAGCAATCTATTGAGAAGCAAGATAATTGTCTATATGAAGTATTGGATAATTCTAAGAATCACTTGCATAGAAAAATCAAACCACGTTCACCTGGAGTTGATTTTAAGGATTCTTATCAAGTGCATAGTATGAATGTTCCCCAAGATTTAGAAACAAAACTTGTTGAAGTACAAAAGCAAAAATTATCAGACTCCAGCTTGAAGAAGATGCACAATGACGACCTCAATTGCCTAAATGAAATCAAAGAAAAGAAATTGGAAGCCTTTTTTGACAGAAAAGGAAAATTCATCTCAAATGAAGACAATATGTCAACTACAAGTGCTAATGATGGTAAAAAGAAAAACTCAAAGAAATTAGAGAGAGAGCTATGTAATAAGAAGACAGCAGGAAAAGGTGAGGAGTCTGTTAGCAAACTGCATTCTTCAACCTTTCCTGAAACTTATGATAATTCCTACTTTTTTCACCTAATTTACACATTTAATAATAGTGTTGCCTTTGGATGAAAGTAGGTTTGTTTTTTTACAGTGCTTCATTCTCTAATTATGTTGATATTACTTTTCAAACTATTACTTAAAGGAATTGACTAAAAAATGGCTTTCCTATGTTTTAACTTTACCTTTTTTTCTATGTGGTGTTTCTTACCTTCTCTGCAGTGCCTTGTGTGGTTTCTGTTGAAAACTATGAATTAATTAATTAATTAATTAATACTTGTTCTGCAAATGTGGTTTTCCTTTTGTTTATTTTAAAAGCATTGCATGAAATGTGCTAAGATGATAAAAGAAATAACTTCTCTTGCATTTACATTACAGTAGATCTTCAGAATATTTCTGGGATATGTAAGATAATGATTCCAAGACACGAGACTCAATGAGAAATGGCTGTTAAGTGATTTAAAGTATAGAAAAAGGGAATAGAAAAGTCTTATAGTTGTAGTCTTTAAAGAAAACCTGTGTGTTGTTGATATGGATACTACGTGTGCCGTCTTTAACATCCAGTCTTAAACGATATGATGAGGGGATTGCAATAACAGTTGAAGTAGCAGTACGAAGTAAAACCTCGCATTTTTACACAGTTGTTTTGCAAGCTGCCTAGGGAAGTTTTAGAAAGCAACACAGGCTTTTCCAGCAGTGCTGTTTCTGCAGAGAAATGAATGATTTCATAATAGAAACACTTTTTTTTTTTTTTTCACACTGTGTGTGTTTTCCGTTATCTGAAAATTTCAGTTATCTGCTTTCTTGGGTTTTGGTTTGGTTTTGGTTTTGTTTGGTTGGTTTTTTTAATTTGATTTAGGAGGTGTTTTCCATGTTTGTATGATAACTATGATCTTATCTATTATTTCTTTATGTAATATTATATTTGTAAACTATATTCTCTCTCAAAAATGGCATTTTAGGTCCCATAATAAACAAATTAATAGATTTCAATAGTGTACTAAATGCTCATGACCCATGTTAGCCAAATAAAGCAAAATTTTTAGTAAGAACATGAATTCTCTTAGGCAGGTTTCCAACTAAGATATAAAAGTCAAATGAGAAGTGGCAAGGAGAGGCATAAACCCCTGAGATTTTATTTTTTTTAAGGTACAGGAAGCTATTTTTTCCCAAGAATCTGAAACAAATTTACACTGTTAATTTTAAAAAGTATTTGCATGGATAGCTTATGTTTTAACTTTAATGAGGTTTTTAAGTCCTGCGAAGAGGTCCTGCTCTTTAATAATAGTATGCATTATCAGTCTTTTATGCTAGGAACTGGAGAAAAAAAAACACAATTGGTATCCCTGAGGACTTCTGGATGCTTACAAAAGTCAGTGTATTATTACATAACTTTCAACTCTTCTTTCAAACATGTTGCTATCATGCTCTATACTCTTCCTTTCTTTATGCAGGCTGATTAGTGAATCTGATTTCATATTTGTGAATACATTTCTTGCAATGCTAAAGGATGCATCTAATGCTGTTGTCTGGCAATATATTTTAGTCCTGGTATGCTCTGCTTTAATTATAGTTGTGGAAATCTGCAGAAGTTTCCAAGTTGGCAGGTTTCAACCTATTGAGGGCCGTATGAGAAAGAAAATTTTACTCTGTGTACCAGCAAAGGAGACTCAGGCATTATTTCTGTTGGAGATTGTGTTGGTGGTTTTGTTTTGTTTGGTTGGGTTTTTTTGTTTGGTTTTTTTTGGGTTTTTTGTGTGTTTGTTTGTTTTGTTTTTTTTTTTTTTAAATTCTTCCCCTCAAGTTATAGTTTAAAATCTGTAGCTGTTTCCAAAAATATATTACGGGAAAAACATGCGGGGTATTTGTGCAACAAAGTAAGTAGATTTCACATCAGCTTTACTAAGATGTTTTGTCATCTTTGTGTGTTGGAATTTGTACTTGAAATGTGGGAGAGCACTTTTCCTGTGTCAGAGAGACCCATGTTCTTTTATGAAAAAAACACCCAAGTTTGATGAAGTTGTAAATTTTTTGAAAGTTTGCTTTTTGAAAAGACATGGTAAACACTTCTTATACTTTGCTTGTTAAATTCACTGACCATCCCATTTGCACTCATAATGCTTCATTTTAGGGGCTGAAGAACAGAGCAGGTCATCGTGCCTTTGATGTTTGTGGTTACTGAGGGACACTGGAAGTTTGACCAGAAGAACTGAGAGTAAATGTGTCCTTTGTGAGGACAGAAACTTGCTGAACCAATATAGTGTGATGCATGCAGTAGGTTGGGATTTGAAGTAGGACGGGTGACAGCAGTGAGGCTGGAAAGCAGGAACTTAGGATATGACTCTACTCGTATAAATGTAACTTTCCAAAAGATGCATTACCTAAACTTATAGCATAGGTTTTTCTGCATGAGCACCAGGGAGAAAAAGACCTTGATGGGAAGTGATTTTATTCATCTGCTCTAGAGGCTTACCTAAAAGTAGGAAAGCTGGATCTCGGTAGTAGTCAGAGGATAACACTTGACTGTAGAAGAGGCCTACAAGGCTGGCATACCTTGAGTTAATGTAATTTTAAATGGCTGAATTTTGGGTAATTTGAATCCTTCCTTTAGTAGGAATACCCAGCCAGAGGAGTGAGACTGACTGGGCGTGAAGGCAGAGACTAAGGGGAGTGGCAGTGCAGAACTAGAGCTAAGGACAGGGCCTGGGAAAAGGTCTTGAAAGCAGGGAGGGAAGAAGCAGTTGAGTGTGGCTGGATGGCATGTTAGAGAACATTCCCTCACAGAATCAGGAGCTGAAAAACAGCGTTATGGGTATCTCAAAGCCCTGCCAATAATGGAACTTTACTGGCAAATCATGTGCTGTAGGCTTGCTTACTGAGTAGTGGTCACACTGACCTTTACTGAGTTTACATGAAATCTCTTAATGCTACTTGGAGTCTGAGATGTACAGAACCTCTGCAAAGCATGTTAAATTTGGGTGGAATCCATCTGAAGTTGGGAAGAGGGAGAAGGAAAGTTTCCTTTTACAGAAATAAATATGCAACTGAATCTTTGATTTGTGGGAGGAAGTCATGCTTGAGATGTAGTTGGAAAACATTAGCCACAGGAGTGGGCACTATAGAAGAGCTGTTATAAAAGAATTGAATAGCTAGATTTTTTTTTCCATGTAATTTTTGCTGTTGCCAGATGTCTGCAGTGAGAATATGCATTAATTTCAGTTAGTGAACAAGGGGCTGTTTACTGTAAGTTAAATAAAATTGTGCATGCAAACATCTTTCACTAGCATTTCCTTTCCCATTTGTTATTATGCTTTCAAGCACTGGCATAAATATCCTAAGACGATTTTTTTTGTAGGCTTCCCTTGGCAAATCAGTTTCATTTCTATGCTTTGCTACATGCTCACAGCAAGAATCAGCTGGGAATGTAGGATCAGGAGCTGCCTTTTTGATATGTTAGGTATCCAAATGCATTTTCCTATTTAATAAAGGGTTTCAAGAGCGTCAGTGGATGCTGCCTTGAATTGATCAGTTTTCTGCTGAAAAAGTGTTAGAATGGGTATTTGGGGCTTAATGATCTTTCAGGTTTTCTAGAAAATGAAAATAGCTCTCACCAATTACAAAATCACATACTGCTTATAATTACAACAAAATATTTTGAAAATATTACAGAAATTTTAATGAAAATTTCCTAATGAAATATCTTAAATATCTTCAATGATAACCTTTTATGGTTATTTTCTTGTATTCTATTTTGAGCTGTAGTCGATTTGCTTTATTTTATTCAAACAGACAATTCTTATATGAGTAAAGACCAGCATGGTTCATCATCTGAGAGTGAAGATGAAGCACTGGGTAAATATCATGAGGCCTTGTCTAGAACCCAGAGTTCCAGGCTGCCAGTGGTGGATGGCAGACAGCAAAAAAACTATATATGGGAAACCAGACAAAAATATAGTCCCCTGTCTGCAGAATATGATGGATACAGTAGTGAAGCCTCAATAGATGAAGGTAAGAGTGATTTAAAAGCCTTCCTTTTACTCCAAATTTCAGAATTATGTTCTGGATAAGTAAGTGCTAGACAAGAGCAGCTTGACCAGCAAATAGTCAAGGTCTGCAAGAAGTATCCAAACACCTTTTATATTTGTGCATGCTCAAAAAAAAAAAAAAAATTAAAGCACAGACTTGGGTGCATTCTTTCAGAAATACTGCAAATTATATAATATCTTGTTATATTAATTTTCATTAAATTTTATTATTATTCATTTTAATTTTGGGGGAAATTTAAACTGGTTTGATTAAGGAAGGAAGCATGGCAACTGCTGTTGAATCTGTGGTATTATAAATACAAAGAAGATGTGTTATTCCTCTCTTGATAAGCTGTTATGACAGCAAAGTAAATGGAATAGGTTATTGGCTGTAGTGCATATGGTCATTGCAGTGTGCATTACTGGAATGTTCTGGATGTTTTCTTCTCTTGAAAGAAATAAGTACAAAGATTAGGTTAATGTATTTTTTCCCATGGTGCTGGAAGTTGGATGTAAACAATGGATATTCTCTTAAGTGCTGTATATTTTTTGATTTTGAGCTAGGGTGACAACTTGACCTAGAGGCCGAGAATTCTGCTGTCAGTATTTTGTCAATATGCCTTTTGTATTTGAAAATAGCAGTATGTGAGAATATAGCCAGTTTTGAGCATGAAAAGTGAGCCTTTGTGGAAGTTAGATAAAAGTCAGATTCTAATACAGGTGCTGTGTTATAGTAAGATATTTGTTGGTCTCCCTTTAGTACATTAAAATGCAGAACTTTTTCAATGTTTGATGTTTTCTAATGAACATGGATACATGTAATTAAAAGATATCTGTCCTTAAATGTTCTGTGTAGTCCAGAAGTGGTTGAAAAAAAAATACATTTTCTACTGTGTAATGTAATTAAATTATATAGAAGTCTGTTTACCATTGAAATTTTTAATTAATGTATGGTCATTCATGATCCCAAGCTAAGACCCAAAGGACATGAAAGCCATAGCTGAATTAAGTTGCAGAGTAAGAGAATTCTCTTTTAATCATCAGAAAATTCAATTCTTTCCTCTGCTGTTAAACTGTAGGAAGGCTGAGTTCCAGCAAATAGTGAAGGAGATGCAGAGGTGAGGTCAGGTGATAAGAACTGTTGCTTGGACACCGTGATGGAGAAGGACAAGGAAGAGGGATAATAAAAGTATCATGTTTGGGATTTGTATCTACTGAGGTCTCTCAGCAGTGTTGGTTGGGGAAATATGAAAGATAAGATACTAATTTTTTGTATGGCTTATGTCACTGTTGGGAAAAAATGATGATGTATATTAACAGGAGAGGGAAAAATTATGGTATTTTTCAGCAAATAGTACAAATTATACAAGATGACTGCTTTCACATATCCAGAATAATGTATTTGTCTCTTTTCAAACCACTGAGGCTGGTTGTTGAAATAGTCATAGTCGTGACATTTGTCTTTATATTTCATAATTGCTCAGATTTTTTATCTACCCCAGTTTGTCGTCTCAGTGAAAAGTCCTCAGTTCATCTGAGCTTTTTACTTTGACCCTGTAACATTTAAGCTTCAAAGGCATTGTGCTAGCCTGTATCCAATTTTTTCTTTTGGTTAAATTTTTTTCTTTTTATAATTGTCTTCCTTATCATCCTCTTAGGTCATCAGGATTCATAGTCACTGATTTTTATCCTCTTCTGGGGAATGAAAACTCCAGTCTAGAAATCTATATCATTTTTGCAATCTGAGACAAAATAACCTTGTTGACAAGTCCAAGTTTTGCATCAGGAAAGTTACAGTTGTTTCCCCCCTCCTCCTTTTTTGTTATTCTTGTATTGCTAATGAAATCTATCACCAGGTGCTGTTCCTTCTCAATGCTCTTTCATTTGGGAAACAAGCTGGATATAAACCCCATTTATATATATGCAGACATATTCAGGGTTTGGGAAAAAACACTTTTAATGAAAAAACTGTCAAAACATTCTAATTTAGAAAATTTAAAATTTTTAACCACATACTTCTACTTGCATAAAATCTTTAATACTGACTGTATTTTGCTTTGGCTGCTGCTTATGACATCATTCTCTTTCCACATTTTACAAGGAGTAGAGAGTCAGCAATGTGGTTTATTTGACAACCTGCAGTCATTCTACAGTGTTCGGCAAGATGCTTGCAAATTGGAGTGATGTTTGTCTCCTTTCTGGAATCTATTATAATCTCAACAAAATTATGTTTAATATGATTTAAAAAAAAAAAAAAAAGGTTAGTATTCGACATGACAACAGATTACAGCCTAGTGTTTTTCACTTTTCGGTGACCTGAAGGTGGCACACTAGAATAATTAGTGTTAGTTCTTTTTCACGCTCCTCCTAAATTATTTCAAGTGTGAAAGAAAGAATCTTTACACAATGATTAAAAAGTTTTAGAATAGAGGAAAAGACAGAGTATCCCTTGTTATGTTATGATCATAACAGAGGGAAAGCTGCCCAGTTTAAAACTTTGATGAAGAGAAAGCTGCATGAAGAAAGCCTGCAGTCTTAAATAAATGAGAGACTGGCTGTTGCTACCGAACAGTTCATATGTGTTCAGACAAACAGTCCACTGAACAGATGACATTACAAATCTCTAATTCCAAGGGGGAGGAATCGTTAACATTGTAGATGTTTCAGTGTAACTGAATGTAAAGCTTTACTGTTTTCCTTAAATTTGGAAAATAAATCTGTGGAAGACTTGATGTCATAAGAATCCTGAAATTTTTCGTTAAATACTTGGTTTTCACGACTGCTAAATTATTTTTATAGGAAGTGGAAAGGCAGATGATAGAACCATTTCTTGATTCTTTTTCAGTGGAGGGTGAGCAAGCCATGTCTTCCTATCCACTTTATTTCATATGAGGAAAAATTGTCACTACGTTTGACTTCGTGTTTCTGTTTTCTCACATGCACTTCATCATTTCTACTTCTAAGTCTTTAGCATTTTGGCTGTATTTCCATCTTATGACACTGATGAGTCCATATGTTAAACAGGACTTGGTAATGTTACAGTGAAATGATAAGAGGACAGAATTCATTTTTGTCTCATCTCTATTTTCCTCCTGCTCTTTGCTAGTAAACCAGCCCCTGATAATTAAGATTAAGGACAAGGGGGAATGGTTTTAAACCGAAGGAGAGTGGGTTTACATTAGATATTAGAAAGAAATTCTTCACTGTGAGGATGGTGAGGCACTGGAACAGGTTGTCCAGAGAAGTTTTGGATGCCCCATTCCTGGAAGAATTTAAGGGCAGGTTGGATGGAGCTCTGAGTAACCTGGTCTAGTGGAAGATGTCCCTGCCCATGGCAGGGGGGTTGCAATGAGATGCTCTGTGAGGTCCCCTCCAACCCAACTCTCTACCTATCAGAGGTAGAGTAATACGAGCAATGAAAATGGTATTTTATTTTCAGAAAATTGTTTTTCTCTGCTGAATTTTCTCTTCAGCAGTTAATCTCTATCAAGTTGTATCTTGAAATAGTGAAGTGAGCTGTGTGTTTCCAGTTTTACAAGTAACTGTTTACTCTGAACTTCTCTCTTCACTGTTTAAATTTGTTTAGATGTGTCTGTACTCAACTCTGCACACACAGAATTTAATGAGACAAAAATATAATCTTGTCTTTGTTAATATACCCTGTTAGATTTGCTAAAAGCATGTGTAATATTAACATGTTCGCATCACTAAGACCTTCAAAATGTCTGATCATATTTTTTTTAAGGTTCACTTATTATTAATTACATAATTAGTTTATTACATCAATTTTCTGGCTTCATGCCTCTAAAGCTGTTATATTCTAAAGCCTGAAAATGTGTGTGGTATGTTTTCATATCATTCTTTTCTCCTCTAGATGGCCATATTAATCTTTCTTTTCAGCGTATTTATACAGAACTCGCATGGCATTTTATATCATGTTTGTAATAGCTGAATGAAGAAAGCAATATATTCTGTGGGTTTTGGTGGTGTATTCTGATGATGGAATGTTCCAGTAGCACTTTAGTTAATTCTGTGAAATTTAGGGTTTTAAATTTTTATTCACAAATACTTGCTTATAACCAGTGTCTGATCTGCATTAGGTATTTGTATTGCACATTTGATGCATTTAGATTTTAATAACTTACAGTGTGTATTTTAAATGAAAAATAAGTTACTATTGTCCTTAGGTGCAAATATTTCTACAGACTCAAAGCTACTGTAAATATACAACTTTTGCAGTGAGGTTCTCATGGGCAGGCTGAATTCTATAATATCGCTGAAGGAAAATCTAATTTATTAGAAAATCAAGTGGATGACAGATGTCATCATTAAAAAGAAAACGGTAGAGCTTTGCGCCTGAAATTTTCAACTCTTGCACAAATGACCAAAAACTTAATCACGGAAAAGAGAAATCTGTGTAACCACAGTATATGTGGACTTAATCACTGTGCTTAGGACCAGATTTCCAGGATCAGCTTGAAATTTGAAATTTTAATTTTACCAGTAATGGTATTCGTGTTATTTCTAATATTATTCAGTAAACTATGGATACTTCCTGAAGTGATCTCTTTTCCTTTTTACTGACACGCATCTTGGTAAAACTTCGTTTTAGGTTTTTATAACGAGTATTCTACCCCATTTCAGTATGTTGAATGTGAAGTATTGCCTTTATGTGCTCCAACTATTTGTAATATTTTGGAAAAAGGGATTAAGATAGGCTATGACATTACACGTTGTTCCAGAAAATAAGGAACAAAAGTAAGAAAAAACCCAGCATGAGATATTTCTGCTAACAAAGAGTTTTTGAATTGAAATAGGGATCTAAATAAGGAAGTGTAAAAATGTTATGTTTAGCATTGGTCTTATTCTTTGTACTTCATATTTGGAAATATTTTTAATATCTATATTGTGATCTTAAATGACCAAACTTTCTTAATTACTTCAATTTAAAAAAAAAAGTAAAATATTATATTAAACTATATTCTTTGATTCCGAAGTGGAAACTTTGTGTAGGGGCTGCTTCCTCAACTTTAACCAAGCATTACACTGGGAAGTTGTTGTGTCTTTGTTATCTCTATAAGCCTCATAGGCAAGTACAAGATGTTTTCTTTAAAGAGATGGTTCCCTAGATTCCTAAAAATTTAAGGTTTTAAACTCAGAAATGTTAGGGTGAATATATTGAAATTACAGTTTTGTAGGCAGATGTCAAAGTCTATAGGTAGTTCTTTGCTTTTGAAATCAAGATTCTCTGAATCCCTTGAGATGAGAAAGGTAGAAAAGGGGAAGAAAACAATTTGGGTTTTTTCATAGTTGATTTGTGATACTCTTAAAGCATATCTTGCCCAAATTACCTCTTCAACAGCTGTGCTAAATTCCGGATTGGGGAGCAAGCAAAAGTGATTGATCCCAATTTGAGACAAAGTGACATCATGATGGAAAAAAGGAGTATGCTCACTTGCTTACTTAGCGCACTTAGATGTACTTTATTTAGCTATAGTTTACCAGTTCTGATACAACCACAGGTTCTATCTCCAGCCTGTTTTAAAGTCTCTTTCTAACTTCTCAATTGGTAAAGCCCCATGACTGAAGACATGTTTGTTCAGAGGCTCTATTTCTGGGATTGGCCCAAGTGCCTTACATTTTGCAAGGTTTTTTTTTAACATATGGAAGCACTAAAAGACTGCAGTGAGAAAACATAAGTTCTCTTAAATGAGAATCTGCTGCTCTAGCAGACATATGCTACTGGATTTTATCCATAATTTCCATATTGTGAAGGTAGAATATGATGTTATTTTTGTAGTTTATCTTCTCCACTTCTATTCTTCTCTAGGCTTTCGGCACTTTATGTTGATGTGTCTGTGGACATATGTTTGCCTTGTTCCTCAGTGTCAATCTTTGCACGTGAAGGTGACTGTTCTTCTGGAATCTTTTGGATCTGATTCTTTAGGCAGCTTTTTGCCTTTTATTTCTCTCATTAGTTTCTATGTCTTGGGAAAAGTCTCCTCAGTGAATTAAAGTATATATAGAGATTTCCTCTCGATATCTTTTCAACATAAGCACCAACAACTCCTTCATGTGCACCTCAAAACTGGTATACAGGTGAATCTTCCCAGTTTGTTAAAGCAACCTGTGGAGTTTTCCTCAGTAAATACAGTCTGTGAAGTAGGATCCTCCTTCTTCAGACTTGTCAAGCTGAGGTGAAAGCCATTGGACAGGCTGAGAGAGGAAGAATGGATCACTCAGTGAATCCCATGATAACCAGTTCAGTTTCCAGTTTATTTTCTATCATTATTCCTTGCATGCAAGTAGATCTATTTTCAGGCTGTGTGAATGAAGACTTACTGTTTTGAAATCGTAGAGTGAGGGCCTTGGTATGGTTGTATTGTCTTCGGCAAAATAAGGCCACAGTTTTCTCAAAATTGGTCTGTCCGTACACTTCAGATGTTATGAACTACAGGCAAAGACGATGGCTTACATGGAAAAAGAACTGTGTACTGATATTCACACTGGAAGTTTGAAAGCTCAGGAGAATACTCTATCATAAATAGTTATTTCTTTTATTTTCCTCTAATGTGCTTCAAAGAAATGAATTAGAAATACTGGAAAGAGTATTTAGCAAGAAAGTGGCCAACCACTTTTTTCTGATGTGGGTTTATCAGATTACCTGTGAAATTTCTCTGGTATAATACCTATAGGAGGTAATACTCTTTTTGTCCTGCTATTTTGGATAGACTTAGGGTTTCAAATAGTACATTCATCAAGAGACTTTGAAAGGGTCTTCAGTAAAGAGATTTTAAGAGAAATCTTAAGATACCTCAGAGCAATGTTTCATAAATGCTTCAGAGTGTATTTTGAAGGCCAAGTCATGTTACAGCTGTGAATACTCCAGATATTCGTACTTGTGTATCCTACCTGATAGTACTTGTGTACTAACAACTAATGTCATTCTTGTTGCACTGTTTGGAGATTTTTTTTTATTTTTAAAATTACTATATTTCTTTAATTGATACAGCTTCCTTATGCTTGTTTTTTTTATTATGTGGGCATCTACCCCTGACATTTTTTACTTTAAGAGTAATTAAAAATCTTCATGTAGTACAGGAGAAAGTGCAGTCATGCAATACTAATGGTAAAAAGTTCTGATTCCTGATTGTATGTGTCTGCCTCCTTTGGTTAATTGGAATGAGTCTTTATTGGCTTCAGGCCTTTTAAAACTGGAGAAAGAGAATGTCTTGTGGTTTTGAAGCTCCTGGGGAGTGTGGCCATTCAATCCATAGCTACATCAGCTATATCAAGGGAATATTTCAGGATAGTTTTTTTTGTACAAAAGATACTTTTGTAATTTGAGGATTTGCAGAATAGTGTCCAGAACTAACTTGATTTGCAGCGCTTTCTACTCACTGTCTCTGATGCTGTGGTTTTGGGTTTGGGGCTTCTCTGTGGGGGTCTTTTAGTGTGTTTTTGGTTTCGTTTTGGTTTTTTTTCAGTGTGGGTTTTTGGAGTTTGTTTGAGTGCCAAAGTAGCTTCCTAGGGCATTAAGACAGACCTCTGTTATTCTTCTTTACAGTGGGAGATGGTAGTTCTCTTAAGTACTTGAATTTATGATGCATGTTTCCCCAAAGTAAACTCAAGTGAACGTTGCAGAGACTAAGGTGATTTAAAGATTTACTCTTGCTCTGTCTTTTATTCAGTTTTATAGAACTCAGATCTTTTATCCTTCCCAAGAAAGTGTTACCCTTTGTCTTGTGGTAAGTTCCTGATAGAAAGGAACTTTTCATAGAAGTAATTCATGTGTTAGGCTATGATCATGTTGTGGTTACAGCTGTAGAAGCAGCAGACATGCAAAGTCTTGTGTCCTGGAATGGACAGAATTCACAGATGTGGTAGAAAGTACATGTGTAATTCAATGTTATTATTGTAATTTTCTTGCGGAATATCACGTAGGGGGCAAGACGTAAACATGGGATTTAAATGCAGAGAAGATATGTGTCTGAGTTGAAACAGTTTGGAAGAGAACAGATTTACATTGAGAGGTTGAGAGTTTAAAAGCAAGATAGATGATATCAAAGTTGTGCACAGTCTTTTCAGCCAAAGGAAACACATGAAAGTGCTTGATAGAATGAATTTGGATTATTCTGAAACCATGAATTTACCCTGTGATTAGCAGCAGAGATGCTGGAAAAAAAAAAGACGCTGTAAAGTATGTATGTCATCTACTGCTGAGAGAAGAAACCTAGTAACAAAACTCAGTCAGGGACGATGGTAAGATTTTCAAGAGAAAAATTCCTTTTCCAGGTAGACCAACTCCAAAGAGGAGGAAAAACTGTCCGCCAATGGGAAAGGGCTTTTTTTCCTGATGTGCACAAGTGAGCAAAGCAATCTCACAAATTAGGTTCCTCCTGCCAGCATTTTGAAGTCTTTGAAGAAATACCCACCCCTTGCACTGATGTGAAGGCTTTGAAGAAAGTCACCCTTAGCAATGTGATATCTCTGAAGTGATGTAAATCATGCATTAATAATAACAGGAAAGTTTTCATTTTATTGTAAATTTATTATTTTAATAAGTCTCTCGTCTATTTGAATCTGGAATTTATGAAAGGATCAAGATCTGTCGTTAACTTGGAAAAGTTTACATACAGATTTGTGACTGAAATAGTTCCTATTTGAAATAGATGTTCTACGTTCATAAAACGTAGAGCCGTTTTGTGATAAAAACACGGGAGTACTGTATGAGCAGAAAAGATCATTTCCTTGATGAATCAAGTGCTTTTGCTGATTCTGAGAGTTCACACTGAAAACTGGGTATTTCTTGTACTAATATCTAAAAGCTATTGAGTGTGGACATTTTTTTTTTCTTGGTATTGTGGTAATATCCAGTGATATAGGGTAGCAGTTGCTTTGATCTTTATGCACTTGTACCAGGACATGTGTCTTGTTCTGAAAAGAAGGTACAGTTTTCATAAATCTTAACCCATATTCAAAAAGTCCCATGGCTCTGTCATGGAAAGAGTGAGTAAGAAACAGGATTGAACAGTAGACTGGAAACCTCTGTGTAGACATTCATTAGGTGCATGGGAAAAAGGGATTTTACCCAATACTCTATTTACCTGCTGAGAACAGTCATGCTACTTGGTCAGCAGAGTGAAGCTGTTTACGTAAATATCAGAACTAAAATCATTATTACAGCTTTGGAATAGAATTGTAGACTGTTTTGGGTTGGAAGAGACCTTAAAGATCATCTAGTTCCAAGCTCCTGCCATGGGCAGGGATGCCACCCGCTACATCAGGTTGCCCAGGGTGCCATCCAACCAGGCCTTCAAGTAAGAGTGTTGCAAAAGAACGGCTTATCAGTTCTTCCTCTGTTGCAGGTGAGGATAAATGGAGCATTCTTCTTACCTTTAAAGGTTAAAAGCCAAAGATTTTTAACTCTAGTCTGAGACTAATGTTTTCCTCGTAGTTGTACCTTTTCCTTAACCCCAGGTTAAGGACAGGTTACCATTAGGCCAGTTTTTTATAATCTGATTACATGATATTTTACACATCTCTTTGTAAAGAAGAACAACAGGAATTTTTTTGTAACTTAACTTTTTTTGTTTTGTTACCTAATTAGATTATTTTCCTTATGTGTATGTATCAGTTTCATAGGCATGCTTTAACTGTATTGTAAGTGTTCTCTTGCAATTATTTAATGAATGTTTTGTCCTTGTACAAAGAAGAACAATGTTACCATTTTAATCTAATAACATGTATTTTATTGTTAGGATAACTATTTTCATAGCTGCTTTGTGTACATTATTTATTGAGACTACTTAGTATCTGACTAAACAACATGAAATTGTTTCTGCAGCTTGTGTGGAGAGAAAGATCTGTAATTTGTTTTCTTGAAAAATAACCTCTTAGGTGCTCCTTGCAACACTTCTGTGTTACAAAGTTACCCTAACTTTTAGGAAGTTTTGGAATATATTCATTGGGGAAAAGGAAAAATACGATATGTTATACAATTTTAAATAATACTGTTTGTTTGTGTCCTTTTGGTTTGAGGTAAGTTTTAGGGGGCAGGAGGTTTGGTTTGTTTGGAATTACTTTTCCTCCACTCTATTTACAAGCTGGATATAGATCCTTAGCTAGTGTAATTGCTGTGTTTCTGGTCATTCCAGTGCAGCACATCAGGTCTCATGAAAGCACGTAGGTAAACTCAAAGGGAAAATTATTTTATTATGGAAATTCTGATTCTGGTCCTTTGAGAGAAGCTAGCAGGCAGGGTTAACTGGGTGTAAGATTTTCTGTGTGGAGTCACCTATGTCCAATTCAATTAAAGCTTGATCTTTAAATTTGTAAATAGGAAATCTTGCTACATTCACCTTTCACACCACTTAATAGTTTGGCAGCATGTGTTTATGTGTATATATTTGTACAATTTGCTTGGGAGGGAAAAAAAAAAAGTGACCCAGCTTTCTATCTTGACCTTTTTGCTTTTAGTCTTGTTGAACCATTCTGAATTTTGTCCTCAAGAGTGTTTTGTAAAAAATACTCAGTTATCACAATTTTCTAATTGTTTTAAGTTTTAAAGATTTATCACATTCCTTTGCAAATATATCAATTTGTCAGATAAAGGTTAAAAATTAGATACATTTTATTCATGTTAAAGTCACACCCAGCTTATTTAAAGGCAGCTTTGACTTAGAGTTGCAAGCCTGAGGATATTGATTTGAATTATGCATGACTGTCTGGTATGCAGTTCCATTAGCCTGCTGGATGGATAATGTAAACATGTTCAGAATTTTAAGTATCCTATATGAGCATATGAGCGGCAGGTTAAAAATAGAGCTGATAAGAGCATGTGTATCTGAAAAATCCAAATCTTGGAGAATAAAATGACAAAAGGTTCCTGTCTTCAAGAGGCTGACTTCAGGTGTGATTTTCTTTTCTTTGAAATTGCTTGGCCTGAGCAAATACATCTTATGTTTGTGACTTGAACAGGTGACATAATTGCTGTTGTCTACTGCAAAATGTTGACATCTGTACTAGAAAATACACTTGTAAGCAAAAGGCCAGGGCCAACCCTGCAACTTTTGGCAAAAAGGGCAGGGCAATGTCTGTTCTTGTTTAAGTTGGTCAAGATTAATTCTAGTGATTAGGCTAATTTCATCATATCTTTGAGGAATCTGCATTGGAATGTTATTTGATTTTGCTCAAACTTTCTGTGGCTTCCAGTATCTCATAGTTCGTGTTTATGTTATATCTGATCAGTTGTTTGTTTATATTTTAGCAGACTGTAGTTTAGAAGTCCAAGTAATGACTTCTGAAACTTTGTTTTTAAATCCTCAGCACTAAAAACAGTGTGTTAGTAAGATTTAAAAACAGATAGTGTATTTTTAGAATTTTGCCCAAGTTTCTGTAAATTTTAATAGGAAAAAAAAAGACAACTCTGAAATGAAAAGTACAGTGTCATCTACGTTACGTTTTATAAAGACTTATCGTATTTCTAAATGTTTCTGTTGCATATGTAGAGTTTGTGGCAATATGGTGCACTGAATGAAAATCACAAAAATCTACTCCACTTATTTTCAACAGCTGATGGATACAAACCAGAAAACCAGTCTAATTTTGCATTAATTAATACCTGCCTTCTCAAAGTTATTTTACTTGGAGTGCCTCATATTTGGCTATGTTAAATGCTGCACATAATATCAGATTGGAACTATTTCTTGATTATGAGAATGAGAGAGAATAAGGATATCTTTTCTCTGGGCTTTACAGCATTTATTTACTTAATATAATAATAATCGCATGGAAATTTGCAAGCCAATGTATGACTTAAAAGCTCTTCCTGATGATGAAGTTAATTATACTGCTCTCATATATTTCTTTCTTTTCCTTTCAAAGCTTGGATCATGAAATATATATTCCCACAAATTTGGCCAGTAGATAGCTTTTGGGTAGTACCGGTAAAATTTGAAAAGGTTTTTTGAGTTGATGGTCATTTTCCCTTTTAACTGAGGACCAGTTAATTTGTTACAAGACTAGCACTTAATGCTCTCCTTGGGGGAAACTCCTGTTTGGTAGTAGCTGTTACCTTTGACTGTTATCAGAACCAAATTCCTTTCACTGGCAATGAGAACCACTGCTCTGAATCATCTACTTTTCTGTTAAGAAGAAGGGACTTTAAAAGAAGAAAATCTTTTGAAATAGCAAGAGTCGTTGTCATTAGTGTTAAAGGCAATCTCTTGGCCACAGAGGTGTAGGGAACAACAGTGGCAACTTTCAGACAACTTCAATATTTTGTGAAGAAGAATTTATGAACCTTTTTTATGAGGGATGGTAACAATGGCAGTTGTTTCTTTAAAAGAGACTAGTTTGCACTTTAATTCTTCTCAGAGAAGAACGAGGGAATCTCTTGTGTGTTTTTTGTGCCCAGGGAAGATACTGCAAGAGAATTTAATACAGAGGAGAAATGATGGCATGTGTACCAGTGAATGTAGTGGCCTGAGTTCAGAACCATTGTGTAAATATCTCCACTGTTCCAGATGCTCTTTTTTTTTTGTTTGTGAGTGGTTCTGACATAAAACTACAGAACTGTAATATTTTGATAATACAGGTGACAGCATAAAAACCACAACATAGCAGTCAATTTTAAGTTCTTTTTCCATGTTCTCTAGCTTTTGTTTATTTTTAAAAGACATTTTCAAGGGAAAAAATTGAAGTGAGATTTAATTCTGGTTGAATGTTCACAGTGAAAACATTATGTGGATTTTTTTCATCCTCCAAATAAAGTTTGAGTTCAGAGTTGAATTTCAAACTTAAAATAAGTGCATCTTATGAAATCCAGGTAAATGTAAGTCCAACCTACAGTGACACTGTTAGAAAAATGGAAATATTTAGTATGTCTTCAGTCCATATGTGATTGTTGAAAACTTACAGAATGATACAGTTATCTCATAATGTTAATGCAAACAAGGGTAAGAGTCTGGTCTTTATGCATCAGTGTCTCTGCCTCAGATATTATACTTCAAAATGTCTGTATTTTAAAGCAAATCTGAGCTTGTGGATATGAAGAAGTTAAATACATTTTTTGTTGAGTGTTTTGTTGTAGTGCTTAGAGAAGTTTAGGTAGCTGAGGAAAAGAGACAAGAGCAGGAGTTGTCTACTCATTCTTCACTGGCTCTCCTGCTCTTAGTTGCCTCCATGGCACTTGTTTGTGCAGGTGATGTCTTTCCAATGATTTAATGCATGGAAAGGTGGGATACCGTTCTGAATCTGTATCAAGTTCATATTACAATAATTTATTTTTCCTTCTGGTTATTCCCCTTTACTTTTTATACGTCAGTTCAGATTATGTTATCAGCACTTGGTTTTTGAATCCTGTGTAAATTTTGCTGCCTCAGTGGGAGAGAGTCTTTTGTTTTTAAGAAGAGGTCAGAATACAAAAACATAATGGGAAAAATCAGTTTAATTGCCCTCTTCTTCACTGAATTAGTACAAATTATTCCCAGCTTGTTGGAAAGCAGTCTGCATTTGAAAACGTCCATAATAAATTGCTATAAAGAGCCCTAACAATTTCTGTTTGAAGGAATTTTATGTACTCTAGTTTATGCATACAGTGTGTCTGCAACTCCTTTCAGAAATGCTTGCTGAAATTTGCAGTGTTTTACGTCTCCCGTGGATATATTGATCTGAAAACACTTGAACTCTACCAGCTCAAAATAAACAGCAAACTCAGAATGATTCTTTGTACTCCCATTTTCATTTTAACACTGTTTCAGTGTTGGTCAGGCTAAATTTATTTGTATCTGTACTTTTTTTCATTTTGTTTTCCTTGAGCAAAAGTACTAGATTTTAAATAGAAACAAATGTGCCTGTTTATTTCATTACAGAGGGCAGTCTATGTCATACCTCAGGGTTTTTTTTTTTTGGGGGGGGGTGGAGAGGAAGAGGAACACTTCAAGTGGTTAGATGTTCATCCTGTATACATCTCTCTGATTCCTACTGTGCCAGTTCTCTGGTGTTCGATATGGCACACAAAGCAGTTGTGGGAGAAAGCATATCACTTGTATCCATGGTAACTCGAAAGATACTTTGGAACTCAAAAGGATAGAATAAGCCAGAGTAATAGGTCTCATTATAAGGGCAAAATACATAAAAGGTTCAGGCATATGCTTTTAATTAGTTGCCAAAAATAGCTAGAATCAGAGATGATGCAATGAAACAATAATTCTTAGTGTTAGAAATGAGCAACACCTGAAATCTGAAAGGCTTTTATCTTACCATCTTATGGGTATTCGGTCCATGAATACTAATAGGTTTGCAATGGTTTCTTAATCATGCTTAGGACATGAGAGCGCGCACTGATAAAAGCTAGAGCAAGTCTCATATGACTGTAAGTTTTCAAAGTTCCACAGTGATGTTAATTCTCATGGCTGTGATGCCATGCACATGCTTCTTATGAATAGCATGTGCAAAGCATTCTCTCCTGTTTTGCAAGTGCACTGCTGAAAAATGAATGTAATGTGTGCTTCTACGCAGGGATAATAAAAAATGGTTAAAAATGCAGATTAATTTGAGATCAAAGATATTTTTCAGAGTAAGTCACTTTAATTAATTTAAAATAGGAAGGTAAGCAATGGGGAAAAGTGTGAAAACTTGAAAGGATGGTCTAGAATTGAATCCCAGAGAACAAAAATAGAACAATATATGAAGTACAAGGTATAGGATATTTGAATAACCATTTTAATAAAAATATTTTAATACAGTGAATAATTTGAAAGTTTTCTATTTGAACAGCAGTGTTTGTAAGGGATCCATCTTGTATTGCAGTGCAATTCTCCACATTATTTCCTCTGTTGCTATAGAAACTAATTCTAGTGCAGCTGTGATCGCTTATCAAAATTCTAATGTTTCAATACCCATTTCTTATTTTGAGTTATTTAAATAGCCTTGTCTTACTTTGAATCAAACTGCACATTTCATCACTGCTGAATTGTTGACTGGTCAAAATGTTAATGCAAAGTAATGGCAAATGCTCTGGGATTCTTTTTTTTTTTTTTTTTTTCTTCCTATCTAAGCTATCATACTTATTGTTAAAGTTTGAATAACAAGTAATCTAAGGCTCTTTCATTTGTTAAATTTTAAAGGTCAATATTTGCTGCCTAACATCAGCATTTTGTAATGCATATTACTTCCTCACTGTAATCTTAATTATATTTAATATTTCATAAACCTTAAATTGTTCCTGTAACTGATACTTGGCATTCGGAGGGAGGGGGGGGAGGCGTATTTGTATATGTGTGTTTAAATATATGTCTGTGTGTGTGTGTAAACTATTTTTAAGATGCTTTTAACTTAACAGTAAGTCTTGACATGTTCTTCTTATCAAAGTAAAAATTTCAGTGTTACTACATTGTCTAAAACGAGTACACTACAGTAGCATGTTACCAGTTAACAAAGTATTCTGAATCTTTTTTGCTCCTTCTATTATTGTCTCTTTGAGACTGGGTTTGGGGTTGTTTTTTTGTGGTGGTAGCAGTGGGGTTTTGGGGTTTTTGTGTAGTTTTTTGGCTTGTTGGTGGTTTTGTTTGTTTCTAACGTTGAAAGTACTGTGCTGGTAGATTTATGTAATTAATGCAGGATGCAGCAATGCAACATTGTGATTGTGAACCATGTTAAACATCATTCTGCTGAATAGTTTTCAGTTGTAATGCCGAGATCTAAAAACTTTGCTGACACCAAATTACGAGGAAGGGTGTTATGGTAATTGGTCTGGAGACATATGTTGAATATTTTCTGCTGTTGTTACAAAGCTGCCGAAATGTTCCTATAGTACTTTTCAAGATAATCACTGACTTTCTAATGAGCGTACACTAATTTCATGTAGAGTGAAATAAATAATTTTCAATTTTGAAATTATCATACAAACATTTTGCAGCTGTAGCTGTCAGGCTTTGATTACTAATTAACTGCTGTGCACCACCTTTAAGTCTCTTATTCATCAAACAGCTTCAAACAGTAATTTCAAATTAGATATATAAATTCTTACTAGTATAAGAAAGGTCTGTAAGAAATTAGTTTTGATGGAGATCCATGTTTTCACTCCATCCCAATGGCTATTAAGTTGGTATTGTAAATACTTATTGTTACACCACCATACTCACGGCAACACAATTTTCCAGGTAGTGTTTTGGGGAAGTTAAATGGGTTGAGACAGACTCATCCTTGATTGTTCAGTGCTGTTGTTTCTTTTGAGTGAATGACATGAAAGACCGGTTCCTCTCCTGCTGTTAGCTGAGGTCTGAAGCATCATTCTGTAGACCTTTGCGTGCAATATGCAACTTGACCCCTCTTCTCTCGTCCTCACAAACTCTTGCTTAGCTCTTATGGCTGGTGCTATGCCTGAATGAAAGTATCTTTACCAGCCAGACTCATATTTGTCTAGTCCTGTCAAAATGCCGAAAATTACCTATTTTGTGAATTGTGTGACAACTAAGGAAACATAGCAACATCCCATATTGCATATAAACCTAGTAAAGCAGCTCATCTGTGACAGTGGGAGGTCTCGGAAGCGCCACAAAGAAGTGCAAGAAATTTGGGGTTGAATAATTGTGTTTCCTTATGCCTGGAGAAACTTGTTTGAGGCCTTGCTGAAGTGAGTGGAACAGACTGATGTGCTCCCTGCTGCTTAATCTGTGCCTTTTCTGTGAATTCTTAGCCCTCTTACTGGGTATGTGAAGCAAAGAAATCTTGGTTTCAAAGCATCTCCATTTCCTGTGATTTCACAGTGTCTGTTATGCCTTTCTTTTTCTGGAGAGTTGGCCTCATAAGTGGTACTAGTGCCATTCCTAAGCATACTTTCTACAGGCACTAATATGTAAAAGGTTTTAGAGTAGTTCCTGAGCATACATAGACAGTTTTCTTCTGTTGTTGACCTGTACTCCTGCAAACCGAGATCATACTAGATTTTTCTTCTGGGTTATAGCTTCTTTTTTTTTTTTTGGTAAAATTATGAGAGATGTTTAAAAAAAAATAGTTTTTTCTGGAATCCTATTTACAGAAATACTCTAATATACTGCAGGAAATGCAGTCCATTTTACTACAGCAAGTCACTGAGCCAGTGTGTCAAGGAGAGAAGGGGAAAAAAAGTGCCTGAATAGAGAAGAGAAATCAGGGTGCTTTGGAATCTTAGGATCTGAATAAATAATCACCATTGTCTCCCCACTTAAAAGGAAAATTAATGATAAATCTAAAATATAAATGTAAAAATAAGTGCTTATTGTGGGAAATGTCTTGCTGCTCCTGGAATGTAACTAGCTGTGTTCTTTAGGTCGTGCAGATTTTCACCTACAAATACGGATATTCCTACCCATCAGACATCACTGGTTTCTCTTTTATCTCTTTGCTCTGTTGACATTGCTTTTTTCTCAGATCTAAACCACTTTTTTGCATGTCATATGTTGTTTTATTTTCCCCATTCATTCACCTTTCTTCCTCTGTCATTTTGCTTTGTTATTTTACCCGTTTGTAATTTTTCATTCCTGTTTGCATCTTGTCTTTTTTATTTCTCTCTTTGCACCTTTTCTCATTTTCTGTACAGATCTACTAAACTTCTCTCCCTTTATTTCTTTTCTTTGTTCATTCACCAACAACCTATCACTTTTTTTTTTCCTGAATCATTGCACCTCCTTTCTCCTTTTGCTTTTTTCTCTGATTCCCTGTACCTTTTTCCTCATCTTTTCTCTTCCTTTTTTCCCACTACAAAACTGATGATATTGGAAAATTCTGCGGGGGTATATCTCTTAAAAAGCTAGTGGCTTGGAGGTTTCCATCTTGATGTTGTTATACATTTCAGGTGTCTTTTAGATTAATAATAATTTTAAAAACTTGAAGTAAAAATAAATAAAAATTTTAAACCAACCAAACCAAAACCAAAACCACAAAAACCAACAGAAGAAATGGCAAGAGTACTAATCTTAAAATGTTTGGTTTCAGTTCTATGCTTCACTGGAGGCTTTCTGTGATTAGGAGCACTTCTGAGCTAGATTCACAGCAATCTTTATTACCTCTTTATTTAGCCTCTACTTTTGTTCTTCATCTGTAAAGTGCCAAACATGTTAACTTCTACTATTATGGTACTATTATTATCCACCATAATATATTAACAGCTGCAAGATAGCCAAATTGGGATCATATATGTATCTTAACTGGATGGAAAATATAATTCATTCTCTACTGAAATGGTTCATGCAGAATCACTGTATTGCTGCACCCTCTCTAACAGAGCATCCTCTGCACCCGAAATTGCTGTGAAAATCAGGCAAAGGAATCAAAACAAGCGTTGTGTTCCTATTCTAGAAGCAGATCTTGATGGAAAATATCTTTCATGGTTCGTTTTCACCAGTTAGGATTAAGTAATAAATAGAAAGCTAAAGTAGTAAGGAACTTTATAGATTTTTGTTTTGTTTTGTTTTAGTTACAAAACATATTAAGATGAAGCTGTTTTTAAGAAACAACTAAGTTATCACATTTGAACTTGCAGAAAGAGGGGAGTTCTCATAAAAGGGTTCTCATTAAAGGGAGTATTTGTATCTTATTTAAAATAAAAGTATGGAAAAAAGAATGATGGAATTCTGACGGTTAAGGAACCCGTATAAGTGCTGTAAATACTACTGAATGGATCTTATTTCTATCGGCAAATGAATATTTATTGAGGTCTTCAAGGGGGTTTCTGTACCACTTAGAAAACTTTGGTTTTTTGTTTTTTGGTTTTGTTGCTTTTTTTTGGTCAAATATAAAAATGAACACGTCTGAAATGAACCACAAAAACATTAGTATGTTTAAGAAAATTATACTCACAACACATTAATCTTGCTTTCTAATCACGCTTTGTTTCCTCATTTGAGACCGAACAGAATGAGATCAGGAACATTACAGGAATATTAGCTGTGTGTTACAATTCTTAACTGGGAATTGATTTTAGACCTCTGTGGGATCTTTTTCACCTTTTCAGCATTTTATCCTGCTGCTCAGCTCCAATGCTTAATACCACAGCTGTAGCAGTATAAAACTGGACTGGATTTTGAGCTATAATTTAAAGTGATAATTGCACTTAAATGAAGTCTACCAATGACAGGAAAATATATCCTAAGCTCACATCCAGCTGCTACCGTCTAGAGGTATGAGGGGCTACCGGTGTGCACGCCCTGGTGAGAAATGCAGATTCTCAGGGGCCTCAGATTGTTTACAGCGGGTGGAGTTTTCAAAGCTTTTAGCTGTAAAGCTCTGAATTTCCCTTAAGCATTTGTAAATGCTGGTGAAAAAGCCGAATTTGGGAGAATTTTCACAGAGATGATAAAAGGCATTTCCTTGTCACCAAGATACTCTTAAGATTTCAAAGCCGGTTGTCAATCACCCTCAGCAAGCAGGACTTCTGGTGTATTTTAAAACAGGGAAAAAAATAAGAGGAAGATTCGATGAATTCATTTAACTTATCTTTTTAGAAGTGATATTTTTCTTAAAATTTTGATAATTTGGAAGAAATGAACAGTGGACAGAGGTGCAAAGAAACACCTGTTCATTTAAGAAGTTAACCAATGTAGTGATCTGAAAAGTAGTGCAGAGTAAAGTTGGCTGATTATAAAAGAAGTATAACTGAAACCAGCATCTAAATGGAACAGAAAATAAGTTTTTCTACCTGAGTGAGCATACTTAGTACAAGGGCTTTACCAAAGGAAATATAATTACGGAAAGAAAGGCAATCAGATTCACAATTTCTCTTCTTAAAGATCGCAGCTTTCACAAAGCTTTAGAGCTGGATGTAGTGTTAGAAAACGAGAGAGGGTTTAAAAGTAAAAAAAAGAAAAAGTTCTGGAAAGCTTGATGCATTGATATTCACATCAATATAAAATTAAAATATTGAACCATTTGGACTAAGCATTGTTTTGGACAAGTGAAAATTATAAATCCAAAACCAGGTAGCAGAACTCCATCCTATTCAAATTAATAGAAATACTGTAGAAGGAATCAGGAAATGATACATAAATTTAAAGCAAATTATTTCAATAGACCCTAATGTATAATTTTCATTGAGAGACTACCAAAATATTTGGGAAGGAAACAAAAGAATTCCTTTGACAGCTGCTTCACTATAATGCTTTTAATAATGTATTTGTAGTTAAAATGTTATAAATTGGGCTAATTTGGGAAAGAGAAAGAATTTTTCACTAGTGCAGGGCTTTTTGATACTGCTCTGTAAAACAGACTATAAATTGTTACAAATAAGAAGTACTCTAGTAGGTGCAGAAAAGAGCAAATTTCTTTTGTCTGAAAACAAAACCAACCAGTTCTGCAGGTTCAAGATGTAAACTGACACATTAAAAAAAAAACCCAGACAAACAAACCAAAAACTACGCATGTTTCAGTAATTTTAGTTGTTCTTAGACCTTTCCTGTGGAAGAAAATTGAAGCTGTAATGACTGGACATAAAGATAATTCTATGTTTTTGGATTGCCTTTATTTAAAAAGCTAAAGAGAACATTTTTATTACATCAGTGACTGGCAGCATTAGCCTTAGAGGGTGAAGAAAATGCAGTGCTAAGAACTTCACATGACATCAAATGTAAATGGCAGCAATGCTGTTTTGATTTCCACAGGTCAGCAATTAAGCTCATAGTGTCTGGAATTTTCTAAATATTAGGAAACAGAGTTATCTTTTATTGAAAAAAAACACCAAAAAACAAAGAGATACAATTATTTTTCTTATTATCCGGTGATAATATCTGCCTAATGGAGAAGATAGTTCAGCTATGAATAAAAGTCTAAAATGTGGCAAATGCAAAAAGAAAGCTCAAAAAGAATTTTTTTCTGTTGTCCATAATGACCCCATACCACTCTTATATTCCACTTTTTTTCCACTAAGCAAACCTCATAGCATAACTCTTTAGGAAGAGATACAGAATAATGCCAAGATAACTTGTTATATTGTGAAATAATAAGGGGTTTGTCCTCACAAAGATGCATGTAAGCTTTTAATTTTAAAGGAAGGAGAGGCTTGAGGTTTCATTCAATATTTAATGTTTATATTTTATACTCCTCGTAATGTGGGGTAATTCAGTCAACATAATATTTTTGGATGGTAGAAAAGTTCAAACACGAAAATTCCATTTGGACTGTCTGTGCTGCTTATCAGAAATCTCTAAGGATATTTAATCATTCAGAATAAGAAAGGTTTCTTTAATTTTTAAACATGTATTTCATTTTATGTTTTATTTAAATTGTCTTAACATTTACATAGAACCCCTTGAAGGCTTGAAAACTTGAAATTTACGTTCGATTAAAAAAAAAAATAATTATGTAGCACAGTGTAAGTGGAGACATATTAGAGAAAGAAAAGGTACCCTTTGAATATGAAGATATTCGAAAAATTACAAAATCTGACTTGCAAAAATTACTAATTTATATAGTTCTTGTTTGTTTTAAAGGAACTGGAAAACAGATTTCAAAAGAACCGTTGGGGTAATGTTGCCTCCCACAATAGAGTGAATTTTTAAAGAAGTAATATATATATGAGAAAATCAAACCTGCAAAAGTGTTGTTAATGACTGCTTATGAAACAAGGAAATTAAAGGCACAAGGATGGTTTCTTTTTCCATATGTTAAGGGGTAGGTGTTCTTGGAATTACTCAGGAAATATGGTCCAAAGAGGGCTAGGTTTGTGCTGCTGCGGAGAACCTTTGGGAAAATTATTAAAATAGCAAAGACTAAACACTAAAAATATGGAAAAGAAAGAACATCACCAGCTGCGTGGTAAAATGTTGTGCATCTTAGCATGGTCCACAAGAGACCAGGATAGAGACGAGAAGTGAGGAGCTTCGGAATTAGCAAATTCAGATAGTAGCTGTAAACCGACAGCATTTCTTCCAGTAAACTTTTGCATCTTTAAATATTGATTCTACACAGCAAAAGAGTTTGTGTATTTTCTCACAGCTATCAATTGTATGTTCCAGGAATACTCAGTTTGGCCTGGGTTGTTGTTGTGTCAGATTTTACTGACAGTCTCTTGAGATTGATAGCAAGATATGTATCATCTCCTGTTGACTTGCAGTGTGTCCTACAGGGACTTATAAAACCAGATTACCCTTCATTGTTTAACAAATAGTACTAAAAAGAAGACATTTATTTACGTCTGACTTAAATGTGCTAATGACAGTTTACATGCTACAATTTCTGAGTGTACCAGGAAAATGCTAATCTGCTTGTGTTTCTCAAGTATTTCACTTACAGTTCAGATTTCTTTAGCTATTAAGCAACGCCTTTACTATCACCACTGTATGAGTGTTTTCCCAGCCCATTAAAGAAGGGAGAAAATTTTTATTAAAGCAATTAACCCTTTAAAAATGTTTATTCAAATCTGCCTGTTGACAGCAATAGACTGAATTATCAATGTAGAACTTACCAAATGTTTGTTACTAAACAAATTTAGTTTCTCTCATATTATGACGATGCAAAGTCATTTCACATACTTTTGCTGGAAGGCTGGATATGAGATCTTTCTTTCTATTTGTCTTTCCTCTGTTCTGGCATTTTCTGGTAGGAACTTCAAAACCCGTTTTGGTTTCTTTGTGGTTGTATCTTTCTTCCACTTTTGGGATGTATGTTGACTTGGTTTTCACCCTGTCTAGTCCAAACTGTTATGGTATTTTAATATGATTTATTTAATTGAGGGAATTGGCAAAAATGATTTTCCATCTGATTTGAGAGCAGAAAGTGTTTTTGGAAATGTGCAAAGGAACAGTTCAACCATTACTTTTAGATTTTCAGGGTAACCATTTGCTTGTTAAGAGTGACTCTTTAGCAGATGTTATTGGCCACATTCAGTGGTCTTTGTAAGGTGTTCTTTGGCTTTGTCACAGTACAAAAGTGTGCACGAGTGTACCTGTGTCTTAAGTTTACACCTTAAATGAAAGGTACAAGGTATATTTTAGACAGGGGTTTGACAGGTAAATATGCAAACACTTCAGATCATACTTTTCTTTCAGCTCCAAACGTTTTCCTCCAGAACCATCAGTGTTAGGCCAGCAGGCACTAGCAGTGATTTTGTCTATTAAACTTTGATGCATAGGCAAAATTGTGTTGACAGATTGATTGTTGAAATTAGTTGCTCCTTCTGTGTAATTTTTAAGGAAAATACCCAGTATCAGATATTTTGTGTTGCTGTATTCTCTGGTATCATTTGTCTTTGATATTATCAGCCATTAAAATATCTTAATGTAATTAAAATCTTCAGTATTTATATATATATTCAGTCTTCATATGTATTTATAATATATATTATATACAGAGAGCTGTAACAAAAAAAAATTCATTTTATCGCATCATTTACTATGGGAAGGGAGAAACTAATTTAAAATTGGACATTTTCACTTTAATTTGTAAACTTTGGTATCTTTTTATGCTGATAAAGCTTTTGTTCAAAACCAGTTTGTGCCTCTTTAGAGAGAGGTGTCCTTAGATTTTTAATCCCAGATCTTTGTTGTAAGAATGTATGAACTATTTCAGTTTGGTAGACTAAACTTTCAAAAATGTGTTAGTTAAAACCTGCCCCAGTGCTTTAGCTTTTTCTGAGGTTTTTGAATCACAGCTGTTAATAAGAACTTTCTTTTCTTCACATCTTCCCTGCCTACATTAAAAGCACCTCTTTCTGTCACACAGCCTGTACAGTTTTCCCATAGGGGCATATAATGGAGTTTATCAAAGTGAAAAAAGTGAGTCACACAGTCATTTATTTACTAATGTAAGACAATAATGATGTTGATAGTTACCTGGATACACTTTCATATTGTTAGACTGTGCAAAAACTAGGAGGTTAAAAACTCTGCAGAATTGACTACAAGTGAAAAGAAAGATTTCAAACCAGGGCTGCGTGGTGGTTACTGTCTTGTTTAATGCTGTTTGTTGCCTTTTAGCAACAATGAGCAGAAATCTTGTTGCTCTGAATTTGCTAGAATATTTAATTGTATAAATTATGAGAAGGAAGCCCAGTTTTCATGGTATAGAGAACCCAAGGATATGTATTATTATTTTATTGTGATTAAAATATCAGTTTAGATTCTAAAATTATGCCTATCTAGTTTCATGGGCACAAGTTATCTGATATTCATAGGTAAGATTTTATGTTTATCTGCTAGACAGATGACTGCAATTCAAGAAAAGGATTCCCTACTGGAATGGAGTTTCAAGAGTTAGTGGCACTGGTCAGACTAAGAGCAGGAGCGCTGTAACAGCAGTTTGGAATCACTCTGAAAGGCAGGCTGACTCTGGTGGGTTTGTCAGAGAAGAGGGGGTTCCTGACAGTAGTTTCATTGCGTTGTAGTGTTTGAATTACTCATGTACCTTAGCTAAATCTCAGAGGTGTTCTGTTGGGAGCCACTGAAATAGAGAAGAGCCCTTCATCCCCCAGTTATCTTTGAGGCCTGTATTTATATGTGCAGTAGATATGCTCCATAATGAGCTGTTCTGCCCTTTCCCAGCAGTGCACATTGTCTCCCTTCTAGCCAATGTGTCTGGGAGTGCTTCCCATGGACAGTGTGCACCCAAAAGATGTTGATTTGGGCTTTACATCAAATCTTAGATGCTGTGAAGTGTTCCAGCATGCCACAGTCAGATACAGCCCAGCCTTCTAAAGGAAAGGAGAGCTAAAGAGCTTTTGTTTAAGGCTGTTTCCTAGGAGAGCCACGTGACTCTGTTCTTGGCCTTCTCCATAAAGGTAACTCTTATGCATTCTCAATCTGTTTATATGATGTGTGGAACAACTGGTGATTACCTCTGAAGAAGATAAAAGGTTGGAGAATTTAGGACACAGGGCAATCCTGCTTATAAAATGTTGATGATGAAACTAAACCATACCACCTTCATCATGTGGGAAATACCCATTTCTATCTCTGATGAATCTGAAATCAAAGCTTACATTATTCTAATGTTAATACTTTTGTTAACTTCCTTGTTTGGTAGATTTTTCTGTGAGTGAAAGTATTACGTCTGACACCAGAAAATGTTTTTACTTTGAAATTTTTATGTGTGAGGTAATTCTATGTGTGAGGGGCATCGAAATCTTCATTAAAACCTTTACAAAAGATGTAAACAAAATGTGACACAGGTCTTCACCTATCCTTGATGTTCCTTTTATTTCAGCTACTGCACACCTTGCTGTCCTTTCCCAATTCTATTCAACTGTGTAATGCTGCATAGTAAAATAAGAGATTAAAAACTTGAAATATAATTATTTTGAATTAGCTTTCTATATCTGTAGCCATGCATCAGGTTTATTTTCTGAGGAGATGTATAACCACATTTCTATCTATCTATCTAGTGTGAGAAGCAAAGATGTCAGCATCAAGTATTCATCCCAAGCACAAGATTGCTCACAATCCTTTTTCCACTGTCTTTAGCCACTAGATCTAGTGTCTAACTTCCAGACCCTTTAGCTGTCCTTAACAAGTAATAAAGGATCTGAGACACTGCTTCACTTGTTAAATTCACCAGTGAGCAGAGTTCACTTGTGTGAAAGGCTGCCTTATTTGTCTTCAGAGTTTAATTTGATATCTCCCTGGTGGGCAACTGCATGGGAGGTGATCAGTTTGATATTGTGGCTTTAGGGAGTGCATTTTGTTTCCATAATTGGTCTACCTTCCACGTGCACAGAACCTGACTTAAGATATCCAAAGGTTTTTGCAAGGTAAGCATCACCGAAGTCCAAGCCTAGAATTTTTGTCATGTCATATTTGTGCTATATTTATTTCTATATGGTTTACACGATCCATTCTGACTATACACTTAAAACTTTTCTTTTATCTATATTTCTTTCATCTGAGATAATCAATTTCCTTTTTTAGCAGTTTTTTTTTCTGTAGTATTTGTCATCTGATTTGAAACTTAAAGTAAAAAAAAACATACATAGATTTTTAAAAACTCTGTCCAGACATTTAGACTTACATTTTCCACAGAAAGTGGAAATTACTGTAAGTAATCAGAAAGTAAGTAAAGAATTTTCACTTATTCTCAGCGAACTGCATACAGAGGATGAGAAGAACACCTCCGCTAGATGAACTGCAGCCGCCTCCATACCAGGATGACAGCGGTTCTCCTCATCTTTCCTGTACGCCTTCTGAAGTCGGAGACAGTAAATGTGAATATTCCCAGTGTAGCAACAGTCCGAGATGTTCATATAAGTGCCCAAGTGAGGGAAGCACGGGACACGAAATAGAAAGCTTTCATAACAAAGGATACGAAGAGGATGTGCCAAGTGATAGCACAGCCGTTCTTAGTCCAGAGGTAAATGGAAATAGTTAAGTGTTCTAAAGTGCCATGCAATGCAACTTTTTAGAGCTTTCTGATCTAAAAATCTGTAGGGGGTTATATGGACACTAATATTGCACCTCATTAATTTTTTTAAAAAAAGTTTGTCAGAAAATATTACAATAGCATCTCAGATTGTCCAGATTGCTGTAGTTACCTTTATGGCACCTTAACTTTGAAACAAGCTTCCTGTAAGAGTGAAGTATTTTTCAAACCAGTCAGAAAACTTCTTCAAACTATAAGGACTGTGGCCAAAATTCTTCTGCAGAATTTTTCAAACAACCTAAATAAAAGAGAAGTTTTGTAAATGCTTTTCAAACAGAACACCCCATAATGTAAAACAACTCTTATGGAAAAAAAAAAACAAACATGAAGATTTTGCTTTTAATTGTTGATGTGGTATAGTGACTGGTCCACTTCATTTTCCTATTTTCTACTCTAATTGTAATGATACCTATGGTTTTTTTCTGTGAAGAAATCATCTTTTCTGATATTTACTTGAAATGTCTTTTAACAATCAGTTACTGCACTGACATCTATGGGTAAGTCTAATTAGTGGTGTCATGTGCAGGAGAGGCTGCTTTTGGGACAAATTTGTCTTTTGTCGCTACCTGAACTATTGAAGTACATGTTAGAGCTCAGTCCTGTTGTGCCAACAGCTGTTTCTGCCTTAGTAGGCCTTTTGGTAAGTTGATGCTGCATACCTGGGGTGTTGGTACTAGATCTGGAAGGCCCAGTTGCAAGGTACTGCAGTGGCGAGCTGTCTTTGTGTACCTGATGATCAGCTATGATCTGTATTAACTTCATTGCTCGTAAAGACATGGTGTGTACATGTAGTCCTTGGATCTGGATAGATTGGAAGAAATCTAATCCTAGTTCTTCCTGTTTTGTGTCACTCCAATTTTTAATGTAAGCATACTCAATAAAAACTGAGAATGCTGCCAGCTTTTTTTTATAGCCACTCAAAACTTGAAGAGTGAAGCTTTTAGAGGAATGAATTCCCATAACTATGGGAACCAGATTAAAACAAGAATATTTTTTAATGCAAAAGGCTTTGTTGTGGCATCCATTCATGGGAACAAGCGTACAAGGTACACTTGAAATTTGTTTGTTTTACATACCTGGGATGACTTATTGTATGAGCAGTAGGTTGACCTGGGCTTGTAAATATTTTGTGTTTCAGTATCACTGTCAAACTAACTGTTCTAAAAATATAGGGGATCAATATTTTGTTCAAAATTTGAAGTGTCAATAAACAACCTGAATTTTAAGTTTAAAATACAGTTTTAGGACTGATGCAGTCTGCAGAAGGTTCAGAAGGTGTGTTCAAAACAGATGCATCTTGCACAGTTCCAGTAAAATTACATGAATTAAGCCATGATAGTGAGTGCCATCCCTGCCCATGGCAGGGGGGTTGGAACTAGGTGATCTTCTTTAAGGTCCCTTCCAACCCAAACCATTCTGTGATTCTGTGATAATTTTTGGCATGTTTGTGCAACTCTTGAGGACTGCAACAGGAGCTGCACATGCAAGTGGGTTTGTAATTCCTGTATTCTTTGCTGGTATCTCACTGTGCTCTCAGTCATTAGCCAGCTCTTCAAACACTGTAATATGTTAACTTAAAAATGTGTATATACTCACACTGAAATAAGGTAGTTCTATCTTTTAACAAATGTATATACATTTTAACATGTGGGCACAGAGGAGGAGATCATCAATGCAGCCTAATTCAGTCTGAGCTCTGTCTGACTGGCTCCTGACTTTTGGTGGTATTGGCCAGGTAAAGTCTTTTGATTTCTTCTTGTCTGCTAGTCAGCCCTCTCCTTGGGCTTTTGGTGTTTGATAACCTTGTTTATGAAATGAACAAAAGGATCATAGTGCCTTCACATTGTCTAAAGAAAGCCATGTATTTCCACACTAGATTTAATAATAGAATGCAATAAATAAATAAAAAAATGACTTTTTTTCCCTTCTTCTTCAGGATATGTCAGCTCGAGGATCATCTTCACAGCTTCCTAAACCTTTTGATCCTGAGCCAGTAGCTAAATATGGCACACTGGATGTGACTTTTGACTATGACTCACAGGAACAGAAGCTTTTGGTGACAGTGACAGCTGTCACAGACATTCCCACATACAGCAGGACAGGTGGAAGCTCGTGGCAAGTACACCTAGTTCTTCTCCCTATAAAGAAGCAGAGAGCAAAAACCAGCATCCAGCGGGGACCGTGCCCTGTCTTCACAGAGACATTCAAATTTAATCACGTTGAGTCTGAGATGATTGGGAATTATGCAGTTCGCTTTAGACTGTACAGCGTACGTCGCATGAAAAAAGAGAGGATTGTGGGAGAAAAGATTTTTTACTTAACAAAATTGAATCTTCAAGGGAAGATGTCAGTGCCAGTGATACTGGAACCTTCTTACAGTCTGTCTGTGAGTATTAAATGAGGCAGAATAAGAATGCAGTGATATACACTGTCCTGAATTCTGTAAGAATGGTGTGTATATTTATAGAGTCATCACATCCACTTGTTTTTTTTCGACAGCACTGTATTAGCACAGCGATTATTTCCTGAGAGCTTCTGTAAGTACATTCACTTTCCACACGCAAAAGCTGCCCATATTTTCCCTTTTAATTACTTAGAAATTTCCAGTCTACAAATAGGGTTACAGTGGTGAATATATGTATACATGCAAATATATATATATATATATATATATATATATATGTATGTTCCTTACTACCCACAACACTTGAATTTAAAAAGCAAGAAAAAAAAAAGAAGCTATACTAGCAAGTGCCCTCCATCTGTTGCAATTAAGTCTTGATTGCAATAGGTATTTTCATTTCAAGAAAGAAAGAAGGATAAGAAAGAGGAATTTTGAGAGCATAAAGCCATTTTTAATAACTTCAGATTAGAACCTTGTAAATAATTGATTTCTGGTTCAGTGTGAAGTGAAATAGTGAATAATAGCTCAAAATGAAAGGGATTTTTTCTGAAAAAAACTGCTTATCTGATGAATAAAATCTTTTGTCCCCCAAATAATTTAATATTTTTAATAAAGCAAAGCAACAGTAATTAAGAGTAAACTTTAGATATCACTTTCAATAAACATCTTCTTTTTAGTTTTTTAAGTATTTAAGTATGCATTTTCCAGAAAGAGAATGTTTGTTATGTCGTGATCTGGGCTTCCTAGGCTAGGAGTTCTTGAATGCTCTTGGCTTAAGAGCTGCATATGTGCTTAATTATGGGTTTTTTTGGGAAAAAGATGATACATTGTATGTATTTTGGAGGGGGGTGTTAAAAAATCAGTAGAAGGAAAAGAGGAGGAGACGGGAAAGAAAGGAAAGTATTTTTTTCAGGTGAAACTGCAATTAATTTCTTCTGTATTTTGAAACTTTGGTTCGACTGAAATGACATTTCTGTTGAACATGAGTATTGCAAAAGACACTCAAAATAAAAGGCCGTTGTATTTAATGACAAAAAATATATTAATTAGTAAAAGCTGAGACTAAAACATGGACCTGATGGAGCATCAACTGACAATAGAACAGATTTTTTATGCTTCCTTAAGAAGTACAAATTAGTCTAATCTAAGAGTGAAGGAAGCTGAACATGAGCCAGCAGTGTGCCCAGGTGGCCAAGAAGGCCAATGGCATCCTGGCCTGCATCAGGAACAGTGTGGCCAGCAGGAGCAGGGAAATGATTCTTCCCCTGTACTCTGTGTTGGTGAGGCCACACCTTGAGTATTGTGTTCAGCTCTGGGCCCCTCAGTTCAGGAAGGATATTGAGGTGCTGGAGCAGGTCTAGAGAAGAGCAACCAGGCTGGTGAAGGGACTCGAGCACAAGTCCTATGAGGAGAGGCTGAGGGAGCTGGGGCTGTTTAGTCTGGAGAAGAGAAGGCTCAGGGGTGACCTCATCACTCTCTACAACTACCTGAGAGGAGGTTGTAGCCAGATGGGCATCGGTCTCTTCTCCCAGGCAACAAGCAGTAAGAGAAGAGGTTTAGGTTGGATATTAGGAAGAAATTCTTTACAGAGAGGGTAATCAGGCATTGGAATGGGCTGCCCAGGGAAGTGGTGGATTCACCATCCCTGGAGGTTTTTAAGATGAGACTGGAAGTGGCACTTATAGCCATGGTTTAGTAACCACAGCGTTGTTGGATCAAGGGTTGGACTTGATGATCTCGAAGGTCTTTTCCAACCCAGTTAATTGTATGATTCTGTGATTCTATGAACTGGTTCATTTACCTAGTGCAGATTTTCCTGATGCAGTTTACTAGTTTCACAACTTGGAAAAAAACACCCCATGAAACAAAACATTAAATATTCTAAATGTATTTGCTAAGTTTTTATGTGTTTTCAATAGGTTCTTGTATAAAATTTACCAAAGTCAGTGACAGAGGCCAATGAAGGAGCCAGGCCTGTGATTGATTAGTATATCGTGTGTATGCACTGGTTATTCTTCAGTATTATTTTCTTGAGTTTTTTTGACAGGGAGTTTTAAAACAAATTCCAGGAGGCATCAGAGATGATAAGGCTGTTGTTTGTTTTCTGTGATGTTAAGGTATGCCATATCATCATTTTTCTCTCCTCAATTTTTGTGGGAAGGAACAGGAATAAGGAATATTGGTAGGAAGTAAAGTATCTTCCAGAGTTTGTTGCTTTAACAGGGTTTAAGCAGCCCCACCCGTTGCTGGAAAGGATCCTTCAGAGTCTTGATAGCTTGAATGAGGATCCATGGTTTTTTGGAACCCTGTAAATAATTTTTAAAGCTTTGGAAATTCATTGATATCTGAGTTTACAGGTATTTTTCTCTTATCATTTATAGCCAGTATAGTATTTTTTCAGCTAGCAGATTTACAGGATTTAACATAGAGTTGTTTTACAGGAGTGTTAAATTTCATTGTGTTCTTAGGATGTATGACTGGAAATGGGGAACATCCTTGGGTCACTTGACTTTAAGCCCTTGTTATTGGAAACAACCAGGTCATCTTGATAACAAAATTGTGAATTTTCATCTGAAAACACCAGGTTATTTCATTTCAGTTTCTTCATGGCCAAGTTATTACCATTTGGTGTTATGCCAGCATAATTTCTTATCCTTCTCAGGTGTTTGCCTCTGGGTATATTTATACACGTTGATCGTTTTCCTTTTTAACTGTCCTTTTGCTAAAATAAAGCAACAATATTTACATTCAACTGATCATAAACGTCAGGCAGGGGTTATTTAACAGGAGGAGGTTGTTTCAGTTTGGAGATATCCAGTTGCTGAAGGATATTTGTAATTTTAAAATGCATTATGAGGTACACTGTACATTCTGAATTAAATTTGCTTTGTTCAGTTGCAGAGGGTTTTGTTACTGAGAAGTGTTTATATTTGACAGCTTTTTTTATGAAGATACTTCTTGGACTGATGACAGTTGTCCTATTTTTTCCACTGCTTCTCATTACATGGATTTTATATATTAAACATACCTTCTGTCACTGAAACTCCCTAATCCATTGAAACATCTATGCTAATCTCTTCTGCAGAAATGTATTTTAGTTGCTTCTGTCTGTGCCTTATATTATATTAATGTATTTTATTAGCTAATCATCTGCCTTTTGATTGTATAAGAACACTTTGTATGTGTTGGAATGTGGTTAAAGGTAGATCAGCAAATTTGGTGCCTTCAGACATAGTGACACACTCACATGAGTGGGGCCTGCAAGTCTCTGGTTATGGTTAAAATGTGAACCAGTGTGTGTCATCGTGGGAATGTGATACTATTATGTTCTTTTAATAGATTTCAAAGCTACACACAGCTCCAAATTTACAAATACATTCACAAAATATCTTTTTCACCCAAGGTTTCACCCTGTTCATCACCTTCCTACATTGTGTATAACGTCTTGCATTAGCAGCCATTATCCCCAGTCCTGTTGCCATTTGTTTTTAACAGTCCTGTGTTGCTGCAGTTCTCCCACGTAACAGGGAATTCCTCCTCAGCCCCCTTATTTATCACACGTTTCCTTCCAAGTTCAGCATATATTTGAGTGAAGAGCAAGCAATGGAACCAATATGAGCTAGGCAGAGTGCAGTTGTCGCTGTTACCTTAGACTGTGTCCCTTCCAGATTTGATAGAAATTGTTTTATGAATCAACAGTTTAATATTTAAACTGTGGTTTTGTCAGAGTAGAGCTTGTGTAGGAATATCTTTGTTGATGCTTTCAGATAAATTTTCCTTTTAGGACAATGGTAGACAAATTTGTGTTGACCCATCTTGAAGTTCAGAAATTTTGTTTATTTGTCTTCAGGAAATCCCTGTGGACCTGTTTTTAGTTGCTCTTCATTATTCTCACCCCCCAAAATTTTCCTGACAGTGAACAACAGCCTCTAGTATGATGTGATTATAAAGCCATATAAGCAGTTTATTGAGTGAAATCTGTTTGGAAAAGATCAAAGAAACAAGCGTAATCCGTAGGTTGCTTTTTGGTGTAGGATAACAACAATCCATCGTGGTTTTTATTTTGTGATCAATTTGGGAAATACCATTTGGGCAACCAAAACATACCTCTTCCTGCTAAGCAAATGTAGTAATTATTCATTATGTATCATCAATTTACAAGGTGTTCGCTGGGAAGAATTCAGTTTATTTTTCTTTCTGTCTCTAGCATTGTCTAACACTGAACTCCCAGGTGTGATCTCCATAACAAAGAATGCATGGTGTTGGCAATCGTATGTGCTTAAAAGATTATTTTTGTATATCTTTAGTATAAATACCCAGAGCGTCTGGATAATTATTTTAATTGCAGGTTTTTTGAGTGGAGGCATTTATGCTCGCAGTGTATAAAGATGTTCACTCTTGCACACACACGTGCACTGTCTCCACTGTGAGGACAATGGTTAATCAGCTGGTGTACATTGGTTTATGCATTGTGCTTAAGGCGCAGTGTTTCATGTTGCCCTTTATGCATGGCATATCTTCAGTATTCTTTTTAATGGATGTTTATCAGTTCGTCGTCTTCTCAGGAATAAAAGCTTTTGGATTGCATTTCTTTCCTGGGAATTCTTGTCCATCACAGAGTCAAGCTGTCAGACAATTAAAAGTATTAGAGTCACTACTGGTGACTCTATTACTTTGTTCTTGTGGCATGGTCTATCTAGGATTGTATTTTGAAAGCTAAATACCAGAATTCATAGATATAAACAGAGTTTTATTAAATACCAGTATGATACTTAAAGCTGCTAATAAAAACATTTACTTTTTCTTTAAAAAAGACTTATCTAGAAAAAGAAAAAAAGGCAAAATATTTTCTGCTTAGTATTTTAACTAGAATTCTACCAAAAAGGAACAGTTACTATGTGATGGTGCAAAAATGCTTTCAATTAGCTTGTAAAAATTATGTCCATCAAAGTAAGGGGTAATTATCTTTAAACTCTGAGCACATTCTTATCTCAGGAATAACTTTCTCAATTCATTTGAGTTACTGGTGTAAAACATGGAAGACTAGAATTGATCCTTTGACACAAATAGAAAGATGACTTGTGGTTTCTTTTAAAGAGTCATTAAGTGATGGGAAAATGGTTATTATGATAGTGAGGCTGCAGGAGAACTTGACAGTACTTGGCAAACGAAGCATTCTCCCTGTGTTTGGCTGCCTGTGCAACTTTTCATGGCAGTATCAGCAAGCAGCAGTTACTGTTTTCTCAGTGTCATGGATAGGGTTAAAAAAAATTTGGCAAGTACCTGAAAACTGTGAAGAAATATGTCTTAGTCTTATTCTCCATATGCTTTTAATTAAAATAAGGAAATCCTGGTGAGGGGTCTGGAGCATAAGTCTTGTGAGGAGAGGCTGAGGGAGCTGGGGTTGTTTAGTCTGGAGAAAAGGAGGCTCAGTGAGGACCTTATAACTCTCTATTACTACATGAAGGGAGGTTGTAGTAAGGTGGGAATTTGTCTCTCCTACCAGGGAACAAGTGACAGAACAAGAGGAAATGGCATCAAGTTGCACGAGGGAAGGTTTAGATTAGATATTAGAAAAAAATTTTACAGAAAGGGTTGTAGAGCAAACACAGTGCCCAGGGATGTGGTAGAGTTACTATCACTGGAAGTGTTTGAGAAATGTGTGGATATGGCATTTGAGAATGGTTTAATGGTAAACATGGTGGTGGTGCTAGGTTGATGGAACACCAGGGGCTTTCTTCAACACATTATCAAAACCAGAACTTGAATTTAACGTTAACTTTCAGCTGCCTTGCTGACATCCAGATGGGGAGCAAGTTCCTACACTGGTAACAAGACCTATTACCATAACACCGAATGTAGGGTACCAAGAGAATTTTTTAGTCAGCAATGCAAAGAATTTCATCTAGTTCTCAAAAATCATCGTCTGATCACAGAATAAAATAACAATTTTAAAGCTGGTATCTTTTGCCTTTGATCAGTTACTTGTGTCAAGAAAGTTATATACTCAGTTGGGTCCTCACAATCTTTGATATTTGCACCAGCAAATAATGGAAACTATTTCAGATATGGCATTACTATTTTGAGTGCATGATGATGCTTTTCAGCCTCTAAAATGCCCCCAGTCAAATGACAGGATGTGCATGACTGTTCTAGATTAAATCAAAGTAATCCTCCTGAGCAATACTCTTATTTACTCAGAAAAGCCAGTCTGTTCAGTGACAAACATATGGTCTAGAATTCTATGTGTAGATTCGGTCATCTTTAAAAAAAAATAAAATGGAGAAAGCTTATCAATACATAAAGCTAAAAAAGTCAGGTAACTGAGATTCTCAGACTATCACTCCCTGTAGCAAAAGTCTGGTCTCCCAACCTGCATTGCAATTGCAAACAGCAGTAAGGAAAATAATCACACTGTAAATCTCCTGGGAGTGACTTTTTAGAAGTTACAATTAAAGATTACCAAGGTTGTCACTCACATGAAGTTTCCACTTTTGAAGACTATGGAGCTGTTTGCTTAAATCTTCCTCAAGAACTCCGCTCTTTCAGTGGAGGTATGCTTTAACTTACCTATCCAAGTGAAATTTGTTTCCCTTAGAGATATTGAGTTTCTGGAATATTTTGTTTTCTTATAATTCTTTCCTGTTTGCATCTATGCGTACACACAAATGCCTTCTTGCTTTTGCTACTGCTTTTCAAGAAAACTAGAAAAAGTCAAAGCACAGAATCAGTTCTGTTTGCAGATTTGAGTACCTTTCAGCAAAAGTGCATGCACTGTTTTCCTTCAATTTATTTCTATCGAAGGAAACCCCAATCAGAGATGTTGCACAAAAAGATGAAGTCACCTAGCCTGCAAATTCGTAATGTACACGTTTGTGAAACTTTCAAATTTAGTTTTTAGCTTACTTACTCAGTGATTCTTATTCTTCTCCTGGGTAATCACTTTTTTTTGTACATTCAAGCAGCCTGTTCTTGGTACCAGATACGCATTTCTGTTCATAGGGTGCCTTTAGCAAGGGATTCTTTTAGTCTTAGGGTGTCAGCCTCTTGTCAGGTTTGGCCTCTGTCTTGTTTGACCTTGAGCTGAATCTTGCACAGCTCCTGCTTTTCTGTTGGGCTTAATCAGCTGTCAGCTGGCCCCAGGAGAATCCAGCTTATCTCTTGCGCTTCTCTGTGGTTGGTATGATAGCTCTGAAAACTGAAGCACATCCCTTCCAACTGCAAACACCTGGTGGTCCTCTGATCATGGGATTAAATATGACCTGAACAAATCAAAAGGAGTACCACTGGGAGGTTAAATCAGAGCTGGGTGAACTGTGTAATCACAAAGTCTGACAATACCTGACAAATGCACTTACTTGTAATGTTACAGATTTGTTCATTGTGAAAAACAGTTGCATGTATGTTTAGGCAATCAAATACTAATCCATAGATTGACTACTCATAAATTGTGCTTAATGTTTGATCACTGAATCTTTCTCTTTTCCCAGTCTGAAGGGTGTAATCAAGAGGAGAAAAAAAGAGAAAAATGAAATTATTTGCCATTGATCTCCTCAATGAGCATAGACTAACTGCATCTGGACAGAGCATTGTCATTTAAAGAAGTCTGTAGTCTTGGAAGCTGTCCCACAGTAACATCTCCATGCTCTTACATATTTGACAGGGAGTAAAGAGAGGGGGAGGTGTGAGTGAGCCTGGGTAGGAGCTGTTAGTGTAGCTTCATCAGGAGTGCAGGTAAAATGTCTGCATTTTGTGTCAGATGTTCTAAACTACATTGCTAACACAAACATCTAACAGCTTTTAGTGCTTGAATCTTTCTTTATGCTACATGTCTTATCTCAGAAAACAGAATTCAATAACAAAAGGCCTTTTGCCTCTTTTTCTCCCAGCCCAAGGCTGTATAAAAAGCTGGTGGAGTTCTGCAGTGTGAAAACAGCACTTTGCAAATGCTATAAATTCCACTGTACGTTCATTTCCAATTGCCTTCACTGCTGCTTGGGTTTGCTCTGCAAAATTCAAGCCCATTATGTCTGTGGAACAACTTGGTGACCTTTTGTCATCTGGCAAGGAAGCCAAAATTGTAATTTAAATACAGGGTAATAGAAGTTATAGAAAACTTCCAAGTGTTTCCTTTTCGGTAGAGAATTAGTGTTTTGTTCTGCAGAGCTGATAATTTTAAAAACATGTAGACCTAAAGTACTAATAGCAAATTCTCATGAAATAGGAAAAGCAACACAGAAATCTCTCTGTGAACTTTTCAAAATCTTTCAGAAAAGTTGAATCTTGATTTGCTGTTATTAAGAATATATAAATTTTATTTTATTTTAGTTTTATGACTCAATTATTGTATCTAAAGTTTGAAACCAAAACTTATTTTAATAATATAGTATTCTTACTAGAAGACCCACAAAGATTTTATTTTTTATTATATTAATTTATTTTAAATTATTTTAAAATTTAAATTTGAGTGTCATGTATCCCAGGAAGTTTGATAGCTCTGTCCATTATAGTATCTCTGCTAAATTAAAGTTGTGCATAGAATTTTTAAGGTTTTAGTCCCTTGAATCTAGCAAATAGAAAATGTATTAATTTTGCTTTGATCTCAATTTTTCAGTGTCCAATCGGTGAGAAAACAATGTGTTTTGTAGAATTCTTCATCCATAAGGCTTTTTTCTCTTGAGAGTTAAAAACAGGATAGAACAGAAGCTTTTGATGAGAAATGTGAATATTATCACTTCAGATAGTCTGATTTTCAACTACGTTAATAGTAGTTTAAGAAACAAGACAACACATATTTGACATGAATGCCATTGATGTTGAATGAATTTATTTGCTAAAGATCCTAAATTGGAATTGTTGACTAAGAAGTCCTGGTAATTTTTAAAGCATGCCATTCTATCCAAAATAAACATTTTTTGTTCCTAAAATTAATTCACATAATTGAGATATTAGAATATTTACTTTCATGTTTGTGATTTAAGTTGATTTAGTAATACTACAAAGTGTTAAGTGCATAAATAAAAATTCACGTTATACTTAATTGGAATGAGCTTCAAGGAAGCTGGTAAGTTAAAAAAAAAACCCAAGTAATTACCTGTCATAGATAATGATGCTTTCCTAAACTTGAATCTTTGTGAAATGCTTAAAACTGTATGTTTCAGCGTTTGCAAGTTCAGGTTGTTAGTTTAAAAGCAAAATACTGATAACTATTTGTTTTCTTAATTTTACAGTACAGGGCAGCCGACTCTAAACCTTGACATTTCTAATTATTTTCTGTCCCTGTGTTGCAGGGCTGAATTCTTCAGGTGGTTTCTCTTTCCCAGGAATGATCTGGATATTGTTTCAAAAGTATTTTAACTTTGAAACATGTTTTCATAAAGTAGCTGGTGTTGCAGCCACTGATGAAGGATGTGGAGCCTCTAGGTTTGGTTTTCTCCTCCCCAAGAGCTGGGCTGGAGCCTGTGTGGTGCTTGGGTGCTCTCATCACCTCAGCAAGCTTTTACCTCAAAGGGGAACAGTAGCTTCAGAGTTCAGCACTGGATTGGGTAGTGATTAACAGAGATTTTAGACTTTTATCTAAAAACTGTTGGAGACCTGGATTGAGTTCCCTCTTTTGCCTACTAGGATTCCAATTTCCTTCCCTAACCTCTCAGTTGTATTGATCTAGAAGTAGAAAAAGTAATGTGCAAAAAAGTTCTTTAGGAGATTAGTGGTATAACATTAACATTTAAAATTGGAGAGAGACATTTTGACAAGTAACATGCTGTGAATCAGATTTTTGTTGCTGAAGGATTGTCAGCAAGGTTTCATCTTTCCTGTGTATATTTTGAAAAGCCAAGAGAATCAGATGTTCTTGTTTGGTAAGCCTACAGAGACATGATTTTAACCTGTACATTGAGGAAAATGAACTTTTAACTGCTTTCAGAGCATGGTCACATTATTCCCTGTCATTAACTCCATTTGGCTTGAGAACAAAATTTATAAGCAGAGCTCCAGGGTATAGAAAAATAACAGTAGGAGATGAATATGTAAGTAACAAATACTGTGTTTCCATGGAATTATGGTGCAGGAAGACAAATAAATACGTTTTACTTATATTACCACTGATGCAAATAGATGGTTCTCTGTGTTGTAAGAGGGCAGAGAAAAATACTACTGAAAATGCTTCTTAGGGTTGTAATGTGTTATATGTGTTCATGTCCATTGGCACGAGAGAAGAGTGGGGTTTTTTTTGATTGCCAGCTTTTGTGCAATAGGGACATGTGAAATACAAAGACTGCTTAATGGGGACATTTTTATTATATATTTCTTAAAAAGAGGTCTTTCTTCCCTAGATAATATATGCTAAGAGGTCATCAAGGACAATAGTTTGGAGAATTAGTAATTTAAGTTTTTGTAGAATATAACACATTCATTTTTACTCGTAACATTCCCTTACAATGCAGTGGAAACAGTGATTCTTGTAAGTGTTGGTCAAATAAAATCAGACTAACTGTAATGAAGTAATACTTTGTGGTGTATATGGGAAAGGTTTAGGTCCTTTGCACACAGCTCTCTGTTAGAAAATTGAAAAGCTGCAATTTTTTTATTTCCTGTAGTAAGACCAACCTTTGAACCAAATACTTGGAATAGACTTCACCATTTATTTTTTACTTGTGCTTACTGTTAAGAATGTATTTTTATTATGGCTAAATTGACAAAATAGGTTTGGGATTTAGTCTTAATGTCCTCAACCTCGAGAGACAGTTTCTAGCACTGTGGTCAGATCATCAACACTTTGACAGTTCAACTCAGTTCTTAAAAATCTGCATATAAGGTTTTAAAGCAGTTCTTGCTAGGCTATTCTGGTGCTTCACTGACCTTGAAAGGCCTTTTTTGTTATGGAACCTTAGTCCTTTTTTCCCTACTTGTTAAATTACACAGAGTGTTTATAAAGGAAGAGAGAGAAGAGTTATGAAAATAAACTAACGTAGACAGATTTCAAACAAATAGTAACTTTTGGTCTGAATCTTAAGTTTCCCACAGTGAAGCAACAGAGTCAAAGTGGCCTACAGATAGATTAACAGACAGATGGAACGCAGATCTAGATGGAGATGAAAAGCATCTGGTAGCACTGTAATGTTATCATGAGATGAAAGCTTCATTGTAGCTTAGTTTGTATTCATGTTGTACCAATTAGCAATTTCAGTGTTAACCATTTTACAATTTTGCGCTTGATCATGAAGCTTATATTTTGAGCAGGTAAAAATGTAACTTCTTGACTTGCTTTTTCTTGATGAGTTGACAATGACTGTTCTACAATTCTGACTTGTGTAAATGGAAAAACCCCTCTAAACAGAAACTTCAGTAAAGCTGTTATTTCCAACTCTGGTGCAGCTTATGGACTTAACACAAAGTCAGTTTACTTACCAGCGGAGGGGATTATCACGGAATACCTTACTTGAAACAATGAATGAATTTCCAAATATGAACAATAAACTCTGTGCTGGAGAAAATACTTTTGAGGAGATATCTAATAATACTCAGTATTCCTGCTTTTAACATTTTACTGCAATGGAAAGTCTTTCTTCGTTTGTTATTCTGAGCTCTTTTGATCTCAGCTGTGTATTACCATCCCTGATTCTGGTTTTTTCTTCTCTTCCTCATGTCTGTCTTCTTTCAAAAGAAAACTGATGAAATACAACCTCATCTTCCCCCTTTCTCAGGTCTTTCACATAGTTTTGCCCAAATCCTCTGTTTTCTCCCTCATTATAGCCACAGAAGGTATATTTTGGCTGATATTGTTTAATACTATTTTTACCCAGTATCATAATTTTGTCTCCCAGTCTGCTTCACAACTCACTGCTTCATTTTCCTTCTTAACATTTCATTTTCTCTTAAATTAGAATTTTCCAGTTTGTAACTAAAAAACATTTCTTTGCATCAGCATGAAACAAAATGAGGTGAAGTTTGTTTTTTTTTAATGTGAAATGGAAAACCAAATATGGTTTGAATTTTTTCTTAAGTGAATTTGGTTGCTTTATTTTAGTATCTTTAAACTTATGTCCCCACAGCATTTTGTAGGAAGGAGATTCATAAATTTATTATATAATAAGGATTAAACAACATTCCTTTGTTTGTCTCAAACCTGCGAAGTATTTTGGTTTAGAAAATAAATATCCAAGCAAGACATTTAAGTTAGGTGCTCTCTCCAGATTTTCATCAAGCTTGCATCTACCAGTTCTTTCTATGAGACAGTTCTAAGGTACAGTCAGTCGCATTTCCATCCACTTACAGATCTAAAGCATCACCTAGGTCTTCTCAACCCACTATTCCGCTGGTGAGATCCTTTTGCCTTGCCTTGACAAAGGCAGTCTTGTCCTTCACCCATCCACTCAGGATTATGCTGGAAAAGAATGATATTTCTAGTCCATCCTTATGTACCTTTGTAATATCACACATGTCATTTTTCAGTCGTTTTCCTCCTCTATTATACCACACAGAAGCTACTTGTTTTCCCTTTCATAGTACTTCAGGATTTACTCCCACTCATTTGTCCCTTATTTACTATTCACTATTTCTAACAGGCTAAACCCTACTCCGATACCCATTGTAATAAGTTTAACTCTGTCATAAACTGATTTAGACTGAGTCCCTCTTTGAACATCAGTAAACTGTTCAAATAAGTGACAATTGGAAAAAATGTGCTATAATCACCTTCTCTTGGTATGTCAGCCCTTTGAGAATTTGGGAGGAGTGTTACCCAGCTGCTCACTTTGTGTTGTATCTCGTTTGTGGACTTGCTGCATGATCTTAATTAAATTTGAGACCTAAGTGAACAGTGTCAGGTTGACTGTACTTAAATTCCTGGCTCAACAAAATAATATGATGAATAATATCCATAGGGATAATGTGTCACAATTTTAAAATACCAGAAAACTTAAGTAATAGCTTCAGTTATGACAGGCTGAGTCTTTCAAGTGTGCAGTGTATACTGTGACTGCTGAATCAAGTCATCTTTGTTTTAAACTTTCCATTTTGTGTTCTAGTGTTGAAACTAGGAATCAAAAGTTTCTTTTTCTATGAGTGACAAGAATCAGAGAATGAATGTGTACTTGTATTTAATTTTCAGCAACTTACAATTTGCGAGCAATTTGAAATTTATTCTTGGCATTGAATAAAAGACTTCTTGAGAAATAACCAAAGATTTAAAATTTTGAATTTGCAGTGTGGGAAATGGAAGTCAGAAAGTTTTGTTGAGGTCCTTCTTTAGTAGTAAGAATACATTTTCTAACAACAGTGAATGTTTATTAATGAGGAGCTGGATTACTACTTGAAAATTCTGTCAGATGTCTTGGAAATGTTCTGTGTAAAAGAACTACTTAAAATGTCAATAAGAAGAATATTATTGTAGGTTCATAATTTCTTGTAGGTATCATGTCTTCTGTAATTTGAGATTCTGTAATGTGTTTGGGCTTTACTTGCATTTTTATGTGTATGCATTTGGGCTTCATCTATGTCAGATGAAGTTTCTTGCTTATAAAGTTAACTTTTGTCTTGATGAGGATTTGTGCTATTTAGGGTTTAGATCTGATCTTACGCCCATGTCAGCTGTTGCTGGAAGTGAGAGAGACATTTGGAATCTGGAAGAATCAGCTTCACAAAATCATCGTGACTCCTTGAAAGAGGGATGCCAGGTTCCCAAATGAGTCAAGCCATATTTGAAAAATCTGTGGATCCAATTTACATTTTATCTGAGAGGATCATAAAGGGCTGTGCTGATAATCCAAAAGTCTCTTCCTGGCTACCAAGCAAATTGCCATGCTGTCGGATAGATTCCGTCCAGTGTCTTATTTTTAATAATACAACTCTATGTACCAGTGCAGATGAAAGTAGGAACAACCATGGTATGATTAGCATGGCAGCATAAAGAAAGTATATATTTTTTTTCTTTTTTTTTCTAAAGCCAGTAATGAGGAGTTAAAATGATAAAAATGATGTTAGAAACTCCCTTTAAAGATGCAATGTAGTGAGACTCCATGACAGATACAAGTTTTTTGGAAGCTTGCAGGATGGAAATTAAAGCATTACTTGCTGTGTTTTGGATGGCGTTCCTCCCTTTCCCGCCCAAGACAAAGGATCTATTGCAGTTCTGTATCCCTGTATCAATTAAATTCCTTGTAACCTAATTTATTCTAGACAGAGCACATTTTTCTATTTGCATGTGTTCTGTTATTTTGCTACTCATAAATTCTCAGTCTAGAGAATAACCTTTACAAAGGATGAATAAGAATTTTCTGCATTTTATTATCTTCAGAGTTCCACTGGTGTTTTGCATTTTTGGAAAGTGAAAGATCCAAGGTTTAATGTTCTCTCTGATGCTGACAAATTATGTTACAGGTCTTACCTTAGCAGTTGAAGTAAATAGGGACCATAAAGGCTCTTCTTCATCTTCTGCTATTATTTTTCCTGAATAATGAAGCAGTGGAAACACTGAAGAATTGCTTTCATTTCAGACCACTTTAGTCTCTGTTACCTCTAAAATGTGCAAATTAAGTATATATTAAGAATGTACATTTCTTATTGGGTGATTGAATGGGACTTCTGCTACTGTCAGTAAGTTGCTTTCATAATTTTCTATGCATTATTCTAAAAATTGACTTCCCAGTAACATTGTTTCATAAAGCACACAGAACTTTCTATCTGTTTTGTAGGGCTGTGACTCTCAAATGAGCATGTCAGAAGTGTCCTGCAGTGAAAGTACCTCCTCTTGTCAGTCTCTGGTACATGGCTCAGCTCCAGAAATCCTCATTGGCCTCCTTTATAATGCTACAACTGGAAGATTATCAGCAGAAGTGATAAAAGGCAGCCACTTCAAAAACTTGGCAGCGAACAGACCACCCAGTGAGTGAAAATCTTTTTTCATCCTAATGCTTCTGTACTGGTGGGGCTCTTGGTAGCAAGGACTTCAATCCTATCACTTAGCCTTACCCAATCAAAATGAAATAGAGCAATCATCAACTAATCTGTTTCATGTTTTATATTTCTAGTCAGTTGGGAAATAGCAAAAATCTAAAATTCAAAATATTAATTGTGAGTTGACAAGCCTGTTTTAATTTTTCATGATGACTGACTAATAAATTACCTTTATCATAATGATTAATTGCTAAATTACTAATGCCTCACATCACAGGCCAAGAATAAAAAGTCAGTGTTAAAGGAGAAAGTACATGCCAGTTAATATTAATATAAACACTCTGAACAGTTATTGCCGTTCCTAGAGGGGTTGATACTGCAGTCATTAATTGCTTATGTGCCTGTATATATGTAGTAATATATGTAACTTGGGAATGTCAGTGAAGACAACGGAGAATCCACTTGAGACCTTTCACATATTTACTGTGCAGAAGGAATGTTCGCCATCAGAAAGGACTTGAACTGTGTGTGGAAGCATTTGTTCAAAAATACATTTGTCTGAAATATATGTGAACTTTATATAGTTATAAACTGGGACCAGATGGAATGTCACACAGAGAGAATGTTATTACTGTCTCCAGTTCTTTGATACAGCTTGAGAAAGTTCAGTAACAAACTTTCTTAGAAAAAATATTTTTTATTGTTTTTAAGATGATGAGTCTGATTTACATAAGTGTTAATGAGACTTAGCTACCTGTTCCTCTTGATTTTGTCTGGAGGCTGAGGCTTTAGCTACTTTTTAGCTACTTTTTCTGTTTCTTAAACCCGATATTGTTAGGGCATTAGCAGATTATCTAGCACTACTGGATTATGTAGCAAGCTGCCAACATTTTTTAAGTGGTTTGCACAGCTCTCTTTGTCTCTAGAGTTTAGGAAGTAAGCCAGATGACCTGATACTGGTGCTCTCTCATCTTTCCTGCTTTCTTGAGCCATGTTTATTCTATTCATTATTGGTTCACCTTACTCTGCTTTGCTTTCTCTGTATTTTTCACACTGATGGAGCCAGACTTTGTTGGCATGGCCAGAGAAGGAAGAAAGACGAATCTCTAACACTTTTAAATAATTAGGTAGCTGCCCCAGAGTCACCTATTTGGAGATAAGGTACGGAAATAGATGGGGAAAGCCAAGGAGGTCCAAGGACACTGGGGTGGGAGAAGGAATGAAAGGGAGAGAAGACCTGGAGAGAGGGATCATGTGTTCCTTTAAAGCAAAAAGAGATGCTTATCTTTCTGGAATCTCAGAGATAGGCAGTTTTTATTTAATAATTAGAATATGCAAGTTAGGAGGGGTTCAGTACTTATTTTGAAAACAGAGGTGTTCATTCCCTACTATGTTAATTCCCAAAATATGCTCTGTGGGCCCATGCTGTGTAGCTAATAGTTGTGTGTGTCAGTGGGGTCAAAAATCTGTTTCAGATTGCAAGAAAGCAGCATAGAAATTGGCATGTAGTCCTGTAATACCGTGTTCTGTCTAATCTCTTTGGAGGGAAGATCTTTCATGTTATCTTTTGTCATTTTCTGTGAAAGACAGGGGAAAGTTTCGATGTTCATAATGATAATAGTCCAGTTCTGTTTAGGCAAATGTGAGTTCAGAGCTCTGTTTTTTCTTAGAAACCTGCAAACTAATGCGCTCTCTGGGTCTGGTAAAACCATGCACAGGATACTGTGGAATCCAGATTTCCCCTGTGGGTTGTTTTGTGCCATCCCCTCCCCTCTGCCCAGTTGTGGTGCCACCTTCTTTTAAACTCCTGGACCCAGGTGCATACCACTGCCCTTTCCTAACTCCTTGTTGAACACATTGTGGACACCTACCAGCCTCAGTCTGTGCCATCATTTCCTCAAAATGAAAACTAAAGCCCATAGGGATGATGATGAAATGTTCTGGTCAGATTTGTTTTTCAGAGTACCACTGGTCCAAAATCCTGCGAAGTGCTGAAAAGTACATGTGCAGTTCAGTTTTCATTCATGTATTGAGGAGCAATGATAGAAATGGAAGCAATTATTCTTTCCCACATGCAGTCCTTTCTGTAGTCTAAGGGTTGTGAATCTATGAATTTTTGTGAAATGCTTCTGCAGCAAATATAAACAATACTAAATTTCTACTTCTTGGTAGTACAAACTCCTCTGCTGCATATTTATATGTTATATGGTAACTAATTTAACAGCTGAGTACAGGCCAATAGGCCAAATCCTGCAGGTGATAACAGTGGATGTTGAAATTTGTCTTTGTTTCTCTCTGTGACAATTAATATTTTGTCTGAGAAAAAGATGCTTCTTAGTATTCTTTAAAGTTTTGTTAAAATGGGGTATGAGCTTTTGCGTTTTAAATGCATGTGTGTGTATGCATGCACACACACATTAAATCCATAAATACATGGATTTTAACAAGTGAGATCTTTACATTCTAAATAGAGACCCATAGTTTATTTTTACATATAAGTGTCCCTCAACTATTTTTAGAGATTAGATCAGAGTCATTCTCATGCCCAGGTTCATCACTACTCAAGAACTAAAGTATAACAATCAGATATCAGTAACTATAAAAGCTAAGGGCAAACCCATCTTAGTTTTAAGTTCAGTGATTTTTCATTTTATTGCTTCTAATAGGTGAAGTTTAATTACTATGTGCAGTTTTTCTAATTATGCTGGAGTTTGCATGAAAAAGCATAAGGTTTGATAAAAAGGATACAGTGATTTTTACCCAATTTGCTACAACCTAATCATTTGCATGATTCTTGCTTTGTTGAGTGTGTTTTAGAACCCAGTGGGTATTAGTGCTAAGATAACCCATTATGTAAGTGGTGTAATTTTTGTTGAAGATTACACAAAATCTGCACAAAATTTTCATTTCATTAAATTTTACCTGACAATCCTTTTGTTCAGTCCTTTTTCTGATCTATGCTGCTAAGGTTTCATGTTCTTCCACTCCAGTGAATAGTGTTTCCTCTTAAACTTTAACCTTTGATCCTCTCTCACCCAACTGCTGACATCTGGTCATTATTTCTTTTACTGCTTTCCACCCCCTGTTGTCAGATGGACTGTTCTGTTGTCTAAAACACTTGATAGGTGGACAGGTTTATATAATCCGAGGTGAGTTCCTGTAGAAACTAATTGGATGTTGTCTTTTTCATGCAAAAGAAAATGTGCCAGCAGTAAAATTTCCACGGCTGCCTGCCATATCAGTTTATAAATGTATATGTTTATTTTTTGTGGCAATCTCTAATGCAAAAGTTGCATTTATCTCTGATTATGGATGTTGGGATTTCAGTGTACTTGCAAAGTGAGAATATTCAATTTGTTTCTTTTTATATAAACTCCAATCTTTAATTCATATTATCCATTAACAAGAATGAGACAGGAATAAAGAACGAAACACAAGATTGCTTTATACAGTTTTATGTTGCCTATCATCGGATAACTTCATGAAATGCGCATCTGTCTGCAGGAGCATGGTTTGGTGCTTCTGGTCAAAGGAAAATAGAGCTTTTAAAATAAGGGTTTATACCCAAATGCTAACTCCTAATGTGTGCCAACTACATTACTTGCATCAGCTTCTTAAATATACTGCTTAAGAGTACTTACTGTACATTTTAAACAACCATCTTGAATTATGCAAAAACTTGTTTCTCTTTAAACATGTGTTTAATGTATTCCTTCATGAATCTAGGAATTAAAAGGGGTTTTGTATTGTGTAAACTTCCATCTTTGAATGAACTTTGCTACATTTCGGCCTTCAAAATAAATAAAACTGAGAAGCCCAAAGTGAGAACCGCATCCATGCAGAGATCATTCTTAAGCATTTTATTCTGGCTGTTTTGATATAGTCACTGCATATCAATGTTACCTTTTTTTTTTTTTTCCTCTTCATTAGTTGCCTTTATTCCACTTCATTTATTCATATTCTTTGAAAATTCAGTGGTATGCTTTATAGTGTTGTGCCTGGTTGGAGCTTGCTAAGTGTTAATGCAACTTAAGTTTGTTTAGGCTAAGTAAGGGGGATCAACGGGAAGAGCATCATGAGGTATACCTTTAACTTAACCCATGTACATAGTAATGAAGCTAGTTAATTTGTTAGTGTGTTTGTAATATTTTGCTTACTTGTCATCTTTCCATGTGTCTAAACTAAGCTGTGTTCAATTGTCCTGGTATACACCATATCCTTGTTTCTTGTACATTCTCCAGAACTTTTTGTTCTAAGATATCTGACATTGCAAATATGATTTATTTTGTAGATACGTATGTTAAGTTAACACTGCTGAACTCGATGGGGCAAGAGATGTCCAAATGCAAAACTTCCATCCGCCGAGGGCAGCCCAACCCAGTGTACAAAGAAACCTTCGTTTTCCAGGTGGCTCTGTTTCAGCTGTCGGACGTGACACTCATACTGTCTGTATATAATAAGCGCAGCATGAAGCGAAAAGAGATGATAGGGTGGATTTCCTTGGGTCTCAACAGCTCAGGAGAAGACGAACTCAATCACTGGACTGAAATGAAAGAATCTAAAGGACAGCAAGTGTGTAGGTGGCATACTTTACTAGAATCGTAAGGGATGGTAGGAGGTGCGGTCATGGTTTAAAGGGACTTGGTTCTCCCAAGAAGATGATCATCTCTGGTCACAATCAACAGATCTGTTATGGGAGTAAAAAAAAAGAATTGAGGTCAACATTCCATCATAAAGAGTGCACAACATGCAAAATGGCAGGATTTAATATACAATCTTTACTTAGTGTCATAAACTTCCTTGGTGTCAGAGAAGCCTTGCTGTACACAGATACGTTAGCAGTCCCTTCCCTATCCACCTGATGCTGTATTTGTTTGGGTTTGTTTTGTGGTTTTCAATTCAGAAACATTTTGTGTAAGGTTCTTTGAATTAATGTAAGCTCCTCCTTGTGTACTTTTGTATTGCTTTAATACTGTAGCTTCTGACCTGCCTGCGTTCAGATTAAAGGTCAATAGTTTGCACTTTGAGAAAAAGTTAATGGTCTGTCTAGCAAAAGCAAAAAAAAAAACAAAACCCACCGGTGAAAGAACACTTAGTAATATAGCAAATAGAAATATACTGTTGTTTTACACTGAGTTTCTTTCCAGGAGCTTAGTACAAGTAAGTTTTCATTTTTTGATATGCAGTTGGTTTGAAAAATACTAGCATTTGGGCATCAGGTGAACTTTGACATCAAACTAATGTTTCTTCAATCTGTGACAGGAACGAGCTCTATATATGGCATAAATTGGGTTTTTCCCTCTTGCCTGTACTTCTGCCTAATCCAAAGAGACCAGATCATTAGTTTGGTCCCTTCCGAAACTCCTTAGACAGGTTGTACTGTAAAACTATGTAACTTTCTGTTGAAAGCACTTCCTGTATTCATGTATTCCAATGTAGGAAGCTCATAGAGCACGACTTTACTGAAATATATTTTCATTAAACAAATTGATACAGCTTTCTTTAAAATGTCAGCAGTTTGAAGTTAGGCTGAAAGACTGTGAAGGAAAGGGCAGCAGTTGAACTGCTCTGAATGAATGTGAAATACTATGGCTTTGCTTGAAGCAGGTTTGAGTCTCTTCTGAGCTCTTTTAGGAACTACCGTATGCTGTTTGCTGGAACTAGAGAGCAGACAAGGAGTTTTTACCCTTCTTCTTGAAGAAGAGAACATCAGTAAGTTGTATTTCTAGTGATTTTCCAGCAATTGAATGAATGTTCTCACACAAAATAGAAGTTTGCTTTGCTTGTGTTCAGGCTCAGAAACATGGCTTTCTAATGATGCAAATGAGAAGTTGCAGTATTACAAGAAGGTTTGCCATCAGATAAACACTTGTGGCATCCACCAAAATTGGGGAAATATCAGTGCTTCTGAGATTCCTATTTGTCCCAAATGCTTCAGCTGGACTCGCGCTAATTTATTGACTGCTAAATCTAATTCGTATTTACTGAAATTGTGGGTTATTGAGTAAACATATTTATTTTTAAAAAGCTCCCCAATTCAAATATTCTTTTTGCTGTTAATGAATAAGCTCCATTTATTTATAAGTGTTCCTGTATGGAAAGCAAGCATTTTTTTTTTTATTTTTATAAATGATGGTGATGTCTTACTAATATGGGACCTCACTGACTGTTGTAGCACTTGGTGGGTAGAGGAGTGAAGTCTCAGATTTTGCTAAGAGAATTAGCGTTAGTCTGGGGTGTTCTCATTAGGACAAGTGTTTTTCTCTTGAATTTCTTTATACTGTCTTCGAACAATCCTGACCTTGCGTTATACAGGCTTTCAAGTACAATGAGATTGGTGACGGTGAGTATGCTGTAATGAAGATATTTCACTTGGTTCTCAAATTCTCACACTACTTAACAATTGCATTAAGTCCTTTTGAAAGTATATTGTAATTCCACGTGTTGGTTTATTTGGTGCCTTTTGATGGGTTTATTTTCAGAGCCGGGCTTTCAGTTTTTATAGATTTAAAGTTTTAAGCACTATTACAGACCTTTTTGGGGCTTTTTTCCTCCTGATATTGTGCTGCTGCTTCATTTACAGAAGCTTTATTTACTAAATACAAATAATGCAAAAACTTTCTTTAAACAGGAACGGTCTTGCAGCAATACTCTTTCAGTCCTTTTTGTTGATCAGTTTGTGAAATATAATGTTCAGCATAGAATTTAAGAAAAAATCAATATTCATATGCATAAGGAAAATGCTCAGATTTTCACAGTCCTTTCAGTTTTCAATATAATAGAAACAATGACTTCGAAGCTGTTCAAAAGCAGTTTTTCAGTAGATGTGGAAGTGTTTTTATCCATTCTCTTTGTGGATATTTGGATGCTCTTTCCTGAAGCTGAAAGTTGTCTCTTGGTGGTTGTCTCTTTGTACAGATTTTGCTATATAAAATAATGTACAATATTTAACAGCATGAACTGAGCCAGTTAACTCTAACATCACCACTGAACAAATGAAGAAGTCAGTTTGGAAGGTGCAGCAAATAACCTCTTACAAAACCAAACTAAACAAAACTGTGTCATGATGTGTGTTTCTGTTTGTAGGTTGATTTGCATCAGCTTTCTGTCTAACCATTTAGATTTTAAGGCACTGAAATCTTAATTTAGACATAGCGTAGATTTATACTAATCCTTGTTGGGCACATTAGGGAAGAGGAATCTCTCTCTAGGTCACGTGACTTTTCCTAAAGTATCCAGGACCGGTCTGTGTTTCACAGAAGCAGGATTTATTTACTTGGATCTATACTTCACAAAGCCAAGGAACTCAATGTATAAAGAATGTGAATGAATGTTAAATTTTGAGGCAGTAGAATATGGATTTGCCATGCAAAACCAGACACACCAATAATTGGATTCATCTTGGGGTTTTTGTGAGTTAATTATAGTACCAATAGCTGTCATGTTGTTTTTTCTTCTTAGAATCCATTCTTATTATTTGATTTGTTTGTAATTTTGTTTCTCTTACTGCTTATGTGAACCTATACTTTTGTATTTGAAATCTGCCTTTAGATATTGTGGATTTTTCAAACCCTACATAAGGGCTTTACACATGCAGTGTGGTTTTGTGCATTCAGTTAGGTCATAAGCACGGAACAGAATTTCTGAAGAACAAAGTATCAGTAACCAATTAGAGACACTTGTGTTTTCCTCAGAGGTTGGCTGTGGTTTTTTTCATAGCTTTTTGTTGTTTGCCTTTGTTCAAAAGTACAGTAAGCACTTGGAAAAGATTATCAAGCTAATTACTTTTATGTGTGCCAGTTTACCACGTAGAGATTGCAGATCTTGAATTGAATCTGTTTCCTGTCAGTGTAGCCTTAAATAATTATAGAGCAGTGACGTTCTTGCAGATTCTATTCTTGAAAATATTGCATCCTTTCTGTGTATGAACTAGTTGGTTTAATGTTTAGAACGTTTCACGTAGGTCGTCTTAAAGTATTATAAATGTAAAAAAACTTGGTTAGTTCCTTTCTGTGGTAAGGGCAAGGTTGTGGAGGGCAGGACAGCCAAACATGATATCACTTGAGCTGAAAAAAAATTTTATGGAATTTACTGTGGGACATATTTTTCTCTGTAAATTTTTGCAAGGATTCGTGGTGGCAGATGTAGTGTCAGCATCAGTACCTTCCAATTTGTCACACCTTTGGAGCAACTTTTTTGTTGTCTAAAGTTTGTGGTTTTCATTTATTCTCTTTTCTCCCCAATGACTCACTCCTGCAAACTCCCCAGCACCCTGAGAAGCTGCCTGTGGCAGTCACTGGGCCTTAGAAGTCAGGGACATTCTGCACCACTTACTTTAAGGTACTGGTGCAAAATTTCTGTGCCCTGTACAACTCCTAAAGATTTCTGAAATTAAAACCATCGGTTTTAATGTAGTGAAGAAGAAGAAGAAAACTTCTTTGAGGGAGACATTTTAATGTAGGAATTCAATACAGATTACTCTTACACATACCAATTCTAAAAAAATTCTGAGGTAAAATCAGGGAATGAGGGTTGAGGGGAGACCTTTTAGCCTAAGCTGTTTCAACTTGAAACTAACAGCAGAATGCCCTTTTGTTGAACTCATAGTTGTATTGAGCCCTTTAGTTCCTTACCACACCTCTCTGGAGGAAAAAAATCTGTCCTGTTTAAAGCAGTCTTTAAAATTATGGCTTGTCACTTGTAAGACAGACTGACTTCCTCCTGAAGCTGAATTCTCAGTAACAACTAAACATCCATTTAATTCTCTGACTGATGTGCGTGCCTGCCTGCTGTTACTGTTAGTGAGAGGAGCCCATGGGCATCAACAGGAGCGCAGACCTCACCCTGAAAGTGTGAAGAACAATAGGATTTGCAGGTTAGAGAAGTAGTGCAGCATGGAACCTGCAGCACAGCCAAATGTGATTTCAGTTATGAATGAAGGTAAAAAAACAAAGAGCAGTATATTGACACAAACTTGTTATTTAATAATTCTCTCTTATATTTGTTTCTTCCTTTTCTCAGACTTTGAAATATTTTTAAAACTTAGTATTAAAAATGTTGAAGTAGTCCCCGAACATCTTGATAATTTTAACTGGAACATTCAGCAAAGTTTATTGTTAGAATGAACCTTTCATAATGTTCTGTGGTTTTGGTCTCTTTAACTCAACTGCTAGATTTTGTAGTGCATCACAGCTGGATTTCAGACACTTTGTTCTGATGATTGTTTTTGAGGGGAAAGTTGCAGGAGCATTTCCTTGTCACTGAATCAACAATGCCTGTTGAAGAGATGTCATCTGAGAGCGAGAGCATTAAAATAAGAGATGTCTTCATACAGTAGCGGTGGCAGTGACTCACATTCCACTCTTGGAGCCTTGTGGCCCTCGGAGGGCCCTTCTTAGAGAAACTGTGACATGGGAATTGTGGGAGTTCGTACACTCAAAGCAGCGCTGGTCTGTGTGGGCATCACGTGGCTTCTAAACTAGTGTATTTTACAGAGGTAGATGTTTTTTATTTGCCCAGGGTGAGTAGGGCGAGTGCCAGTTGACCTGTAGTGACATGGATTAGTTTAGCCTTAAGAACTTATCACTGCCCCTCCTTAAGTTCAAGCAGGGTTTTTTCCTTTCTGCAGACTATGCAGAAATTTTATGCACCCAATGTATCTGCTTATATTATGCCTACCTGTCAATATGGCACAATTATGTTAGTGCTGGCAAGCTTAGTTCTTATGTTAGGTGGTGTGACTGAATTAATAAATGGGCCTGGTGCATGCTGGATCAGGTTTTACTGCTCAGGCTTACGCTGGTACCAATACCAAGTAAGATCCTCCTGTGGAGGAATGTGCCAGGAGTTAGGAAAGTGGGTAGTATTGCTCCTGTAGGAATGAAGACCAAGGAACAGCTCTGCCCAGAAAATGGGCAAGGCTACCTTATAGCAAGAAGGAATCATTCACTTCCTAGGAAGCATGTACTGGTCAAGCTGGCATAAAGACCCTACTCAGGAGAGCAGAAGCAGTAATACCACTGAAGGAATACCTCATGGACATTCAGGGATGTAATTAATGTCATCCTTTTGACTCTTATATCTGAGGACAAGAGTCTTGCCCATTGTATCAGTACAGTTTTTTTGCTGTGTTTTGCGAATCCTGTGGACATTCACTGCATGCTGAGGGTCTAATGTGGATTGCTTTTTAACTTTTGGTTTATTTACAAAGCATGAGTTTGAATGAATTTACAGAATTGTAGAAGCATTATCACAGCTTTGAGATGTAATCTCTAGGCCATAGTGCAAGCACGGAGCAGGGCTTTGGAACAGTTTTGATAGTCAGTTTTGCAAATGGCTTATTATGACATTTTAAGAAAATTTCTAAGAGGTTGAATGTATTAGGGAATATTTACAAAAAAGGAGATAGAGCAATGATGTTTTTTTACTATACAGCTAGCTGCTGTCCTTTCCAGTAAACCACAAGGTTCATTAGTGCTCAGTACTGTTTTGTTTATGATAACTGTTTTTAATGTGATTTTCATGACAAAGTGTAATTAGTGAAACCTTTTATTCAATTTTTCCCTTTCTTTGCTTTTTTTAAGGAGAGATTTCTCCTTAGATAGTATATATACTTTCTTACAGAGCTTTCTTACCTATTTTTATATAAGATTTAACAATGTAAAATTAAATGCTCTATGAGCAAGCTATATCACTGTTAACACAATCAAAAGTGCTAATATAGTGACTAAGGGCCTGAACCTTCTGCCTTTTACTCAGGTCCTGGTTTAACCAGATGTATTTCATGTTGTGTAGTACCTTTCCCTTTAAGTGGTTCCATCTATTTCTTGGGATGTCTCAGAGAAAGGCACTACTGACATGAATAACAGTGGTAAAACTGAGCCTCCTCTCCATTCTTAGTGGGACATCTGTCATGAATACAGGCTGCTGGCTCTGTCCCAAAGTATAGTTATAGATTATAGTTCCCTTGATCTTCAGTGATTTTGAACTTGTTTTTCTGGTGACTATAAGCTAGTAACTGATCTTAGTGAATACAAATATTGAATTGTGCTGTTATCAGCAAGATTATTAAAATGTATTTCACATCTTAATTCATTCTGTCATTGGGATATAGGGATTTTGAAGCATTATATTGCATAGAGATAGCACACATTCACCACATTTCTAGAAAGTATGGAAAATACAGTATGTAGCATTTTCTTGCATACTTTTATACTGCCTGTATGTCACCGATGCACTCGGTGCCTTCCTTCTTTTGTATAAAACTAATACGTAGAGAAACTGAAGTTATGGTGTGTAAGCAATGTCACTGCAACTGAAGAGATGTCTTAAACTGATTATTTCTAGTCCAGGAGGTTTCAAAGGGCAGTTCAGTTTAACACAGTGCTTTAAATTTCTTTGAATTTGAAGTTTTCCCCTTTCCTTCCTCACGCCCTGTCCGAGGAACTTCCTCATATGACTGTTTATTCTTAATTGATTCCTGTGTCTGATGTAAGTCACATGGTGTTAACCAAAGAACCAAGTCTGTTTCTAATTATTTGGACAAATAATGTTTGCACTTGCTATTACTTAAAAGACAGAAATGATATGATGGATCTCTGTTAACAAATATAAAATAGGCTTCTGTAAATGTGACTCCCAGCTGAGAGTTCCAGATACCTCTTTTCTGACTGGATGTGCGTTGTTGTATCAGTAGCAAAGTGTTTGGGTTGTATTTCATGGTGCATTTTAATCAAAATCCTATTACAAACAAAAATGTAAGTCAGTCAGTGCTGTCAAACTAGCTTGGTTTACCCATGTTATACCTATATCTGAAGTGTGCTATTTTGAGAAGAGATTTGGCTTTCCTGTGTCTGAAGTCCTGATATTGTACAATAATTATCTTGTGTATGCTGGTCTTACAGGAACAGACTGATGCTGCATTGTATGTACATTTCCTACCAGTGTCCCTTCATTGTATAATTTATGTAATATAACACAGTTTTCAATTACTATTTCAACCTGAAATTCCTTAAATTTCAGTGCATGTATAGCCTTAAATATTTAAGACACCAAGCACAGTTTTAATGGGAATAGGTTATATTTGCAAGTCCTGTTTGACACAGAAGTCAGAGAATTATTTTTATATATCAGTCAAAGATTGTAGAAAATGGGTATATTGCAGTCATCTTATCAACCATGCTTCTACTTACATACATTAAAAAAAAAAAAAGGGCATTTTTACTAAGGGTTTTAGAGGTAAAATATCAGTGCTAATTTCCTTTTTTGAACTTGTTTATTTTGTTTTCATACTTTCATTTCTGTACAGAACTGTGGTGCCCTTAACTAATACCCATGACTGAATTCACACCTATTTTCAGTATTCCTTGAGCTGCTTTTCTTCTCCGTTCCTTTTTCAAACTGAGTAAGTGGTAATTAAAATTTCCCTAAAAAAAAAAAATTTCCCTTTTTTTTTTTTTTTCATTTTGACAGTAACATAATTAGAGCAAATGACTGTTTGCAACTGTTTATGCAGCTTATTAAAGTCTTAGAAGTTTGTTTGAAGCTGTCATTATAATCCAGATGAAGACATACGTTTCGTGGCATTTCAGTCCACAGCAGGTGAAAACGGGAGCTCTGGCGATGAACGTGCAGATCGGCACGTTGGGTGTCAGACTGTACATCCCCAGAGGGATTTATAATTAAGTGTCACATTGTATCTACAGTATCTCCAGTTGTGTGTTGTCAGATTCTTGTTGTTTTGTTTTCTTTCTTACTAACTAGCAAAAAAACCACTTTTATCATCTTTGTGCTGCTGTATATTAATCCTGAGGGTTTCCAGTGTGCAAGATCGGTTTAATGTTGTCAGTTCTCTTTCTGTAAAAAAAAACCCTGGACTTCCAGCATACACATCCCATTCCTATTCCAGGGAGAGCCAGAATGCCACCAGCTGGTTTTAGTTGTATTTACCTGCACAGCACAGGTAACTTTGATCCCATGTTAGTTTGAGTGAAACATGCTATAGTATATTTTCAAACCATGGATCTGTCACAGCATTAAAACAGTCATTTTGCATATCTGAAACTTTGCAGCTGTGGATTTGTATTTTGTTTACTTCTATCTCTGTGAAATGTATTTTTGTCAGTTTGAGGACTTTGGATATTACAAAGTATTTTCTGTATGTGGAATCAGCTTTTTGCATGTGAATTTAATTGCTGAAAAGTATTTGGAAAAAAAAAAAAAGGAAAAATCACTTTTAAAACTGGTTGTTGTCACTTTCCTTTGGAATTCATTAGATTGTAAACAAAACCAGACTTCACTGTTCAGAAGATAGTAATGCTTGGTCAACCATTGGAGCTGCTGTCTGCATTAAAAAAAAAAAAAAAAGTTTTAATTTTGGCAAGTTAATCCTAGCCCTTACACATATTTTGGCTCTGTTTACAAATTTCCTAAGTTACCCCAATTCCCTTTCTGTTCCTCACGGTCTTTGTTGATGTCATGAATCTTCTACTTAGAGAATTTTAAATTAACCAGTGTGATAATGTTCTAAAAAATATGATGTGTATACTGGCAAATAAAGACACACTCAGGTGATCATTCTGTTTGACTTGATACAGTTTTCTTTTGGGGTCATCCGTTGTGATTCTCTTTGCTCCTTCGTCCCACATGCATTTATCAGAAAAGATCTCATCTAATATATTTATGCTGAACTTCTTTCTAAGAAATAAGCAGGCTGAAATAATTGAGGTTTGATTTCAACATGAAAGAACACTTTCCATTAAGTAACAATTATAATTTTACTGTGACCCAGCTTAGGTCTTCTGTACTATCCTCTGATGACTTTCGTGGTACCTCTTGGCAAAAAGGCTTCCTGGGCTTCCACGGCGGCTCAGTTTCTGAGGTGTCTGAATAGATGTGTGTTTTCATACCTGTTGGCATGCATGAAAAAAAGAAGTGTTAGAACCATTAAAGTAGGTTTTCCTATCCTAAAGGTAGGAAGACTTGGTGTAAAAAGCTTTTATTGTTTCTTCCCATTCCTGCAGATGAAAGGAGCATAGCCCAGCAGATGAAAGTGGAGGGAGGGATGCGTTTCCTTGCTATACGATCATGATCATCTGGACCTGTCATCATCTGTACAAATCCTAGGACTTCTGCAAATAAGAAAAAATGGTACTTGCTGCTGTTCAGGGTAGCATTTTCAAAATGCTAAACACTTAAAAATAACTTGGCATTCCATATGGAGACTGGTACAGATTTGATGTAAACTTTTGAGAGTTTCTCAATACAACACTTGTGTTGTGTCCATATTCTTTAGAAGATTACTAGGCATTTAGTATCCTTGTCTGTCAGAAAAAAAACCCAAAAACTAGGAATGTTTTTCTCCAGATTATGTAAGATCTTTTAAAAGGTGATAATATGGAAAGTATTTGCTTAAAAATTAAAGATTTTTGACATTGTGAAAACATAGCAGAATAAATGAAATAGATATGTTATCTCTAGGGTGATAGTTGTTCACCATTTATTTACAGAAAGATCACAGAGGAAAGAGTTACTGCACAGCTTCAGCTGCACATGTGGTACCTTGCAGTAAGTCACCCATGTTTCGTGCAAGTAGCTGAGCAAAATTATGTGTAATACTCATAGTTTTTAGATGGTTTGTTGTGCAATAGTAATTGCTTCAGACAGGTAGAGCCAAGTTACATCAATTCTAAGCAGATACAACTTTACCTGTCAAAGGTTTTCTCTGAATAATTGTCTTCATGTGGCAAATTACACATCAGATAGTATTTTAAATCGTTTTGAAGTCACTAGTTGCTTAGTTCCAAAGGTTCCTGTGGGTAAGGGTTATTTAACATTTTTTTCTGATGAAATTTGGCGTTTTTTTCTTTAGTATTTTTGTTTTTACAGTCCAACAGTACAGTTCAAATTTAGTGTTTCGTTCATATTAGACATTTCATTTTACTTGTAAATTCTGATTGAGACCATTGCTAAGGCATTTTGTTACCTGCTAATCATTTGGAGTAGCTGCATTCAAGCATAGGATTCAAAAACCAAATTTATTGTTGTATTGGTATCAAGAAGAGTAAAGATAGAAGGAAGAAAAAAACACAGAAATGAAATAAACTCTCATCAAGTAAGATCATGCAACAAATCAGCTGGGCTTTAGATAAATGATTTATTATTAAATTTAAAACCTAATAGGTTTGAGTGTTCTGAGTGTAGTTTACACTGGTTTGTTTTCCACTTAATTAGAAGCCTTACATTTCATCTTATTAATAATGAAAATCCTCTTGTCAAATTGTGTAAGATCATGTTGAACTAATATGTATATTTTAGAGGCAGAATAAAATTTCCCCTTGTAGCCTTTCATATTATTTCATTGCATTATGCAAAAATTACATTCTGCTTTTAATTTTGCTACTGTGAAATAAGAAAACTTCAACTCATCTTTATTTCCTGCCTGAGAAAGTCCTGGTTTTAAGACCTGTGATGAAGATAGTTCAGTTGCTGTCGCCCACTGTTTACAATGAAACGTTAGCTCTAAACAGAAATTCAGAATACCAGGCCAACTGAGCTTTGTAAATGTAATGAATGTGAGTATAAAAGATAATAATCAGTCAGTAATCAAATCTAAATTTATATCCTGTCATATCAGTTCTTGTTGCAGTGGTTCAACAGTTCAGAAAGGGAGCAGGCTTAAACATGCCAAAGGAGACCAGATCTGTACTCCATTTGTCCATTAAAGTACACATTTCCTATGATACCACAGCATTTTCATCTGCAGAGACCTAAAATACCAATAGACTAAAATGTCAGCCACACAAGCCTTTGCTCATTAATGCCTTCACCAGAAAATGTCTGGCATTCTTAAGAAATCAGGGAGATACAGAATGTAGAATTCATTCATATTAAAGAAAGAGAAAAGCCATATAATCAGCTGTTTCAAAAAGCTCCAAATCAGTCAGCTAGGCTAAAAGGTCATGAATATGTAGCTAGATCTTAGTAAGCCTCGGTGGCAGATCATCACACGAGCTTGCTGCAGTTTCCTGAGACTGTATAAAACACTCAGGAGCACACCAGCCAGGCCGGTAGGCCAAGTAATGGCATTAACCATTCAGCCTGCGCCATCTGTTACATGTACAGCCAAGCCGGCAGCTCGGATAGAGTCGTTCTATATGGCTCCTAACTTCCAGGCACTGGGGTTTTGAACTGGACTTCTTCACACCAGCAAATACAAGCTTCCCTCATCCCCAGCACCACCATTCACTGTGAGGTGGCAGCACTGACTGGGACGTGACAGGTGTTTGCAGACTCCTGAGCGTACCTGTTAACTGAGCAAGGCAAGGGTGTGATGGTGTTTGTTGATCTAAGCGTGGGACTGGGCATTGGGATGTTTGATGCAGACTGGCTTTGTAGCCAGTGGATTTACTTGGCCCTTATTTTCATTGCCAGAATTCCCATTTTCAAAGAATCACAGAATCTGCTTTCTGTTGGAAGGGATCTTAGCCCTGCACAGGACCATCCCCAAGAGTCACACCATGTGCCTGAGACCACTGTCAAATGCTTCTTGAACTCTGTCAAGCTTGGTGCTGTGACCACTTCCCTGGGGAGCCTCTTTCTTCCATGTCATTGATATACCCAGGCACTAAATAACCTGTCATGCTAATAAATTAATCAGTAAAACAGAGGCACATCTTTTCCTTCACTGAAAGATAGTATGAAATACTCTGTAAAGAATTACTATATAGAAATTGCTACATGTGGTGTTACGTGCATAAGAATGCTTCTCTGCTTACGCTTAAACATGCCAAATATGTGTGCTGAATACCTTAGTTATGCAGTCCTTCAGTGACTCTTGCTATCAGTAAGAGTCATTGAAGGATCAGGATAAAGCTTAAGAAGATTTCTTTTTTTTTTTTTAAGTTTTCAGTGGGATCAGTTTCCCCATGTGACTGAATTGGAACCTAGATGAGTGCCAGTGCGGGGCGGGGGGGAGTGGAAGTGCACAGCTGGAGCTGGCAATCCCCTGGCGATCTGCGCTTAGCTCAGCTAAATACGACACTGAAATCACTACCTGAGAAAGCCGTTCTGAATGTGGAGGCATTTTACATTGCTGACTGTTGCCTGTTGGAACCTAACCAAACACTTCTCATCTTATTTTGAAAAAATTGTTAAAAAAATTGTTAGAAGTGAAATCCATAGGTGCAAGCAGAAATGAATCCAAAAACTTTTGAAACACCAGAGAGAGTAATTTTAATGGGACAGAAATCACTACTTTGTTCTGGTATAATGCATCCTTTAAACAAATCAATGAAAAAATTATAGCAATGTAATAATTTAAAATTCTGTCCTTTTAATACAGTTGATGTTCCCCAGAACGCTTGTGCCACAGCAGGACTCCCTTCAAGGTTGTAGGTTGTCCTTGTTATCTGACACGAGAGCCCCTGTGGAAGGATTGCCACTGCTGGTACTTGCACCCCTTTGAGAGGAAGGGTGGTTGTGCGTGAACAAGTGGGAACAACAGCACCACTTGGAAGCTGAGAAAGAGCATTTGCTGAAGGGAATTCAGAAGCAGGTGTTTCCAGACAACATGTAAAGATCTGAGGGTGCTGGTACCTAAACCACTGCACATCTTGCACACAGATCTGCTCCTCCACTTCCCTTTTGGTTTTTCTGTGAAATGGGGCGATCTTGCCCTTAGGCAACCCGTTCCCTACCAGAAACATTTCAAGGAATTGTTCTTCTCTGAGTGCATATCCTACTCTCTCTAATTATGCATAATATTTCACTGAAAGCTTTCTCACAAGGCAGACACGAGGCATAAGATCTACTGTATCAACAGCCTGAAATACAAAATACACCTAAACTGTTCATTGTCATTCTGGACAAACCAAATTAAGCATCCCCAGCAAATGCTGCAATCAAAAGAACTAAAAATGATTCAATGCATTTATAGTTCATGCAACCATTCAGTGACAAACATTTCTGCCTTGTACAAAGGTAGAAATGCTGTCATTTATGCTAGGGGTGAAAAAAATGCTAACGCATCATGGTGGTCTGCAGTTTAGATCTTCAGCCTTCACTTGTATCCACTAACTCCATTTGTCAGCAGATTTCTCCGCAAGTTATTCCACATGATCTTTTCTGGATTATTTTCTAGACACAGTGTGGAGTTCTGCTTTTCTCTTTAATGACTGTCTTTTTGTAAGTGCATGTTGAAACATTTAACAGATACTAATTTGGGTATATAGTCCTGAGTCAAGGGAGTGTATTGATGTTCCTAACCTAACCCTGAAATGAGCCAGGGAAGATGAAGATGAAGCCTGGAAAGCTCTTTGCAGTTCAAGCCACTGCTGCTCACCAGTTTAAGGGAGGAGACAAATACATCAATCCTAATTTAATGGGAGAATTTTCAGGTAGACAGTAATTGAGTTGGAATTTGGCCAAAGCCTTGGGGTTAAAGAACCTACTGTTATGAAATGTGTTAGAGGATTTTAATGAATACAAACAACTGAGATCACAGTCTCTTCTCTTCTGCAAGGGGCAGCAAAAAGTGCTTGATTGCCTTCAGAAATACTCTGCTGCCTGTAATGAGGCTGGGGCACTGAAAAAAATGTGCCACCTTCTGATACAGCAGGACCGTTTTCTTACCCATAAAGATCTCAATGTGTTGACCTGTAGGAGGAGTAGCTGGCTCATGTATTTTTAGTAATAGCTCCCACATCAGTACTGGGAAATAACCACTAAGCAAGTAAAGAAATCCTTAGCAGTGGAATTGACTTACATTAGATTCAGCTAAGTTGGGGTTTTTTTCTCTTTTTAGTCTCAAGAATCCTGATGATTCGCAGAATAATTTCAAACAAGCTTATTAAGCTCTTCAGATAGGCTGGATGAGAGGAAGGTCTCCAGACTTGCTGGTTTCCGTAGATATCTATTTCCATTTCCATACGTTCTTTTGGATTTCCTACATATATGTATTTCTAAATATAGCTAACGGTTGGAAAAAGAAGCATGACTGGAAGAGTCCTTGGCAGTCTAAAGATGAGGGGAAATGGATGCTTTACAGATACTGGAATTGTTTGCCTTTGAAGCTCTCCAGGTGAAAAGAGTTGTGTCAGCCAGCTGAAGCCCAAATGTAAGTTACTGTATGCACAGAGGGGATTGCATTTTGTTATTTTAAACAACTTTTAGTGCGTGATACTTTATCAGCTGAATTATAGAAGTCTCTTTAAAAGCAACAGCCTCTAAAATGCGTATGAAGGTATTTACTTCAGAGATTAAAGAAAAAAATATGCAAGTCAGACTTTATAGTTAAATCCTTCAATATGGGATTTGAAAAACTGATGCATTATGCTGCCTTGCACCGGGACAGCCCCCAAAAGCAGCAGTAACAGGTAACCATCTTGGTCACTTTCATTGATGAGAATGAGTAAAGAGCAAATCCATTCGTTTAGGTTTTGTAATGCTACTTGTTAAAGCTAAATTCTTGCTAAACTAGCAGAGGTAATGGTTTGGTTTTTTCCTTCTTTAAGAGTGCATTTACTTTTGGTTTCCATCTAACAGTGGGTGTGCAGTTCCTAGCACAGTGACATGGAATGACCTGACGGACCAAGCATCCCCAGGTACTTTGGAATTATTAAGAGCTGTAACATTTACACCTGTGTGTATGGAATGGCTAAAGTGGTGAATCAGACTTAGGCTGCAGAGTATAGTGGGCCTGAGCGTGAACCCTGATTCCAAAATCCCAATTAAAATTTATGTATTTAACTTTGGGCTTCTATCAAGGTGAGTGCTTCCTCTGCACAAGCATACTTTGAAACCCAGTATGTGTTCTGTATTACCCGGATTAGATTTTTGGGAGGTAAAATCAACTTTATTTAAAAACATACACAGTATGTAAACTGAATAAATAACTCAATTTTAGTGTCCTGCCTGAGATTCCCTGCATTCCCCTAATGCTTTCCTCTCCAGTCTCTGTACTTAGAGACAGCAAAACCTGGGCAAGTGGTTAATTCCTTCTAGATGACATGGACTTGGAATCCAATTAAATATTATTCTTGCTTTTTTATTTGATTTTTGGTTTGGATTATTCAAGAATATTTATCCTTCTCTCTTGGAATAATTTTGCTTTTGGAATAATTTCAGACAACAAACATAGTCCAAGGTTTAACTTAATGTGACCCACTCTGGCTCCCAGAATAACTTCTCCTACCAATTTATTTCTCAACCGTTGGCTATGCTCTGCTGTTCTTTAACTCCTTTTATGCCCCTCAGATTAGGAATTGCTGCTGAGTTATTTTTCTTGAGGACCTTTTATTTCTGATTTACTGTGTGCTTCTCTAAGTAAAGGAATTGCTCTCATGGTTGTAAAGTAGTAGAAAGCTGCTGATGCTTTTTGAGAGCAGAACCACACACAGGAGACCCATATAATTTGCTTTGTAATTGAACGGTACTTTTCCCAGCATCCAAATTTCTGGCTTTTGGGATTTCTTTTTGAAGATGATATATCCTTCAGAGGTTGTGATCTATTTCTATTAAAGACAACTAGGATGGATTTCCCAAGCTCCTAATAATAAATTGCTCAAGCAGACTGTTGCCAGCGAATCTCCCTGAGAGTTCTGCGTAATCCTCTAGTAACCTTGTGCAAACTTGTCCCAGGCTGTACCAGAAACTTGGCACCTTGCTTCTGGCTGTCCCCAAGTTGGGCTGGTGCCTTCTCAGAGCTGTACCCTGTGCCGTTGCTGCGAGCTTGTTTTTGTCTTTGGACTGATTGGATCTTTCTTCTTGAGAGCAGGTTGTGCCAGCTTAATTCAGGCTGAGCAGTCCCCACTGCCTCAGTAAAACTATTCATGGAGCGAGGTGAGCTTGAGGAACTGTTCAATGGGAGCTGGGCTGGCACCATCTGGTCCTTGGAAGCAGAGAGAGGAAAGTCTTTCCCTCCTTTTGTGAAAAGCGGAGAGCATGTGTAACTGAGAGGGACCATGAACAGGAATGTGTCAAGCAGAAGTAGACATGGGAAGGAAAAGACTCTTTGATTCATTATCATGGAACAGCAGTTAAGCTGGAGCTAAAAAATACCTCAGAGACTTAACATGAGATCTAAATTTTTTTTTAGAGTTCAAATTGCAATTTCATTGCAATGACAAAAATGATTCAACTGAATAATTGAACCAAAGCTGATCATTATTCAGGGTTTTTTGGTGGTTTGATGGATGAAGTGATATTGAAGTTTTAAAATCTCTCTCCTTTTATCAGAAAAATTCACTGTTCTGCTCCAGAGTGAATGCTTGAGAAGAGCTGGTTATACGGCGTCTTTGCTATTGCTGCTGGAGATGAAGGTGAAAGTGGATATGGACATTGGAGCTCACTCAATATACTGTACAAAACTTGAAAATATAAATGAATACACAAATGTTTCTCCATATAGTAATTTTTCTGGTTTTTGGAATTTGGGGAATAGTGCATTTCATTGAAACCATGAGTATTTCTGCACAGGTTTGTTTAAACTAAAGCAATTGCCTGTCCCCAGCCATTACTCATACCAGTTAGAAAACTTCACAGGACTTAGCTTAGGCATCTCCCCAGTCCCTGGAGCTTAGATATAGTCCAGGACACACCATATGGATAAACAAGAGGGTTGACACAGCTGTGCAGTAGCTGCGAGGAGGTTTTGAAGCAGGCCAGCAGGAGTGGCTTTGGGTAATTGCCATTGCACCAGATCCTGCTCTTAAAATGCTGTCTCTCCCACACATGACACTGTCTTCCTTTCTGGACTTTGTAGGCTACCCAAGTCTGTGACAGAGGAAAGTAAATCCTCTTCATCAGTGTGGGGCCCAGCATTTTGTTGCCTGTGCTACTTTTGCCTGTGTAGAGGAGGGGGCAATTTACCTGCAGGGAGCTGGGTTGCTCTAACTGGAGTTACTAACACCTCTGTGTTCCCCTTCTCCACACACACCTCCTGCCAGGAGCATGCACAAGAGACTCTACCAGGACACACATGGCTCTTCCTGCTCCCTGGGAACGTCATCCACATTGGACTGCACTGTCCTTATAAGCAGTCCCTGTTCCCGGTAGTAGAAGTACTCCTGAAAAATGAAGTGTTAACACAGACCAACTGCCAGTGGAGGAAGAGCCACTGGTGTGGATCAGAGAGCTGCAAGTCCCAGCCTCCATGAGGACACACACCTCTCAACAGGTCTCTGATTGAAAACTGATGCTCGAAACAACTTCGAGCTTTTTTTAAGCTACTGTTCAAGTGAAAGGAATAATCACTTTCTGTAGCACCAGCTAAATAATTGAATGCAGAGCTTAGCAGAATATTATCAGTCCAAGGACAGTGATTGCATAATTATTTTATATGATTAAGTATGTAGAGATTACTTTTCCCTTAGCTATTAAATCAATAGATTGGACTTGAAAACTGAACTTAAATTGTTTTATATTTTTTTTAACTTAGTATTTTAGGGTCTGCATTGTAAACTGAAACATAAAACCTTTTCAATTTAGATAAAATTGATCTTTTTGTTTGCTTGCTCTTATAGATCATAAGTGTCGAAGTCTGAAAACAGGGACACAGGCAAGGAGACTGAGAAATGAACGGGCAAAGTCTTGTAAGTAAGAATTGATCTGAATGCCAAAATTCTCCAAAAAAATTTCAGTCAAATATGAACTTCTGCATCAAAACATGATGTGGTCTCTTAACACTGTAGCTTATGATGCTACCCCAGAAAGCCTGTCTCTGGGGAGATACTGCTGGAGCACAGAGGGGAATGACTAATCCATCCCTGCCAAAAGTATCTCCTGCTGATTACAGGGCATATGTGCTGCCCTGTTGCTTCATGAGCTACACAATGCTCAATAGCACTGTTATAATAATTTCATTATTTAGACATTTCTCTTTTTCTAAGGCATTTTTTGTGCATTGCAAGTATTTATTATGGAAAGAAAACATTTTTAAACATCTTTTTAAATCAACCCCCCATGTCCCAAAGAAAGGTGGGCTCTCTCCATTCTCTTTCCTTCCCAGCTCGTCACCACAGTCATGCCACATTGTTGTGGCTGGGAGACCTTTATCCTGTAACTAAACTTATTTTTCCTAACCTTTACAAAATGTGTGAGAGTGATTCCCTGTATCTGTCCCTTGGAAGGTGCTTCCTGCAGATGCCTCAACCCAGGCAGCAGGTTGGGCTATTTCCCCTTGTCCAGGTTTTGCAGAGCAGTGAGGGAGGGAAGCAGTGGTGCCTGAGCAGCATCAGATCCTGGCCATGCTCATGTGGCTGTGGCTGCTCTGGCTGCTTCGGGAGGATTCTGGAAAGCATGAAAAGCTGAGCACCACAGGAGGCTGAGAAAGGGTGTAGACAAAGTGATTACAGTGATTCTTGACTTGTGGATCTCTAAATGTTTTCTATCATGTGCTTGGCTTTATCCCTATGCATCTCCTTCCCCGCAGCAGCCGCCACATCCCAGCTGATCCCTCCTTCCTGTCACTAAAATGAGCAGCCGTGTGATTATGAATATTAAAATTCACCCATTAACACTGCAGTGAGGTGGGGTTCGAGGAGCTCCTACCTCCCAGCCTGCTGTGCCACCCTGCCAGCAGATTTGGGAAGGCAACACCACTGGTTTATCCTGGTTTCCTTCCCAACCCTGACAGCTGGTTATAACTGGTTGAGTGATGGCTGGAGTTCAGCACAATTCAAATGTCTCAGACAGTCTACACAAACATCTTTCCTTACTTAGAGGTCCTGTTGGAAGCTGTGTCTGTTGGACACTTAGTGAATTACAGGCTTTAGAAACTACCTGGCAATGCTGGAGACCTTGAACCAGACACAAAACTTCCACTAATGCAACCTTTAGAGTCTTAAGTAGGTACTTGGCTGCCAGTTGCTCTCAGGCACACTGTAAAGGGACTTTCTGAAAAAAAAAAAAAAAAAAATCTGACTCTGGACCAGCGTCCCCATTTGTTTCATCTCGATTTGGAGTGGTTAAATAGGAATTTGCAAAGGAAATGAATAAGGGGACCAGCTTCTTTCATTTAAAAGGCTTGTCTAAGTAGAACCAAGCAACAAAGGAACTCTGTGTAAGGTTTGCAATTTTTGTCACTCTTGTCTAACCAGATTTACATCGTCAAAAACAAAACAAACAAACAAATCCCCCAAACCAACATGAGAGAGAGCGAGCGATTTAGAGTGTGTGCATTACAAGTGATACAGAATATGCATTTATGATTCAAAATTTTAAACAGCTGAGAAATAAATATGCAAAGTAGATTGTTCTGTTTGCAGATGGTAATCCTGCCGCACTGATTTTGCTCAGCTGCCTGATTTTTCAATGTCTGCATTCCTGGTTCCTGGGATTCCTGATTAAGAAATAAAATATGAGTCACGGTGCATGGTTACCTTCTGTGCATCTGAAAGGCTAACTCGGTGACTGAAAACAGATTATCAGAGGCTGATCTTGCCCTGCTGAATTCGATGCAGTGTCAGGGGATTGGGAAAAAAAAAAAAAATCCCTTCTCCACTCTGCCCTTCATTTTCACAGCTGCAGGATAAAGGTTCCTGCCAGGTCTTGTAGATCGGCTTGTAGCAGATCGTCTGCCCGGCCCAGCTCTCCCGGGGGTCTCTGCGGGTGGGGACGGCCGGCGGGCAGCACGCTCCTCGGCAAGGTGAGGCACATCCCTTTCCCTCCCTCTCCCAAGGATGACTCAGTCGGTTATTAAAGATTTCCAGCTTCCAGCTAAAAATGGCATCAGCAGCGGTGCCCCAGAGGGAAGAAGGGGAGACGTGAGAAATGGGTTCTGTTCCTGTCTCCGAGCCCTAACACACACACAGGCACACACACACACACACACAGGCACACACACACGCAGAGCTGATGTGCAGCTCATCTGGGAAAAGTTTATTTTGCAATAAGAGGGTTTAGTATTTTGCTAAAGGCTTTTGCAAAGACTGGATCCAATTTTCAGAGCCTGTTGCCAATATTTGTGAGTCATTTCCTTGGAATCCTACCTTTGGTGTTTATTTCCCTTAGAAGGAAACTTGTAAAAGAATAATAATAGCTCTCATTCTTCGTGGAAAGTAGCACACAGCAAAGTGGGAGACAACTCGCTCTTTGTTCCAAAACACTTTTGTATTAGTTTTGTTTACTTTCTTCAGCAAACAAGAAGTGAAGAAGGCAATATAATTAACTCCATAAACCATCTCATTTACGGTGCCAATGACATGCATGTGCTGCTGCACCGAAGCTAAAGTTAAGTGGGGAAGCGGTTTTAATTGGTACCTCACTTACAGAACAAGTGATGAGAACTGCCTGGTGATTTGGGAAGTCTTATGTAACAGCAGGGCTTTGCTTTTTTCTCAGCCCCGTCTGCGTGCTGGGACTCCGTTTTCCCTCTGACTTCAGTCCCAATAACAACACTGAGCACCTATTCAGTGTCAAAAATCACCACAAAGGTTAACTAATCTGAAATACTGTTACAGCTTGCAGCGATAGGAGCATCTTTTGCCCTCAGGATGTGGAAGCATTTTGCAAACTAAACTCCCACTGAGCTAAGTGGATCCTGGACGGAGCTTTGTATGTCGAGCAGGGCCACGCAGCCACCAGCGGGGTGGAGGCAGAGAGCATATGAGACATTTTGGCTAAGAACACTGGAAAAAATATTTGTGCTTACTGAAATGAATACCATGGGGCTTTATTGTTCTCCCAGATCAGGCAGGCAAAGCAGCCTTTGGGGGATGGCTGCAGTAAACTTAATGGCACCTTTTCTCTTATCTTCCAGAGCCCTGTGGAAAAAAAAGAAAAAAAAGAAAGGCAATCTGCTTGCATAAATTCTGATGCAAAATTTAACTATTAGAACTACCATTTAAAAGTTCATTGCATATTGTCTACTGAGGGTTCTGATAGGTGACATACACCTACAAAGAAATAAGAGAAGAAGCACCTTTTCTGTCAGTATAGTAACCTCCTCTAGGTCTGCTTCACGGCCACCAGAAGCAGGACAAAAGCACAACTGTTAAAATTTTAAAGGAACATTTTCTTTTAATTTTTTTTTTCTCTGAAACCCAAGGGACTCCAGCATTTTGGTCCAGAGTAACCCCATAAAGTGTTTCTGGGAAAAATTCAACTGAAAAGTATGTAAAGGGAAAAAATTAGCTTGTGGGAATTAGGAAAGTTAGAGAAATATTTGCTCAGAATTCTGTCTTGAGAAAGAGATACTTGAGCATCTGATGTTGTATAATCTAAATTAGGGCAGAAGTTAAGCGATGGTACCTTTGAAACACTTCTGTGAAAGAGCTGTATCTTGACACAGAAATCAATTGCTGATTTTACATTAATTCCTTTTCCACCAAACAGTAAGTCCAGCTCTAGAAAAAGAAGGGGGGGGGGGGGAAAGAAAGCAAAAGAAAAAAACAGTGGATTCCTTGAAATTCCCTGAAGTGAGGGCCAAGAAATACAGGGAAAAACACTAGACTTGGCAGGTCTATAGTTTATCTATACCTCCAAAGGATGAAAAGCTGAATTGACCCTGTTGGCACACCGACCTGTTGTTCTACCAGTCTAGTTATTTCAGTCAGCCTTAACCCTTTCATTTCGCCCTTGTATCATGCTTCTGTTAGATGGTGTTATGCATTTCTGGTAGGAGGCACAGCTGAAGAAACAGAAAATCATCATTGCCTGGGGCTTACACACTCTTGCTGCCACCTGTCCTCATTCCCCTCTTCCCTCTGCCACCTCCCTGCTGTCTCTGGCTTGTGGTTCAGCATCTCCCTCACCGCAGACCAGGGACTGCTCTGCACTGCTCTGCACTGGCACAGTTCTCCTCAGCTATTTTATATCAACAAGAGAAGGAAAAAAAATCTCCCTGTTTGCTCTCAACCATTGTCTGTCTCTTAGAAGTCCAATTTTCAATTTAAATCCAGCATGGCCAATTCTAGAGGCCTTTTCACTTCTTGCAGCCTTGCTGCTCATCTTGTCTCCAGAGCCCTGAGTGCAGGGATCATCTTTGACCCTTTGCTTTCAGTTAATGTGACTGAGCTGTCCCACTGTGCTGTGATTCAGTGTCCCCAGCATTTACCCTTCTTCATTCATAGCGTTACTACAACTTTATGCATATCTATCCAGACAATAAACTTTTTAATCAAGGCCCTCATTATCTCCCATCTCTGTTTGTAGCTTCCTCCTCCTTGAACCTTTGACTTATCAGGCAGTTTGATCTATTTAAACACAAGCTCCCAACATCCTTTTCCCTGTCTGCTGCTGTGGTCAGAGCCAAGCCACCTCCTGCCTTTCCTCCTTATTTGCCTCCATCTAGTCTTTTATTTTCACATGTGAGGTTGTGACAGTTCCGCCGTAGCTGTCATCAGTCCACCATTGTCTCTACAGCACGGCTCTGCTCTCTTTGCCAGTAATGCTGGCGTCCCCATGCCTTTATCTGCTGCTCCCAGGGGAGCCTTTATGCCCTCTTCCATGACTCTCTTGTCCACAGGATGCCCTGCCTCCCTCAGCTCAGTTGGTGATGGCAAACTTTGTTGCATCAACCATAAGGAGTAGATAGTTTGCAATGAGGTTAGCCTGGAATTGTTTGCAGGTGATGCGGTTGGGGGTTTTTGTTTTTAAGGGAGGTACATCAGTCTGGGTATGTGATTGTGCCTTTCCCCTTCCTCTCACCAGCTGTCACTTGCTTTCTTAGACGGTGGGTCTGCACAGCCTCTGTGCAGTGGGATTCCTGATTGCTTCTGCATTGTAAATTTTCTGTAACACCAGAACGGTAACAGCTATCAAAACGATGGCAATTTTGTTTTCTCAGCACTGCAATCCAGATGTTAACAATGGTATAGTATAGCTAAGAACTGCTATTCTCTCCCCGAGTCATGTTGTTATGCAATGGAAGCACTCCACAACAGGGACTGAAAGCGCTGCAGCACTTGGGTGCAAACCCAGGAGTTAAACAAGGAATAGCCGTCTTATGCCTGTTCCCTTGTTTTTATTGGTCTTGGTGAGACCTGCAGCTTTATAGGCATGGGCATTTTTTATATTTAAGTTTGGGTTTTTAGAGACATTCTGGAACTGTATAAAAAGCCCCTTTCTCTGACATCGGCATCAGGCTTGTTATAATGTGAATGGCATCATTACAGTTCTCTCATTAACATCATAATGGCTCTGGAGGAATAGGGAGTGAAAACCCCAGCAAATGGAGTAGCGTGGCAATGTATAGTAGTCTTACTGTGTGAAACTGAGTACGGAAAAAGTTTGACATTTTAACCTTCAGGCTGCCATAGATGCCCCGGGGTGTCCTCACACTACACGAATTTGGCTGACAAAATGGAAAAATTGTGGTAGCCTAAGGATGGAGGGCTGGGTTCAATAAAAAACTGTGCCTGGCTTCCATGCCACTGAAGCCCACACAAGGCTCCCAAATGGATTTTTCAAAATTGAATCCAGCCCTAAGTGTCAACCTTTTGCTGTAATTTTGTATAGTAAATGTATTGTGCGCTCAAATGTGCATCTTTCATCCTTTATTTCCAGAGGTGCTAATGGAAATGTAACAATATGTGTGCTGTTCTGCAAAGTCTCATTGAAACCAACGGGATTTTGGATGAAATCCCTCCATTGCATAAGATAATGTAATATAAACGGGTTGGGCTTAAGGCTGGAGGACGATGAGATTTGGTTCTATTTCTGGCTCTGACACTGATTTGCTGTGTGACTTCTGGCAAGATACTCAGGAGTCGATTTTGCCACCCTTAACGGGGAAAAACAGTGGGCTGGCTCTTTAGGAGCAGTGCCAGAGGTCCCGTTTGTGGAGTTAGGTCCGGTGGTGCTTTCTCAGTAAACACCGGGTTACAGTTCTGCCGTGTCCAACTTTACCTTCAAGGAAGCTGACTTTTCCCATGTGTTGAGTGCTTGTAGCTCCCTTCCCACTCATTTGCAGCAGCTGGAAATCAGTGCTTCTGAACATCCAAGGGGAACAAATAGCATGCCCAGAGTCACGAGCCCTTTTAAAAGCCTGGTTCCCAGCTTCTGTGTGCTGAAGCAACTCCTCTGCTATAAAATGGGACCTATTTTGTAGCTAAGTGCCACCGGTAAAGCTTTGTAACACATGCTGAGACCTACAAGCATGGTTTGGGGCTTTGGTTTTCTGGTGGTTGTTTGTTGGTTTTTTTTTTTTTCCTCCCAGGAAAACTCTATAATTTATGCCTTGGTTTTATACAGTTTGGAAACACGGAGAATGTGCGTGGACAGTAGCTGTTTATGGAAGTGAACTGGCTTGCCTCTATTCATTTTGTATGTTGTAAATAGCAGAAGCAGTTCATTTACTTTACTGGCTGTCCAGAGAACTCAGTTTTTCAAGATAAATTAGCAGCACTGTGCAGAAGGCATCCCAACGCTTCCTTCCTTCCTTCCTGCATGTTTCTGCTTGAGCATAGCAAGACCTATTTGTGATGAAATATGGTAAAAAAAAGATGCACAGCTGAAATCTCTGATTCTCATTTAAAAAAAAAAAATCCACAAAGAGATGCTGAATTCATTACTAGCAAAGAAACCCTGACTTTCCTGAAGCAGCAGTGAGTTTCTTCCAACCTTTATTCTCTCAGGACAAACACTGAGTGTTGACATCATGCCAATGTGAGAAGATTGATGTATCCCTGTGAATGATTCCTCAGTGCAGATTAATGAGGAGAGTCCATTGGTGCTTTCTAATGATGGCGTAACCCTTTCAGACACAAAATATATGACTTTTTAGCTGCTTCTTGGGCCAATGTTTGGCCCTGCTGTTAGGTCAGCAGACTAACCCACTTGTTTTGACCATTCCTTTCATGTATCGGTACTCAGCTGGTAACAAAAGGTGTGGGGAATAAATAATATATATTGTCTATCTGTGTCAGGGATAACTTCCAGTGGACCAGTCCCGTGGCTTGCTATTCCCTGTGTTGTTTCTTGGCCCAGGAAAAGCAAGATAGCATTGAGGGGCTACTGCAAGAAAGTGACTGAGGGCTATATGCAGTGCTTTAACAGTACATTAACTCTGAGGAAGGGTCAGTCCAATCGCAGTGAGGTCTGGTGGCCTGTACTCAGGCAAACTGCTTGGGGACTCAGCTGACTGTCCCTTCACCTGCCATTTTTGCCTCAGTGAGGAGGCAGAGCAGACCCGTGCATGCATGCATCTAAGACACAGACAGTGCACGCTGGCAGCCGTTTCTTGATAAAGTAGCAGTCTTTCGCATTCTTCCAGGATTTAAGAAAACAACTGGCAGATGTGAAGGATTTATTTTTTCCTCCCTCTTCTGCTGCGGTTTATTTTTTCCTCTTGTTCGAGAGCGCTCAGCTGCTAACACAAACAATTGCTGAAATTCCACCTGCCCACCTGCGGCCCCTCCTTCCCGCAGCCTGCTCGGGCCCTCGCCTTCCTCCGGGAGGGCTGCGCCGAGGAGAAACTACATCCCGCTTTCTTAGAGAGAGGAGGAGGAAGGGGAGGGAGGAGCCGGGCTGCGTCTGGGCGCATTGTTCCGCGCTCCTCTGCCAAGAAGTAGGTGACTATGATGAACTCATCCCTCGCCCCTCGCAGAAAGTTTGCCGCCTTCCCCCCCTCCTCCCCTCCCCTCCCGCCCGCTGGCGCGGCAGGAGGCAGCTCGCAGCCCGGAGCTGGCCCCGGAGTCCCCGCTCCTGCTTAATATTCCGCCCGCTCCGCCGATGTTGTGCTTGGCTCCGGTGGGACCGCAACTCACGGCGTGAAACCGGAGCCAATTTTCTGTCTTAGTCTCGCAGTGTTTTGACTGGAGGCAGATCCAGTTCAGTCCGATCGGGGCTAGTGGAAACAACTACCTAAGTCTCCGCTGTCTGTGTCGTTTGGGAGGGAAGAAAGAAGAAAGGAACGCGATCCCGGACTGCTGGGCGCGCTCTCTCTCTCACACACACACACAGGCTCACACGCACACCCCACCGCACACACACACACACACACACACACACACACACGCACCGCCGACACACGCACCCAGACAGGCAGACTCGCACCCCCTCCGGTGCCGAGCGCGCCGTGCCAGCCCCGCCGGGAGGAAATGGGAAGCCAGTGAGCGGATCCGTGCCGGTGTGTGAGCGCCGCCGGGGCCGGGGCCGGGGCGGCGGGGGCAGCGGGAGCGGGGCCGGGGGCGGTGCGGGGGGGAGCGCGCACCAACTCCCGGTGCTGGGGACCCCGCGCCCTTTGTGGCAGAGGGCTCCGCTCATTTTCCTGCCGCAGGAAGGGGGGGGGAAAGAAAACGTGTGCCTATGTGATACCGACATGCGTATGTTTTTAATATACGTGTGCGCGGAGGTCTGGCTGCCGGGGGGCGCGGGGGGCGGGACGCCGCGGGGCGGGGGGCAGGTGGCGGGGCGGCGGGCGCTCACCGCGCTGCTTCGCTTCCAGGTGCCGGCGCCCGCGATGACCCTGGTGCTGCCCATGCAGCGGCTGGGCCGCCCCATCGCCGCCGAGGGAGCCGCCGACCTCGCCGCCTACCGCGCCCTCTGGGAGCCGCCCTGCTGCGGCCGCCCCGGCCCCGCCGCCCCCCCGGCCGCGGCCCCAGCCCCGGCGGCCCCCGGGCCCCCAGCCGCAGGTAAGCACCGCTCCGCCGCGGGGGAAAGGGGGCGGCCACCGGGGGGGGGCACGAAGGTCTGGGGGCACGGAGGGAGGCGCGGCGGGCGGAGGGCGGGAGGTCTCCCGCGGGCGAGCGGGGCCGCAGGTGCGCGGGGTCCGCCGGGCGCTGCCGCACCGGCATCCTCGGAGCGATGGAGGGGGAAAGTTCTCCGGCAGCCGAGCGCCCTGCGGCGGCCCCGGCTCCCCGCGCCACCCGTCACATCAGTCCCCGGGCGGCTGGCGGGAGATGTGTTAGTCAGGCGAGGGTTTATTTCTGATCGCTGCGAATAGATGCGAAAATATGCGGCGGAGTTCTCCTGTAGCGCGAAGGGAAATGAAAAAGTATTTTGTTTGGAGAACCTCCGGCAAACCGCATGTCATTTGTCATATCTGATTTATTACCCACAGGATCACATTACAGGGGAATTTCAAATCCTGTAACAACATCCAAGATCACATACTTTAAAAGGAAATATGTGGAAGAAGAGGATTTTCATCCACCACTCAGCAGCTGTACACATAAAGTATGTCTTCTAATAGTCATTATTTTTACTTTGAGTTTCAGATGCTTAGTAACACTCAATTGACCCATTTCCAGAAGGCTGAAATACTCTGCTGAAATTTAGGAGAATGATCCAGCTGCTTGCTCAGAAACAAATACTTGCCACTTCTTCACATTATTGTTGTATTGTCATCGAATTGCTTAAGAAGCAAAGGCTTTTCTTCATTTATAACAACTGTAAATGGAAATGCTGAGAATAACTTTTTTTCAGACTATTTTGTTCTTAGCTAGTTTATGTCATGCTTTCAGAAACAGCTCTCTAACAGCATTTGAACAGCAGAAAGGAAGAACATAAGTAAAAGATTCCCCACTCATTCAAAACTTTTTTTCCTTGGGGAGAAAATAGTAAGAGGTTCCATGTACCCCACAAGGGCTACAGATCCTCTAGAAAAGCAGAGTGACTTGGAAAGCGAGTGCACGTTCCTTCAGCGTTTAATCCTGTTTATTAAAAAACTAATAACTCAAAAAGAACAGATTAGTAGATGAAAGAATATTTTTTAATGAAAGTTTTCAAGGAAAGGATTAGAACAAATGTTTCCCAGGCTAACAAATACATAAATTTAAATCTAACTTTTTTGGTGAGAGATTTTGTGCTCTTCTTCATTAAGGGCTCAGTCCTGTTTGGAGTGGTACACCTGGGGTGAAGTGCTTAGGGATAGCTTGTGCCATGAGACACCATCCTAACTTTGATGGATTGTACCTGGCCCATGGCGGTCCACTGCTACTCATGTTCTATTGGTGATAGAGGAGGGATTTCTGCGGAGCAGAAGTGAGCAGTAGTGCTGAGTTCAGTTCCCAAGGACCTTAGAGTACCTCAAGGCTACGAGTAAGAGTTGTCTGCAAATGGTACCTGGACTGGGAAAGTGAAAAATTCCCCCACTCTTAATTTCAGAAAGCATCCAGTCTGCTGCCAGAGCAGTGAATAAACAACACCAAGGGTGTTGAAAAATGTGATCTGGTTAGTGGCGTGTCTCACGCGTCTCATCACTCTCCAATTTCAGACAGTTTTGGGTTTTTTTACTAGATTGTTGGATTTTTGTTTCGGTGATTAATTTCCTTGCAAAGAGGAGGAGGAGTAGTTTCTTAGCCCTTTCAAACAGCAATGAAAAACAGTTGTAGAGATACTGGTAAACTAGGCCTAACCACAGTTTTGTTCTGTTATGAAGGTGTATCACCTCAGAAACCCTGTGTCACCAATTTCTTCTGTTTGGCCCAAATACATTTTCTGCTTTGCAGCACTAAGCTCTGGCGGAGGGAGGATGCCCTCCAGGTTTCTTTGAATTTCTTACACGCTTATACCTTCTCTGCCCAGTAACGAGTTATGTGCTGAGATTACTTGGCCTGTAGAGGTTATGATGGTGGGGCCCAGAGTTGTTCTCCAGAGGGCTACTGGCAAATATGTAGTAGAAAGCCTTTGACAGCTTGTACCTGCCGGTGTCCCTCCAGGATGTATCTCCAGGAGAATCCCAGTTCAAGGCTTATTGGTTTGCTCCAGGCTTTTATGGCTTCACTGACTGTTGTTGCAGCAGGTATAAAGGACCCAAATTAACCTATAGGCTTAATATAATTTAAAATGAGTCATTTATTATAGAAAATTACTCCCTCTAACAAAGAGCTTCAGCTGTGAACTTGTAAGAAATTATGGCCCATTTTTGTTTTTGTGAGGCACTGTGCTGCTTCTAAGCCTCGCAGACATGGCCAGGCTGTGGAAAGAGCTGGAGGGCTGAGGAGAGCTGAATGGATGTGAAAAGCAGCTGTGCTCTAAGCTCTTTTAGTCCTCATAGCTACGACTTCCACTCTGCAAAAATGCTGTAACCATGTGGGAAAGGGAAGAATGATCAAGCCACAGATGGGGGGGATTTAGAGCAGTCTCTCTTTGTGCTGTGCTGCTCTCCTCCTACGCAAACCAAATTCTTGCTAAAAATGAAAATTAGTTAATACTGCTTACAGTAGCATGCGTTGCCCCCTCTCTTATTTTGATTCCCAGGGTAGCGATTACAATGCAGAATCTGGGGCCTCCTGGGGGCAGTAACCTGCTCACGCTGCCAGTGCTGAGAAAGGGAGTCCTGGAAGGACCACGGAAGGGAGAACAAATCTGTGGGCGTCGAGCCAGGATTTCTGCAAATTCCTATCCTCTCTTCGTTTCCTGACCTTGTCCCTGCCTATTTGTGTTCCCACCGGTCCCACAGAGCGCAGGGTGTAGTACACAGGCCAACAGCTGCTCTCCAGATGCTGTGATGCTTTGAGATGGGTTTCTCCCTGCCTCCCTCCCTGCATGCACTTTTGTACACAGGAGCAGTGTAAGAGAGCCTGGCAAATGGAGACCTCCTCGCTGGAGGGCCCCTTCCACTGGCAGCGGATGAAATGCTCCAACACTTGCTGCACGAGGCGATGGCTGCTGGCTGCGTCTTGCAGACCTTGACGCTGCAGGGGGGATCCTCGCTTGGCTTCAGAGCCGTGTAGAAGCCCCACAGGGGATGATGAGATTGGGTCCATTTGCAGCAGAAATCCCTCAACCATTACTGGAGCGAAACTGCACAACAATTTTATGTTCTAACCCCAAATGTAATTGAAGAACCAGATGTGTGCATCTGGATTTCACTTTCCCACCCTGGATTCGTGCCCTGCAATTGCCTTTGTGGTGTAATGCTCAGCTACTTACCTCCTAAACCTGGGTGAATGCTGTGGCCAAGAAAAAGCAGGTCCCCAGCCACATGGGTTTGCAAAATGAAAAGCCAGCCCTAGGTGCCTCAGAAAGAGAATAGTAAAGTAGTGACACAGAGGGAATACTTTGCTTCATTGTCTTTCTCCTTGTCTAGAACAAAACCAGTTGCCTTCATCTCCATATCTTGTATCTTTTGCATTTTCAGACAATCTCCGTGTTTGAGGAGCGGGCCCATATACTTTACATGTCTTTGGAAAAGCTGAAATTCATTGACGATCCTGAAGTCTACCTGCGGAGATCCGTCCTCATCAACAACCTAATGAAGAGAATTCACGGAGAGATCATCATGCAGAACAACTGGTGCTTCTCCGCCTGCTCCTTCAGTGGCGCCTCACCACAAGAGTGGTTTGTGCCTCAGGACTGCCCATACAGAAAACGCCTTCGGATGGCAAAGGAGGAGTATGAGAAGCTCCACATGTGCTGCTTCTATCAAGAATGTGGCAGTCACTATTTAAATCTACCCTACTCTGTTAATGCTGGTACAGAAAATACTTCCTCCTCCTCTTCCTCCTCCTCCTCTTCCTCCTCTTCCCCCCCCATTTCTTTGCCAAGCTGTTCCCAGCAGGTGGATTATGATGTTGGCAGTGCACCTTCTTACAGAAGTGATGACCAGATACCTGCTAATGAAATATTCATCACTAATGGCAGGTCTCACAGTAATCAGGAAAAGGCAAAGTTTAATGACGAGAAAGGAGGTAATGAACCTGAGCAGGAGAGTGTTGCCCTAAACTGTGAACCTGTAAGAGGCACCCAAGCTCTCGAATGTAGAGGCAAATTTTATGACTATTTTGAGACTGGATGTAATGACAAGAGCAACGTAAGTGAATCTTGGAAAAAATCCTTAAGGAAAAAGGAATCTTTACCAAGTAATAAAATGTGCTGCAACAAAGGAAGTAAAATATGAGGCATCTTTCTTGCTCTGTTGAAGCATGCACAGCACGTTCTTTCTCTATCAAATTTTTATTTTGAATGGGTTTTTTATAATTTTCTACAAATGGTACAATCATGCCACAAACATGGCGTGTAGTTCTGTGACTGGAGAGCAGATTGCGTAAAGATATTCTGTGATCTGCATCAGCGGGCTATTTATAAATACGGTGACTTCATAAAGGACGCAGTTGCGTTACTGCTGAGTCTGGTGTAGCTATGGTGTAGCTTTCATTACTGAAAATGCCAATCAGCCAGATGGGGAAAACATACCGTTTCATATATCCCCGCCCCCAAGAAGTCTGCCATTAATTAAGAAGAACCTCCATTATGTTTACCAAGGAATTAGAAGTCTGGTAAACAAATTGATGCTACCAGCAAGGATGATGTGCTCCTTGTAACTCGGTGTTCATTCTGACAAAGGACTGTCTTCATGGACTAGGAATAAACCGTCCTTATGTTTTGTACTGATCCTCTTGAATTCCTGGATTCAGCGTCTTGTTCAACTGACAAAATAGGACATAGCATAAAGAAGTAACCTGTTTATGGGATCTTAATCAGAATCAAACATGCAGCTCAAGTACTTGCGTGTTTTCACCTCGGCTGTAATAACTAATGAGGCTTGTCATTATACAGGGCAGATTTTTTTTTGGTGCCTTACGTTTTGTCTTAATTTTTGCCAGCGTGAAAATTAAGTATGAATCAGTGATACAGCAGGGATTTAACCTAAACAGAGATTAAAAAAAAACCCCACAGGGTGGATCAATATTATTAGAAACCTTTAACCTTTGAAGTACTGAGTTCAACTTCCTATTCAAACATCTCTGTTCTTCCTTTTTGATGCTCAATTGCTTTTTGATTTGCTATCCTTAGGAAGGGATTTAAGAAACAATAGAGAGATGTCTCTTGTAAACAAGCATTCGATGCTTGAGTGTTTCTATGGCAACTGTCTGTTGCTGGGCTCTTTTTTTTTTCCTTCTTCGTATAATGAAGTTCATGAACCAGTGGCATGTTTTATACTTTATTCTGTTTTGCATAATTTCTCTCTTTTAGATTGCAAAAGCATGCGGGAGTTTTCTATGACTTTTGCTGTTGATTTAGAAAAGGACAAGAAAAGAAGGCAAGAAGCACAATGTTAATTAATAATGTGACGATAAACACGGTTTTATCTGAATGAATGTAAGGGGTTTAATTTTAAAAAAGAAAATTTTGGAGAAATGAGCTGAGATTTCAGTGGCGGAGTACAACATTTAGTCATCCCAAGGTAGACGGTTTGCAGAAGTGTGCTGTTTAAAATGCCCAGAAGACATTCGTCGGGGTTGGACTGAGAGTAAGTCTTAGATCCACCAAATTAATTAGTTACCACAGTCCCTATAACAACTGGCAGGATGTGCTCAGCAAAATAGCCACATCCAAGCCACAGCTGACTCATAAGTAGCTGGCTGCTCCCACAGCATCATGCGCTGAAGCGACATGTCCTCTTGCTTCTTGTCCAAAGGGTGGAAACCACCTCCGAGCTGGGGGAACAGCCAGCTCGGCACAGGGCATGAGGATCACTGGGGGGACACTGGAGTCAGCCAGGTCTCCGGGTCTGAGACCTCCTGCTCTGGGTTTCAGCCTGAATCCTCCGAGGCCATTTGGTTATTTTGGGTAGCGTGTGCTCCCCACAGCCACATTTGCAAACTGGATGGTCTTCTGTCAGAAAGACCAGTGGTCACAGGAAACACCCCCCCCGCTCCCCAGCTAAAGTGACCACAGAATAGAGTAGGATGTCAATCAGTGATAACCTTTATGAAGTCAGGTGAGTTTAAACTGATAAGTTTGTAAGGGTTATCATTGTGAAGAGTGACAAAGAAAGAAAGTATAAGTCCCACCTGATTTCTCCAAGACAGAAGCTTTTTTATTAATAATAATAATATTAAATATAGATCTCATTCATACAGTGTATGAGTAGGATCATAATTTAGACATTTGTCCACAAGGACCAATTTTTTAAAAAAACTGATTTTTCTTGTGTTATACCCAGATAGTCTAGTAATGTCTGCTCTTTTCCAATATTTGATAAACGCTTGATGTTTTAAGCTTAAATATTAGATGCTTGTATACTAATGTGTTGTTGTAGTAAAGTGAAATTTCCTTGATATATATTTATTAAAATGACCAAAATTCATTTTAATTTTACATCTCCAATGGCTACTGGGTCCTTTCCCCCATATTCCCCTCCCTCACCAAAGAAAATGCCATTTAATCAAACTGCTCACTGCTGAAGAGGCTACAGGGCAGTTGACTGTGCCCCTCAGGCTGAGTCCATGAGGGAGCTCAGCCTTCTTGGGGTTTCAGGAGCCTTTAGGACAGTCTGAAGGTGCACTGAGAAGCAACAGATTCTCTGCAGACTTGCACGTTCAGCCAAGGAAAACACCTGGCCAAATGCTGCCCAAACCACAAATCACCTAACACTTTTGGGGGGGCTGAAAGCTTTCTGACCCTAAGGGGCTCCTTGGTCTTCAAGAACAAGCCTGCACACATAACCTGTCGCAGAGGCTTCTCGGTTGAATTTGCACAAGCTAGAGTGATGGATCAGCAGAACTCTGTCTACTCTGTCCTCTCTAATGGCTTCTTTAGTTCCAGGGACATGTAAAAATTAACCTGTTACAGCTCTGGACAGTCTTACTATCATAAAGGTTGGCCTGTGGATAAGTGGTCTTCCTCTGGACCCTGCCTCACAAAATAATAGCAAATACTGAAGGTGTATTGGACAGTGAGAGTCCAGTGAGTTATCCTGTTTGCCTCAGAAGAGACAGAGGTATTTCATGTTAGAAAAGGGAGTGGGAAACACCCTTGTCCAATTGCCAGAAATGCAATAGACCTTGATAGGATTTCCAGCCTGGGCTAGGCTGAATGGATTTCCTGGTTTAAATTTGGGTTGATTTACGGCATGTGAAGACTGTAAACCTGATAGGCCTTTTCCCCACTGTGCACATCAGTACTAAGGACATTTTGCTAGTATCACAGATTTTCAAGAAATAGGTCTTTTATAAGATTATACTAATGTCTTTCATCTGAATGTCCCACACAAAGCTGCTGAATGAATGTTCCTGAACTTGATCCTGGCCTACCTGCCAGGAAGAACTGGACAAAAAGCTTCTCTTTGGGAAGATTGCTTTACTCTCTATCATAAGACACACAATGGTTCTAGAGTGTAAGATTGTAAAGTGTTTGCCTTTCAGCACATGGAAAACAGCAACAGAAAAAGATGTTTCTGTTGTCACATTTATTTTACTGTCGCTAGGATCAGAAGTGTTATCTTCAGAATCCAGGTAGTACATTTCTCTTGAAAACGCACAGTTCATTTGAATTGAAAAAACTGTGTTCCTTTTTCGAAGCACATGGCATAATATCATTGTGCTTTATACATACTCACTGTTTTTGGTAAAATTTTACTATTTTTACTGTATTAGCTACTCTGTTGAAACAGCTTAACATGGTTACTTAGCATCCCCAGCACTCAGACAGCCTCAGCTGGCACCGTTGTGCAGTGCCAGCATAGCAGCTGGTTCCAGAGAGAAAACAGACACAGGCTGAGCCGCAGAAATGAAGTGCTTCTTTCAGTCCCGAAGGTGTTACACCCCAAAGCAAAGTTGTGGTAGAGACTTTTTTCACATTTTGTCTTCCTGAGGGCTCTCCATCCTCCTCTTGTATCCCTCATCTACCATCTGTCCTTTCACTGATGACCGTGACGCACTGCCAGGGTGGTTTGGTGGATGTCAATTCCTTTTGGGTTTGTGCAGGAGAAGCAGGGAGTTGGTTCAGAGCCACTGCATGAGCTAAAATTTAAACAAACTAATCAGGGTGCAATGTGTCTCAGCTGCTTCATGGCCCCTCTGGAGGCTCATGCCAGTTGTGACACTCCCCCCACCCAAATGGCTTTTCCAGCTGCTGTGGTAGTGATCTGGTAATTAGAGGGCTATGGCCAAAGCAGAGATGTGAAGGTGATTTCCAGCCTGCATTTGACTTGTGTCCTTTCATTGCCTTCTTGAGCTAAAGGTGTAGTCAGAGGTATAGCAAATGCTGCTTACTTATGCCAGGAGCTTTGATAAAAGAAGTTTCTTGAGTTTTATCACAAAAAAAAAAAAGCCAAAAAAAAATCCCAAACAAACCAACCAACCAAAAAAAAAGACAAAACACAAAACCAAAGCACAAAACAAACCAAGTAAAAAAACAACAAAAAACTACAACCAAAAAAACCCGAAAACCCCAACCAAAAAACACAAACACCCCACCCCCCCCAACAAAAACAAACAAAAAACCCCCAAAAAGCCAGTCAGTCACATCAGAGAAAGGTTTAAACTGCTGTGGGGTATAGGATTTCATTTGGTGTTTTATTCAGTGAATATAACCCTGGTGTGGAAGCCTCCCAGAGGGACCTGACCTTTTTCATTGTCCATCCCTTGCTTTGTAACCTCAAAGAAAGGGGCTGCCCTTGCTTTCTGGAGGTCACCATTTGGGCTTCTCAGTACTGGTATGAGTTTTTCCACAGCTGCACAAAGCACCCCAGAGGCTTTTCCTGGCAGGGTGTGCAGAGCCTGCTAAACAATCGTAGCCAGGAAAGCGTTGCAAAGGATCCTGCTGGAAATGTTAGGAGATGCGAATCTTCCACAAGGCATCCCATGTAACAGCCAAGCCGTTCAGTCAGGACTACTTGGAATACACAGTAATTTCCTGTGTTTTTTCTATCTCACTTAAACTTCTCTGACAGATGGGGAAAGATGACTAAACCAAGGGAGTTTACAAAAGTTCGTCTTGTGGTGTTTGCAAACTGTCTCTGTGAGGTCCATTTTCTCTAATGTAAACACAGCCGTGGCCGGGTGCCGAGTGCCTTCCCAGCAGTTAATCCTGCTCAGTTTAAGGCTGCTAATACGAGGTGTACCCGGCCAGCCAGGTCCACACTGAGGGGCTGAATATGAACCAGCGCAGGGTTGAGGAGTGTGAGGGTGAGACCTTCAGTCTCCAGGCTCTACACAGAGAGCATAAAGACCAGACCAAATTTATTATTACGGGCCAGAGGCTTTCCAAGAGGCCTTGGGTCAGGTGTGGAAGGTTAGATTAAACTCCAGGGCAGTAATCATGTGAAAGCTGTTGCCTTTGGGGCTGTAGTTGGCTTGTTGTTGCTCTTCCTGGTCTTTAAGTCATAGCAAGGAAGAGAGTGCACCTTGGGGAAGGTGGGGTTTCAGTTTCTTGGCTTCGCAGAAGTGGTGCAGACTGCAAGGTATGCAAAGCTTTTTCACCAGATCCAGGTAGGAAAGTATGTTTACTTCTTTTAACCTCTGTGCTCAAGTTCCCCCTTTGAGGAATGCAAGGAGTGTGAGGAGAAGCCATAAAGGGTAGTCTGTGTACAGTCAGAAGTATGCAAGATGAGCCAAAAAACCCAAACACCAACAAAACCCCCAAAGCAGGGATGTACTGAATTTGAAAAGTAACTTATGTTCCATGGCTAGTAATTCTTCTTGATTAATACAGCATCATTCTCCAACTTACTGGAGAGAGCATCTAATCTTTCATACTGGGGTTGCAGAAAGGAGATAAGTGGTCTGTCTGCTTAAGGTCAGTCCATTTACTGCTACCTCCTGTAGTGGTACTTTCCCTGTGGAATACCCCACCAGGCACATCTTTATGGTGGTCTGTGTCTGCTCCTGAAATGACTAAAGGCCCTGGCCATCCACAGAGGATGATGATGGAGTGGCAACAGTTAGTTGTTGTGTCTCCTCCATGAGATACTGGTGTGTAGCCATCACAGCTGCAAGTCTCCAGCAAGCTCAGAGGGACCCCACAACAGCCCTTCTACCATCCCCTCAGTGCCTTATATTCCTAATACAGCATTTTCACTTGTGAACTGTGACTGGGGTCAATGCTCTCTAGCAGTTTTCTGGCTACTGCTTCAGAGAACTTTTGCAGCTGAGTGATGGGAAATGAGACCCTTGGCTGGCATGAGGTAATGCCGTGCCATTGATTTTTGGAGAAGTTGGGCCTGGTCCTATAAGCCGACCAGCTATACCTTTGGTTATTGTTGGTTTAGTCTTTCTCCCTCACTTCATTTTCTTAACCAGGACAAGTTTCAAATGACAGTCCCTCTCTTCCACCCCATACTGTTGGGACTGGCTGCTCTGTATTTAACCCTTTTGTTAGGAAAAACCTCTGAGAGTGGGAGTTCAAGTTGAAGACCAGGTTGTGTTCAATCCAGTTTTATTCTCTAATTCCAAAATACTTTTTGTCTCTTGGTGTATGTTTAAAATCTGTGCTCTATTCCTTCATCAACCCTAAAAATCCATGTACTTTTTTTTTTTTCCCCCTGTCCATCCATTGCTCTTTCAGGGTGAAATCCTCTGTACTTTGGTCTATGAGTAGGCCACACAAACCAGCCACATCCTCTTAGCCATATAACTGCCATGGGGACATTTATTCCTTTGAATAAAGGAGGTAGTGTGGTTTTGGCTCATAATGCATTTGTCCTTTGTCTTACAAACCATCAGACAATGCACAGAAATCTAGGTGTTGCTACCCTTTAAGTGTAACGTAACCCTCTAACTTTCAATGTTGTTGTCTTCAAACGTCCTCTGTGAGTCTCAACAATTATGGCCAAAGCTACCTGCATTTTCCCCATTTCTGTTAATATTGTAGTTATTATTGTCTTGAAAATAAAGTTGGATTAATTTTTAAGCCTTGAGCAGCCTCTATTTTACCTGTGTAGATTGGATACGTATTATTCCTTCTTTGACCTGTTCCTCTGTGTAGCAGATAGGTTTCTGGTTTATCAGCAGACTAACTAGTTTAATGACAAATCTCGTGTTGTGTTTGCAGTGAGAATTAAGGTGCATAGTGGTAATGCAATCCTTCACTGAAGAATCACTGCAATACTGAAACTTCAAAATAACCTGTATAGTCATCACAGTCATGAAGAAAATCTTAAAATACGAGTAGGGCATAAGCTACTGCCAGATCATTTTCCATATTCTGCATGCAGGCTGAGACTTTCACTGCATCAATTTATCTACCCTCTGAAAGTGCCCATTTGCTAATTCTGAGGCTTGAAGATGACAGTGTAATGTCAGCTTTTGAGGTATTTCACTGGTGACCATTATAAATAAGGCATTCAGCTAATGAGTTGGACTCCCTTCTCAGTGGTCTTCTGAGCCTCTCAAGCTGCTGGTGGCCCCTACCAGTACCTTTCCAGCTGCTGAAGATCCTTTTCCCCCTTTGAATATTTCCATGTGCTATCAATATTTCTAGGCTCTAGAAACAGAGGGACAAGAAAAATTGTCTTTTAACTGAATATCAACACAAATAATGGAAAGGCAACCAGGCTGATAATTTTATTCTTTTAATTGTGAATATAGGAAACTTTTTTTTTTTAAATTATCATTTGGGAACCTAATTTTCATTTACATAATGCAACCTTAGCATTTTTGGCTGTCATGAATCTGACACCTATGTACTAAAAATCCTTCATGATCACACAGCGCTACCCTGGTGGATGCCAAAATCCGAACCTCGGCGGAGCCTCTGAGGTTTGTCTGCATGTTTTCCCACACTGCCTCATTTTTCCCTTTTGCTCAGAAGTGCTGAGAAGATGCATGTGGAGGGGGAGGATACCCAAGAGAAAAATGTAAATCATGGCAACCTGACTGTCAAGAGGGTATCACTTTTTAATTCCTAGCTCATGTTCCCAGTGACAGTGGAGCTGCAATATTAAATTGTTTTATTTTACCTCTCGGCCTGGTTTACAGGTGCTGGAAGAGTCACAGCCCTGGCCCCTTGAGCAGAGAGGTAAGGGACCTTGCAACAGAAAGCCTGCCTGGAGGTTTTGTTCCCCTTTGATAGGTTGGGCTGGCTTTCATTGCAGGAGCAGCTGGAAAGAAATAATTAGCATAACAAAGAGCTATATTATAGTATTGCACTGTGCATGTGGAGCCTTCAGATACCTTCACATATTCGGTTGTGCGCTACAGAAATCTGAATTCCAGGTACAGCTGGAAAAACACAAAAAAAGAAAATAAATAGATTCCCCCAAGCTTTAAAGTGAAAACATTTTGAATACTCTAGCTGCAAATACAGAACCCCTGAATGTTTTGGGGTAAGTGCTGTAAGTGCTGTCATCTGAACCCCGGTGCCAGTGGCTGTCAGTGTGGCTGTTTGGAATTTGTGGCCAAGGAGAGCAGCTCTCCCTGGTGCAGATGGAAGGTGCTGAGGGGGATGCAGGGTGAGTTCTTCCTAATGTACGGGAACTGATGGACTCGGGTGCATGGGGCACATGGGTTTGAGTGATGGCCCAAGCTCCTCAGCAGCCGCTTTCTGCTGCGCCCAGCTCAGAGCTGGTGGGTTACCAAGGAGATGGCAGATGGCAGTGGGTGCAAGCACTTCATGTTTTGCTCTGTTTTCATTGTTAGCAAACAGCAAAGCCGTGCTGTGGGAGCACTGGTGATTTGCACAGATTTAACAGGGGGTTATACAGCCTGCAGAAAGCTCCTCTACCTGCCCAGGTGCCTCCTCTGGGAGCTCCCAGATGTGGTACTCTCCTCTCCTGCCTCACTCACAGCAAAGCTGTCCCATGTGTCTGTCCCTGTCCCATGTCAGAGGCCTGTGGATGGAGCCTGATATGGCCTGTGGTGTTTGCAAAACCTGTGGTCCCTTCCCTGGCTGGTGTGAAATAAGCTTACATGCACCATGCCCTCCCAGCTGCCCACTCACTGCAGTGTATCTCTCTCCCCCCTTCCCTCCCCTCTCTCTTTTGACTGTTTTTTTTTTTTCGCTGAGGAAAATTACCCATCCTGGGAGCTAGAAGAATGCAGAGAATGGAGTAAAAGGAGCAAAAATAACCCAGGGAAGGTTTCTCAAAGCTGATCCTCCCCTGGGTCCAATGTCTGTCAGACGTGCTTGCAGCATGCAGCTGCATCATGCTGTCAGAAAGAGGGATTTAAAATCTAACCTGCATATGCAACTCATTCTCTTGCTCCCTTGTATTGAGAGTCCCTGGCAGGGCAGGAAAGTAAATCCCAGCTTAGGAGGGTGGCTCTGTCAGCCCTGCAGGCAGCCTGTATTGCAGCAGTATTGTATTGTAAGCTCCGTCATCCATGGTGGTGATTTCTGCCAAACCTGAATATACTTCACCCAGATCTTTGTATTCGGCACAACCTCATGGAGCAAGGAGATGTAAGTTGAGCAAAGAGCATGGAAGATCCTAGGGCTCTGTCCTGGTTGTGCATGAGACAGGGAGGCTGCTGTGCCTCCAGCAGAGGCTAGGGAAGAGCTGAAGGTAGGCTTTGAGGAAGGACAGAACCAGGGCAGTGCAGAAGCATTCTATGGTTCTTAAATGGTTGTGGTAGTTTTAGGAAGCCATAACTTGTAAGCAGTTACTAAAAACACAACATTCTTTAGGCTTTATGATTAAGGTAATTATAATAAATTTTATCCCAGAAAAAAAATTGTCAAAACTAATGAGACTTTTTACATTTAAAACACACTGACATTGTGTTGTGCTTTCCTTCACAAGTAATGTCTAAAATAAGAGTTGTAGCTGAAAGAGATTTGTGAGGAAAAATTACACTGATCTATTCTTTTGTTTACTTTGTGCACTTGACAGCCCTGAACACAGTCAGGTTCTCCTCTTTGCCTGTACAGTCTGTCAGTCAGTTTTCTGACATTTGTTTGAGCCTTTCACATAGCAGCAGAGAAGACAGAACTGGTTTTTATAAGGAAAATGTGTCTGTGGAAACACAACGGGTGCCGATGGATTCAGTGGTAGGGAGTGTCACTGGGTGTCACTTTACCTTCATTCATTTCTGGAAAAGAAAATTCAGCAGACTGGGTTTTTGTGTAGTTTTTTGTTTTGTTTTGGGGGGGGTTGTTTGTTTGTTTTTGTTTCTGTTGTTTCTGTTTGTTTGGTTTGTGTGTTTTTGGGTTTTTGTGTGGTTTTTTTGTTTTTTTTTTTTTTTTTTTTTTAACAGCAGAGAATGCTTCTTTGCAGCCCAAGAGCATAAAACACCACACATAGGCACTGATGAAATTTTAAAAAACAAGAGCTGAAAAAGCAAGAATCTCATCTAAGTTGCTGGTAGGTTTGGGAGCGTGGGGCAGTACCAGCCCATGGGGCTTTAGTCGAGTCCTCATGGTGCACAGTCGCAGACCCTGGGACAGTCTTCTTTGTCCATCGTAAACACAGTGTATCCCATGTATGAAAAAACTTCTTTTCTAGGATCTGCAATAGCACTTGCTCTGAGTCATGTAGAGGCACATCAGGTCTGTTCTCTCTCAGCCTGTTTCTAGCACTTCAGAAACTGGGTTGTTCCATTCTATAACAACCATGTAGCTTCATCAGCCACATCCATCTACAGTGTCCATTTCCTATGGCTCACACTGGAAAAACAGGCTTTGTGAGTTCTCTCATCCTAATTTCACTCTTTCATAAGAATTGTGGTCAATTTAAGCAAAACATGCCCGACTGAGCAGAGGATGGGCATGTAATTGCTCTGGTACACCTCCAGTGGTATCTGTAATCTGGCACAGGGGCAGACCCTTTGGGCAAGGCTTGTCAGAGGAGTTCTGCTGGGCCACATACCGTACCAGGACACCCACGTAGTTGTTATTTCCTTCTCCTCACAGGCATGAACTGAAGAAACAGAAATCAAGCACGATTGAAAAGTTTTTGAGGTCAGTGAGAGCAGTTGGCTGCAGTGCTTTAAACCCTTGATGCTTGCCAGACCCACTGTACTTCCTTCAGGCCAATACTGCAGAGGTCTGTAAGACATGAAAAACCTTCCTTGAGAAATTAGAGATTAGAAAGACCAGAGAGTTCTCTGTGTGGACTTTTGGTAGATATATCTGTATGCAGCTTCTCACACCTTCTAGGATTGGCAAATATTTGAAACTGTGTGAAGGACTTCCATGCCAACCCTGCATGTGGCTAAGTGGTCTTTGACTGTCCGTTTGTCCTTGCATGTGTTCTGGGATCCTGTGTTCTGTACCTGTGATGTGCAGATTCTGCTTGAAAGTTCTGTTCCTGTTTGAGTGAGACTTATTGGGGAAGAAACAGATGCCTTATGACTCTCATATGGTTGTCTGGAGAAGAACTGCAGTCTTGCTAAGGCTCCCAGAAGTGTGTCTACACAGCATCTAAAGGTGGCTCTGACAGGAAATGCATCTTTGACACAGTCCTCTGCTGCAGGTGACCCTATGGGTCAGCCCTCCTGCCCCTGCTCTGCTGCTCCTGAAGTCTCTCTGTTGGCTGTTAAAAGACACCTCCCATGCCTCTGAACCTGGGAAACTAGAGGTGATTTGTGGTGTCTGAACTATAACCTTAACACTTTCTCTTTTTTTGCTTTGCATCAATGCTCCTTTGATTCAAATTCTTTCAGACTCCGCATCCTTGGACAAGAACTGCTGCCAGACCTTCTGCTTTGAAGCAGAGGAGAAATACCTCCAAAATTTCCCTACTTAGTGCCAGAATATGGAGGAAGTCTGCCACAGTGCATGCCCCAATCCTGCTTTGGGGGAATCACTCAGAGCTGTTCCTGTTTTGACAGAGCTCATTTACCTCTCCCTGACTGCTGTAATCTCTTAAGAGTGCAATTGAGGTTGTTAATGAGAGTACCTTCATAAAGAATTTCCATATGCAAATTCCCAGCCTGAACTTTACTACAACAAAGTCTGTGTTGTTGGAATATATTTCTCTGCACCCACAATCATTGTCTTTTATTCTCTGTGCTCCATACTCTCTGCTACCTGCTCCGAGCTGCTTTCCGCAAGCTGGAAGTTGTGAGCGTGAGTCTAATTTCACCCTTCAGTAAGCAGGGAATTGAGAAAATTTAGAAGTGCTGGGATCAACACCAGGCATTCGCATTTGTGATGGCTCTCGGAGTTAAAGCTGTGTGTGAAGGTGCTACACTGTCATTGTCTCTGAATGGGAACCTGAAACCCCTCCGAAGCTGACTGCCCACAGGCAGCGGCAGCGGCAGGCTCTGGTGTGCCGGAGGGAGGAGGGAGGCTGGGCGTAGCTTGTCCCAGGACACGCACATGTGTGCACACATTCACCGGGCTGTTTCCTGGAGCCCTGGCCTTGTTCTGTCTTGTCTCTGGGCTCTTTAAAGCAAGGGTCATTAGGACTGTTCGCTCTGGCATTTGTTCATCCTACATCCTTCTCTGTATTAGACAATGTCTACCTTTACAATGTTTGATCCTGATCCAGCATAAAATATTCTATGAACATGACTTGAAGAGAGGAACGTATTTTCCCCGGCCTCGGTCTGTTGAAGTTAGTGGCAACGTGCTGCTTTGTACATTACGACTGAATCAAATTTCCTTTCTTCGGCACCAGCTGCAGCACTCTATGCCTAAACCCAGGATGCAGATTAAAAAACCTAGGGGTCTAAGTCATTTGCAGGAACTGACCTAAAGCCATCGTGCAGCCTCAGGTCGATTCTGCATCTATCTCCTGCCACACTAAGCTGTCAAAGACAATTATCTCGAAAGAGCCTTTCTTGTATCTTTACATCTCATTAATTGGTTGGTCCTGCTCTCTGTCATGCTGGCACCTCATGAAGAGTCAAAAGTGGGAGCAGGAAATGACATGATGGATCAAACAACAGAAATTCAATGTCATCTAGCCTAAGAAAGACTAGATTGGTTAAATGAAGGTTGGAGAGGGCATAGCATATATGGAAGTGTGCTATTTGCTCTCTGCTGATCTTGATCATGGGAAATGAAACCAGAAAAACAGATGGGAGTTTATGAAGTGACATGAGGGTGGAAAACAGCAGCACAAAGACACCAGTGGGAAAGAGGACTATTTAAGACAGCTCTTGGCTATAGAATGGAGCAAGGTGAAATTATATATCAAGTAAACATCATCAAGATCTGCTTAAGTGTGGAACAGCCTCGAGAAAGAAACTTGGGAGAGCCTTCGCTTGAGCCACTCAGAACTAGCCTGAACAAGGCGCTGGGAGAGAGACGACAGAGAACAACTCTGCAACTGCCATAGGGCTGCAATGATCTAATAGTTCTTTCCCATCTTTAATCTCTGTGATCCTACAGTTAATCATCACATATTCATTGTGAAATCTCTGCTCAGACCATTTGTTGAGCCACTGTCTAACTAGTGAAAGTTTAACCTCTCTAGAAAAGGACAAACATAAGAGTTTTACTCCAAAATTACACCCGCCAGTGGGCTTGGAGCCATGATTTTGCAGGCAGAAATTTGGATCTGGGTCCAAACTTTGTGTCTCTGCAATGGGCAGATGTCAAACACAGCTTCTTTGTTTCTGCCTTGTGCTACTGTAGAAGCTGCTGCCAAGAAATACAGATAGTTAATCAGAGACAGGTTCTTTTCCAGAGCAGTGACAGTGACTAGCAATTGCAAAGAGCTTTGGACTGTTGAATCCAGGGATCAGCATGGAGGTTGTTTTTTTCCTTACACTATTTTTCCCTTGCATGCTCCCCCACCATTTCTTTACAAGTGCAGAAGATGGGACTCAGGTGCAGTGAAGACAGAGGCTACCAGAAAAGAGTCCAGACTATTTCGAGCTACAGGAAATGCTGTAGCTCTGATTTGTTACCTGCAAAGTAGTGAAGGGGCAAGGGCAGCTGTGATCCAGAAATCTGGTTTTGTCACTCTGAAAGATGGTTATGGATCTGTTACCAGATTTGGTACTACGTAGGCTCGTACAGCAATAATTTCTGCAATTTCTTCTACATCACACTGCTCGTTTTAGACTTTTAGAATATCCCAGAAAGAAGTTTGAGTTTTGGGCTTATGGGTTCCCAAGCAATGAACTGTCAGATGAGCTGGGGCCTGTTGCTCTTCCTCAGCTATGGAGCAGGTCCAAAGGAAAGCAAATGGCACTGGTGTTCTTACTCTTGGTCAAAGGCTTGTTGCTGAATGTTGCCTGTAAATGGGAGAATGTGGTGATGGCAAAAGGGCCACAGACAGTGGAATGGTAGGACATAGGGAGGGAAATGTGCTGTAATTGGGTCATGAATTGAATATTTCTCTGAAATTTGCTGCCTTCCATCTCTGACTTATGCACAAGTGAATTCTCATTAGAGTTTCCATTTCCCTCCTTTTTTTAGCCACCAGTTTCACACCACTATTCCTTTGTTTTCCTTTAACCTGGTCTTCTCCCTGATAGTGCTTTTCTATACAAATGGAAAAGCAGCCACAGAAGCTAAGAGGTCTGCCCTGTTCTTAATTTAACCAAAACTTTCCGAACATCTTTATTAATAATTCCCTTTTCATTGCCACATTACCAGAGGGTCCTGACAAACAAATTGGGTCATTCTGAGTTCCCTTACAAATCTTGTATTCCATGCAGCGCAGATAAAAAAGCCAAGTTTTTGCATAAAAGTTGATACATTGTGCTTTCCACAATGGACATGACAGGATATGGTTCAAGAATGTACTAATGTCTTGATGGTTTTTTGCATCCAGCTTATAAACATTAGTAACATGAACAGTTCCTGGGTATGAATAGATGAGCTCCTCATAGGATGTTTTACGGTGTCAACCACGGGAAGCAGGTGAAGCTGGAGGAAATGGAGGGAAGCAGTTTTGCTTATGAAGACTCATTCTGAATTCAGATGGTTTTGTTTTTGCCCAGAAACTTCATGCTCTGAAGTTTGCAAGTGAGTTTGGTATGTGGGTTCCTTTTCTCCCCAGTGTTGCTTTTTGGGTGTGAAGGCAAGGCTTGGAGGAGCTGAGGCAGCTGTGTCTTGTGAGACAGTGCAATGCTGGTAATACTGTCCACCCTCCTCAACTCTAGACTCATTGCTGGTGGCTCCAGGAGGAAGAAGCAGCAATTGGTTATCCATGAGCTGTTTCAGGAGAGGTACTGCATATCGTTCTGCAGCTTTTGCAGATTGATTATCTGATAAAAGGCTAGAAAGCAGCTCTGCAAAAAAAGAAGAAAGAAAAAAAAGGAAGAGCTTTGTCTTACCCAGCCTTAATGATAGCCTGGAACACTTACTGGAGAGGTCAGACGACCCATTAAAAAAACCACAATTCAGTTATGCCTCGGAATAGAGTAAACTAAGATCAGCAATAAAGCAGCTTTTATACAAGTTTGGAGAATGCTGTAACATGCCAGGGTATTTTGCTAGTAGTGCCTTTTGGGGCTGTGTTATGGCAAGTTAAATTTTGCGTGGGCTGTGGCCAGAGATGATCTTCCTTTTGCATTTCTTCTTTTTCCATTAATAAATTTTCTGCTGCATTCAGCCACAGAGTTTATGTGCTTGCCTGGCATTCTTAAGCAATGGAATTGGAAGTCAGGTTAAAGGAGTCCTAGGTAGAAAGGGCAGAGGAATGCACTAGCGTAGTAGTGCTGCATTTACCAACAGATACACTGGTTAGAAAAAGTTATGAGCTAAAACAGACACAATATTTTGTACTGGCTTTCTTAGTGGCCCTCAAAAGAGATGCCCTTATATCATCTTTCCAATTATGATGCGTCTTACTGATGCCATTCCTGATTTCTTTCATGATCCTTCTTTTCAATGTACTTTTCTTGTAATGCATCAGGAAATATCCTGTCATACTTGAGAATGCTGTCTCTGGGCAGGAGGCAGGTATAGCCTTCCCTTGCACTCAACTCACTTCCAAACCCACAAACCTCATGATGAGTTTTGCATGTTGAAGCAGGGCTCTGTGTCCAGGGCAATCCTCAGATAGTTGCCCAGTTCATCAGGAAGCATCAGCAGCACCAGGTCTGGACTGCAGTGTCAGGGCAACTCTGTTCTCTTCTTGTCCTCGCTTTCTCTTCTGTCTGCCCTGTGGTCGGTCCAGTTTATGGTCATGGTGGGTTGACTGTGATCAGCTGTCAGACCCCACCCAGCCATCCTCTCACTCCGCCTCCTCAACAGGTCAGGGAGAGAAAATGAGATGAAGAAAAGCTCCTGAGTCAAGATAGAGACAGGGTATCACTTACCAGTTACTGTTACAGGCATAGTAGACTCGACTTGGGGACAATTAATTTCTAATATATTAAAATAAATTGGATAGTGAGAAAAAAACCCTGACAAAACAGTTCCTTCACTCTCTCCTTTTTTTCAGGCACAACTTCATTCCCAACTTGTTTACCTCTTCCCCCCTCCCCCACCAGATAGTGCAGGGGGTGGGAAATGGAGGCTATGGCCAGTCCATAACAGTTCCTCTGTGACACTCCTTGCTCCTCATGCTGTTTCCCTGCTCCAGTGTGGGTCTTCTCTGTGACTTGCAGTCCTGCATGGGTGTCTCTACAGAGGAATCTCTGCTTCAGCAGCTGCAGCACCTTCTTCTCAGACCTGAGTGTCTGCAGGGCATCTTATAGTTTTCCTCACATGCTTTCCCTGAGGTGCCATCAGCTTGGCTGTGGAGCTCAGCTGTGCCCTGGAATGGGTCCACTGGAGCCTGCTGGAACCATACGTGCCTGGCATGGGGAACACTGGCCTTTCCTCGCAGAGGCTGACCCTGCAACCCCCGTGCCAGCACCTTGTCATGGACACCCAGTTGAGGTGACTTTCACTTCTATAGTCAGAAAGTCCCTTCTGGGGGGCTGAAGTCCAACTGTGGCTCTCTGTAACCCAGTGGTGATGTGTTGTGGATGTCTGGGGGTGTCTGCTGCTGCCTCCGGTGGGTGCTGCCAAGGTAGCTGTGGTTGGAGACACCAAGCATGCCATGTGGCATGTGCCAGGGCAGACACTGCCAGCCAGGCTTGTGGCAGAGGCAGCCAGAGGTATGGCAACCAGGTGTCTGTGGAGGAGGGAGAAGGATGTTTGAGGGGACCTTTGTCACCTGTGTGTGTGGACAGGGCCAGAAATCTTCCTTCTGAAGTCTCAACTTGCCACCAAGGCAATCCCTCTCTGGCACTTGCTGCTGGTCAAGAGTTGCCCATGCTGTTGCATCCCAGGGAATGTGACACTCCGTGGGGATTTCTCAGTGCTGAGGGGAAGGAGGGGAGGTTTTTTTTTTTTCCCTGGGCTGAGGAGACGGCAGCAAGAGAGAAGATCTTGAACAGGAGAAGCATTTCAGGGAAAGGCAGGGAGGAGGCATTTTCGGCAGAGGAAGGCTGGGACTGAGGCATTTTGGATTTCCTGAAGCTGTGGGATGTGGGAAGCGCTGTGGGTGACAGACTTGGACGGAGGTGAGGAAACGGCCCAGCACGGGGTAGGCACCGGCCCAAGGAGGAGTGTCAGCCGCCCTTCTGCGGGAAGGGGCCCTCCCAGGCTCTGGGCAGCCACAGGCAAGGTGTGCCTCAGCTACCAGGGCTGGCAAAGCTGCCACCGAGCTTTGCTGGCTCTGCAGGGCTGGTTCCACTATCCCCACAAGGGATGGCAGGGCCCAGACAGCCTCCCAGCCCCTTTGCAGCCCGGTGCAGCCTGGCCGCAGGACGGGGGGCTCCCAGCCTCCCACCACAGTCTGTGTGCACACCTGGGCGATGCTGCTTTCCCAGCTGCAAGAGCCAAAAGCACTAACTAACTGCTCACCAGCGTGTCTTCTGGCTGTGTTTTATGTAAGAAACACAGAGCTCTAGCTTTTTTTCCTTTCTAATCAAGGATTCATCAAGACAGCTGCAGTTGAGCATGGTATAAAGTTACATGCTAACATGGGCTGATGTTGAAGTTTTGCAGATGGTTGTGTTTTGTAACAGATACCGACATGAACCAAATACCTCCCAGCTTTTAGATCTGGATCCTGTATGTTCAGAACACTTCTACTTAATCATTACTAAAGTAGAATATTAAAAATGGCATCAAAGTGTGGCCATGAGCTAGAGATTTTGTTGGTGCGGTTTAACCTTCGCAGTTGCAGAGCCAAAGCTTTGCATAAAGGAGAAATTCTAGGGTAAACGTAAATAACACACACGTCTGGAGGATTAGCTGTCTCTTGTCCAGAAATGCCACACCTTGTAATTAAAGAAGAGGCTGTTAGTATGCGACATAGGAATGCAGAGGGTGTGGACCATCTCAGATTTACAGGCTATCAAGTTTATGAAAGAGACTAAATGCTGTTTAGTGTTACAGAGGTGGTAAGACCTTTGTTCAGCATTGCCCCCAAAACCTGGCAAGCCTCTGATGGGAAAACACTTTGCAAGTAAGGTCTTGCTAGAAAAAGGAAAAATTCAGTAGGGAAACTCCAGCAGCTTCTGAAATGACTGCTTTTCTTCACGCACTGCAACAGGATAATGATGTATAGGCTGAATGTCAATGTGTGTGTGTGCAAGTTGCCTACTGTGAACTGGAAAGTTTGACTGAGTATTTTAATTTAACTTTACAAGTATCCATTAAAATAAAAGTACGTGAGTGAACTTTAGTGCCAAAATAAGTGCAACAAAAGCATTTCAGTATGTGAAAAACAGTATCTGTGATGAAGATCTGAATGCAAGCACAGGGCTGAGGAAATAATTTTGGTTGTGTCCTTTCCAATGAGTTGCTATACCTCAGGATATTTATAGCTTTGTAGAATAATGAATATTAACACTTGTCATGTCACATTCAAAGTGTCATGTTAAAAAAGGGATTTGAACTCTAGAGATTATTGCAGTGAAAATTATGACAACATTTGGCTCTATGAAAGAAAGGCTTTGAGTTAACCATAAAAGGCTCAAAATGGAAAGGTTTTTTGTTGTGGTTTGTTTTTTGGTTGGTTGGTTGGGTTTTGTTTTTCCAGACCACCATGGTGACACTGTGCTTCCCACCATTATGTCTACATCTGGTAAGGCTGCCTCCGAGACTCTTCTATAGGGCTAAAGGTTGTAACATCTGTCATTAAATCTGGAAAGTTTTATAGTAGATTTGGATTTTATAATTGGGTTAGAGAAGAGAATCAAATGCATTAACAATGTACCAGGAAATAATCAGAGACCTGCTTTTGCACAGCTGCGTTCACTAGGAGTTTGCATCAGGTCTCCTGCAATGAAGGCAAACCAAAGAGACTTGATTGCCTGATATTTCTGCCTGGTGGATATGGATATAACTTCATTCTTGCATGGGTGAAAATTCCACTTTTCTGAAAGAATCTCAGAAATCCCCTTCTCTCAAGGCAATTAGACTTTTAATGGGATAAAGACATGTCAGCTATAGTGCTCTGAGCAAAGGGGCAAGCAGCTGATAGATAGCTGGAGACTGGAGGGCACCATTGTAATTCAAAGCTTGACCTTCAGTTGGACGGTGTTTCCCTTCCACGCTGGGACTGGATTTGGTGGTGTCATTACAGACACACCATTGTGAGGCCAGATTTTGCCCAGCTGCTACACGGGCACAAAGAGCTGAGAAAGCTGCAGGGAGCCTCTTAGTTGTGTGTTCCTGGACAGCGGCCAACCTACCATCAAAGATTGCTCATTCCTCGAAAAAGCACAGGACTTGTTCCATCTCCCAGCAATGCCATGACTGAAAGGTATTCTGAGAGAGTTGGGAAGGGTATTTCCAATGTCCTGGTTTGTGGGACAGTGTATTATTCAAGGTGGTCTGGAAAGGGAAATCTGCAGTGACAGAGAAGATAAGCAACGCCTGTATGGGAGGGTGTGGAAAACCATCTCTCAGGGACAAGCTGTAAGGCATGATAGAGCTTTTAATGAGTGAGCTGTCATCAAATGTGTAGTAATCTTTAGCAGTGTGTCTCAGTATGCCTTTGATTTTTATGTGCATTTGCAAAAACTCCCAAAACTCATCTATAAGCTGGCCTGCCTCTGACCAGCACAGTTCTTTGTTTGTGTGTGCAAGTTTGCAGCAAATACACTCTAATTCTTATGTAAAAATTCCATGGGAAAATCCAGGAATGACTGCATAACTGATTTGGTATGGCACTGGGCTTTAATTGTTTTCAGATTTCAGTTTGCAAGGCCAAGAAACCAGAACCCTAAATAATGTTTCATTTCTATCCCTTTGCAAACTGAGTCTCTGTGGAATGCACAACTGTAGCACTCAACCCTGTATATAGAAAAGCACTTCCAGTGTCCTGCAGATGTCTGCTCAGTAGCTTCCATATGGCAAATTACTTGTTATTGGACCAGACTCTGCTCATGCTTGTGCAATTCTGTTGCAGTTGGCGAGGAGCTAAGGCAATCACAGCTCGATCTGGCCCGTTGGGTCAAATAAACTCTGCATACTCGAGTAGGGGTTTCAAGTTGAATAATGTTGCTGGAATAATTTCCATCCCTCGCTCAGGCTGGTGCAGCCCCGCCTTCCAGAGCACTTGAAAGGATTATGGGTTCGGTAATAGGTTAAGGGTTTTCTGCTACCTGAGTGCTGGACTAGGGTGGAAACTCTTGAATATTCCTGGCACCAGAGAAGCCTTTATTGGCCCAATGCAATAAACTGGTGGTCTTAGTGAGGCAAAGGACCAGATAATTATAGAAACAGAATCTTCCTCCAGAAACTGTTCTCCCTGTCAAGACTGAAATATTTTGGCAGGGGCAGCTTCCTCAGTGTGTCTCAAACGCTATATTTTTTTGTGGCTTAAGAGAACACTGAATTCACTCAGGCTTTTGAGCCACCTAACTCCATTCTGTTTTACATTTATAATATTTTCCATGTTTTTTTTTTTTTTTTTTTTTTTGTGAGACTTCTGCATGTATTTCTGCAATGAAGACCAAAATTTGAATTTAGACTCTGCCACCCAGTTTTGTCAGTACTGGTGTCTGCGCAGCCTGGCTCCATGCCCACTTGGTTTCATGCTGGTGGCACTAAGAGTAGGATTCAGTTTGTGTTGGTACTGAGTGACAGCTGGAAATTGATTCTTACTCTCAAAATCTCATTCTGAGGTATTTTTGATGTAAATGTGCTGGCTTCAGGTGAGTTGCACCTGCCCGGCTCAGGTCAGGCTTAACAAATTCAAGCTCATGAAAGTCTACCTGATGATACCCTTTTGATCTTTGAAGATCCTTCTTTTTTTATTAAAAACTTTGCAGTAATTCAAAGTTTTGTCCATTTAGAAAAGTTGAATTTGACCTAAAGTGTTTAGATAGGTGCTGCAGTTAAAGAAGATTTCGAGCAAGGCATTAGGGCATTGGAGAGATGAGGAAGAAATTCAGTCATCGTAACTTGTCCACTTTTGCAATATGTCAGTGGGCACACATAAATAGGAAAGTTTGTTCTTTTGGCTACCTCGTTTTGGTTTGCAATTTGCAAATTATATTTGTAGCTCAGCTAATTTGCAAATGGCAGGAAACTCCAGTCTAGTCATGAAGAGACACTCGCCATCTGCAGTCTAGCAATAGTTGCCGACTATATGTTTAGGACACAGCAATCTAGGCAACAGTGGTATCACCTGACCCTAATATATCTATATCTCAGTTTATGGTGTTGTAAGCATGTCAACAGAGCAGCCCTCAAACATGGCACATTTTGAAACAAGTAAATTATAGCACTAATCTAATGCCCGATTTTGTTTTTCTGACCTACTTAATTAAAAAAGTGTCTAAAAATGGAAATGCTGTTTAACTTAACGCGAAGACAGAACTGCCTTTTTTTTCTCTCAACATCTGTGTCCAGAAAGGAAGAAAAATCCTGTTTTGACTGGCCTTCCTCCACCAGTCTTTTTTTTTTATTTCTTGTGTAAAGCAAAGTAAGTTACATAAACATTCCACCTCTTTCCATAAATTGGCTGCAGTTTCTGAACAATAGAGTTACTGTGAAGAGAAGAAAACCACAGACACACCCCACAACTGTTGGTCACACAGCCAAAGAGAACTAAAGACGCATTCTTTGAAAGTACCAAAAAGGAAATCCATGGTCTTAAGGCAAGACCTTTTATGTTATGTTTGGAAATGTTTCTCATTTCTCTCTTTCGTTCCCCACCCCCGCTTCTTCTTTAGCTTTCTTCGTTCAACATGTTTGAGGGAGTGAAATGACTCTAGACAGAACTTTATTCTTTGTCGAGATGTGTTGATAGTATTTGTCAGTACTCACTAACCTGAGACAGGATAGTGAAAGAAAACTGAAAAGTGGGATTTTAGAAAGAGGAAGGAAAACATGTTACTAATAATGCCTTTGAGGATTCCTCAGTATAAAAAAATACTTCACTTGCAAGAAGAGAGAGGCTAAGACAGAAATCTCTGTTTAAAGCTGATAGTTCTCAGTTGTAAAAGTAATAATTCTCTGCAGAGAACAATAACTCTGGAGAAGCAATTGTTTGTCTCTCTGAAGTATCTCAACATGCTTTCCAAATGGGAATTCACTGCCATCATAGCCTGTGTTTCCCAGCTGGGCAAGCCAACACACTAGGAGGTTAGATGGCCCTGTCAGAGTCACGCTACAGCAATAAATACCCCCTGAATTACTCTCCTCTGCTGTATCCACCAGCCTGTACAGCCTTCTAAACACAGAATACCAAGTGGTTTGGCACAGTCTGTCGATATTCCCTCTTGGAGGCTCTGGGATTATGATCTCAGTGAAGGCAAAGTTGCTGCTGATCTTACTGGGAGTTAAGCAGGCGTAAAGTCAGCAGAATCCCGCAGGCACCAGGAATGCACAACAAAGCGATGCCAATAAATCAGCGGCAAGGTGTCTTCTCGCCTGCTGCTCGCTGGGACGTGCTGCGGATAGAGCAGCAGCCCTGCAGCTGTAAAACCCAGCTGCTCTCCAGCCAGTTCTCGAGAGGGCACGGTGCAGTTCTCGGTTCCCCTTCGCGGCTGCCCACGCTCGAGTCTCCCCCTCGGCAGACCCAGGTGGGCTCCAGCAGCCCCCCTGCTCTCCTGAGGGCAGCCAGGGATCCCTGCTGCACTCCAGCCCTGCCATTGCAGCCCTCCCCAGCGGGGACACTTCCCCTTGCGTCCCCGTCTCTCGCTCCAGAGCGAGTCAGAGGCAACGTTCAAAATAATCTGCAAGGAGTGTACGAGTGTTTCTGAGTGCGTCTCTGGATGTTATGGAAGGTGCTTTCTGCAGGAAAGCAGCTATACCATGCAAGGAAGAAAACAGTTAAAATAGCTGTTCTTCTGCCAAGGTGCTGACACATTTTGACAGGATTTGGCCCCCCTAAAGTACACAGTATACATAAGGTGCTTCCAGGCTTCCAGTTTAAGATAGAACACAAATGAAAGAGGAAACAAAAATGAAGAATTGTAGTCCCTTACATGCTATTAAACCCAGATATATACAGATGCTGACTGGTTTTAGACCCTGCAGTGACCAGTAGGTGTAGTATGCAGCATGTAGACTGAAAAAGGTTAATTTTTCCCTTTTGCCTGCCAAATAATTTCTCTACTCCATACTCCACCCTTGGTGTCCAATTTTCCAATCCCTGAGTCAGTGTCTGAAGTCAAAACAACCAGCTGGGCCTCACTGAACCTTTCACTGTGGGAAAGCTCAGCTCAAAATGGTTGTATTGTTTCTCTGTAATCTTATCTTCACTGTTTAATATCCTCAGCAATTCACAGAATTTTCAGGATTGTGTTTTGGCCATATGGGAAATGCTGACCTAGATGGTGCAAAGTTTTTGCTCTTACATTAGAAGAGAAAATATGAAAAAGTAAACTCTCCATTTATTATCTCTTTATATAATTTCACTACCACTTTGAACAGAAAGCTGCAGCATTGTGCTACATACACCTTTTTTCAGAATAATTCCTTAAGTTGAATCTGATGAGCTGCTAAGCTGAAAGACATTGCACTGCAAATGTACCTGTTATAAAGAATATGTCATAGCAATATATACTAATGAAGTAGTAGAAGTAAAGAAGTTTGTCCCAAGATTTTCAAACCGCTTTACAAAATTACTCATAGGCAAAGCATGCAGTATCTATTAATGTCCAAAGATCCTTATATAGGAAAAAAAAAGGAAAAAAATTATGTAAGAGTAAGATTACAGAGGCACAGGAAGGAAAAATCTGAGAACAAGACACATATTAATTTTGGGGGTGTTGTTGTGTTGTGGCAACAGTTTCACAAATTCCAAAATTTTTAATATCGAGGTACAGCAAACAAAGGCCATGTTCAAAAAAAGGCACAGGAGGATCTCCAAATGTAAGGAAATGGAAAATGTGGCACTCCAGTATGAGTGGTGTGATCCATTCTGAAGGCTGGGAGGAAAGCTCTGTGTGTATGTGCTGTGTGCTGGGCAAACAAGTGTGCCTCCCTCCGAACAGCAATTTTAGTGGTGCTAGCTAGTCTCACATGTGCACTTGTTGGAGCAGGTGTCAAGGCAGGTCTTGTGGGCTGACCTCAGCTTTGGCAAGGAAACTCGAGGAGAATCCTGTTAGTAGAGTTTTATTCTCAGCTGCAAGCGGAAGGCCAGAATTCCTACCTTTGGTGGAGAGGTTTTAATACCAGGCCGATATTGTGACAAGGTCAGTCAGTTGCACGGTGTTCGTGTACCTGTTGTACAAATTGCTCATGTGTACTTGGCATGGCAGTGGTCAGGCAGGCTGGGAAGCAAAACCAAGACTTTCCACAGCCCAGGTGGAGGGTTGGGGTTGTGCAAACTCCTTAGGGCTTGGTTGCTCTAAGCTATCTGATTTCTTCATTAAGAACTTGTTGTTGATGCAGTATCGACTTACCATCACCATCCTTATGATGATGATGATGTAGGAAAATCACGCATTGGAACAACTCTGAAAATCTCTGGAGCTTCCCAGTCATTACAGATGAGTGACTAGTGCTGGAGAATAAGTCTCAGAGCAGACAGCTGCAGCCTTCTGCTGCTGGGCCTTGATCCCCAGTCTTTGCCTCTTTTCATCCCATTGCATAGTCTACTCCTATATATGGTCTTCTTTTAGTGGTAAGCACTTTTTGTCTATGGGACATGTACACATCCCATATAACTTATATTTAACAGTGCACACTTCTAATCTAGCCTTGGGAATGGAAGCCCAGGTCTTGAGAGATCTGATAACTGGGTGTTATGTTGTGTGTTCAGCTTGGAGAATTAGGCTATAAGTACAATGCATGTGCTTGTGTATGTAAATTAGATTCCTGCTGTTAAACGTGTCCGTGAAAGTTTTGGTTCTCTCATTTGGTTCCCTCCCCCCCCCCCCACCTTAGGGAAAGGAACACATTTTAGAAAACAAAGGTATCAGAATACGTCCAGATCAAGTTTTTACTATTACCTAGTGTATGTGAAAATCACCGCTGACTCATTCCTCTGCAATTCAGTGTTTGCACAGCTCTCTTCCCCACTGATTGTGAGGGGATCCCTCCTCACCAGCCACAAATTCAAAAGATCAATTGCATTACAATTGCATACAAAAAGGAATGTTGCAATTGTGGCCACAGCAAATTATACTAAAAGGTCTGTTGCTGATCTGTACAAAGAATGTCAAAGCCCTTGCACAGCTATTTGCTTTGGCGTTTTCCACGGCACTGTCCTTGGGCACCATGTGAGGAACGTGCAGGCGCCGCACAGGCGATACTTGGGCTTTTGGCTTTCTTAGGAGCAGTCTGCCAGATGGATCACAGCAATTGTGCAACTGAGAATTCAAGCAGATTAGACATGTGTTTTTAAGTGAAATTGGAAATGAGGAGATCAGTGAAGACAGATGCTGCATTATGCATAAAAATCTGCAACTTGGTTAGACTTGAGTCTCACATGACAATAGGTCCTTATAGTGATCTTAATAGTGGAGAACTTTCCATTCTGTTGACTTTTCCCACTTCTCCTGGTCTTTGTACTGCAATAGCCCTAAGCTTTTTACTGTCTGAATCCGAACAGGTTTCAGGCCTCAATTCATAAAGGCCTCATATTCGTAACAAGGCTTTATCAGAGAGTGTGATCCTTAAATCAAAGTAGCCCACCATAAAAATCACAGCAACAGGTAAACCCTTGGAACTTGTGTGCTGGCACAGCTGATGCAATGTCACAACTCAAGGGCATGCTCCACCCTGGCGATAGCTGGGCACTCTGCAAGTACTAGGAAGGACATCATGTGATGACCTTAGGGCCATCACACTACTGAAAGATATATTTAAGATCATCCCTTCTGGTCAAAGCAGATTTGCGTTTGTAGTGCTTTGCCACTCCTCATTTCTAAAAAAACCCAAACAAACAAACCACCTTTCCTGGTGCAAAGTTGCAGCCTGGCAGAGAAATATTCACCTGGGCACAGGCAAACATTCTTATCTTCTCAAAAATTGCTGTGTTATAGGCTGTGGGCCAGTCTTGAATATCTTGAATATCTACCTGAACTCCTGTTACCAAAGAAAGAGATGTACTCACAAGTGAATCAAACCCACTATTTTTAAGCTAAATTATGCACAAAGGTCCTTACATAGTTCAGGATTCCACTAAATCTTTATTCCCTTTCCTTGTTAGTTGAACCAGGCAAGTCTGTGACGCCCTCAGCTGTACTGTAATCTGCTTGTATTTCTCACTGTGTTCATTTTTCTCACAGGTATGTTATTTTCATTTAAGAGCATTATATTTTTACTTGTTTAGCTTTAGCCAGAAATGTCAGCTCTTTCTCCTTGAAGTCCCCAGTCATGCACTTCCACTGTTTTTCCTCATATCAAAACTTAAGATTTGTAAACCTTACTACTTTCTACAGCAACAAAAACATGTTTTATTTTCCAGTAAAATGTCTCAGGTGCCAAGCACAACTCAACTGGCAGCCTGAAGAAACTGTCTACCAAAAAGGTTGGTGAATATGTGCAAACATGAGCTGTTTTTCTAAAGGCATTTGCCAGAGCCCTTCTGACACACCAAGCTTAGAAAAATATTTGGCATCAAACCCTTCTTCCAGAATTTCTCCATTTGTAGGCAGTGGAAAATGCCTTCTTTTGATGTATTCAGATCTTCTGGGTCAATGCATAAGCAAAGCCTTCTATCTTTAGTTCAGCAATAGCTGGCAAACACACCCACTCTTCTAGCTTTTACTCATGATACCATTTTTTGTTCAGTGGGACCATTGCAGTTCCACAATGCACCCTTAGAAGGATATTTCCTAGGGCAGGAACTGTAGGATGGATGAGCTCTTTTGGCTTTTTCTTTTCCCTGGAGGTAGTGTGGTCCCCTGCATTTCCAGTTTGCTACTCCTCCTGTGACAAGGAATTTAGAGCATTCCATAAAAGAGATTATAAACATCTGCATAAAAAACCCCACACATGCCATGTACTGTGAACAGGTTCAAAGACTGGGAATGAGGATTTCTGAAAGCCAAGCAGACGAGAAGACTCATGGAGATGAGGGAAGAAGTGAACTAAGGTTACTTTTTGTGCCACTAGGCTGTCTCAGCAATCTGACTGTATTCATTCATTCTGATGTACTCATTCTGTTCCTTCCCATCTGGCTTGCAGGTCTTCCTGTAGACTTCCTGTTGAATTTCATCAGTTACCTATTATACACTATATCCCACAGCTTGGGCTTTCCCTGTATTGCAATGTGTGAATTTATTAAATCAGCATGGTACAAATTCTAGAGCAGGTCATGGTATGTCCCCAGTAAGCTGGTAAGTAGGTCAGCAGAGCAAGCCAAGCCCATATGAAGGCTTCTCCAACTGTGCTTTCCAGGCATATCTGCCACCCAGTTCTGAATTATAACAGAATGTCACTTGGTTTTACAATGCTTTCATGAAAAACCCAGTGTTGGTCTCTGTTAGAAGCCACTGACCCAGCATATAGACTCTCAGATTAGACTGACTAGATAAAACCCAGATAGATAACTTTTTGCTAGTTTCATCTCTTGCTACTCACATTTAAGTCATTACAGTAGTTATGATGAAAAACCCACAGGTTTGTTTCTGCAGAAGCCAATGTGCAACATCAAGCCTTTTATTGCTAGAATCTTTATGCAAAGCAGCTGATCACATTTTTTTCCCCATAATATCCTTATGCTGGCAGAAACAGGCAACCAAGAAATGCAAAAAAAAATAATTTGGAGTTAAGTTCCAAAGAACAATTACTTAAACAAGCCATTTATAACTCAAGCTACTTTATAGTTATTGTAAATCATATATGGCGATATATCCCACATGCACGGGGGGCAATGTGATTCCATTTCTTAAACGTCAGTTAGTTTATAATTATAGATCTTGAATATTAACAACATCTGTTGGGTCAAGTGATCCTGCAAATATTTCATCAAGATCCTTGATGTTGTAACTGTCCGGCTACTACATAAATGCACCAAGGTCCAAAGGCTTTGCTGCATCATTACAGCATTTAACAAAACCAAGGTCCTTTTTCTGTAGAGAAGGTAAATCTTCATACCTATTCATACCAGCTAATAAGGCTCCCTTGACAATTAGGATCTAAAAGATGTAATTTTAAAAATTTATTTGTTGAATTGCTGAAATTGCCCACAGTTCTCAAATGCTGAAGGTCTGCTAACTGGTGTTATGTTTCTCTACTAAAATGAGTAACCACACAGGCAGGTAGCAACATACTCTACTATACTCTAAAATCTTGGATGAAAACTTGTTCCATGAACCTAATTTCTGGGTACAGCAGAAATAATTACTCAAAATCAGAGTTGTTGCTCTGTGCTCTGACTGATAGTAAATTAATAAGAAGTGGTTTTGGTTTCTTTTCCTTTCACTTGTGGCTGATAATGAAGTGTAAAGTGTTTTTCTGAAAAGTCTCTTCATAGCTATATAGAACTGTAAGAGATTATGAGATATGATTCTTCCTTCCTGCTTTACACCTGCCTATAGTTTCTGGCAGCTGTTTGTCTAATTTGTTCCTAAAATTCTACAAGGATGGAAATTGCACAGAATCCTTTGGTAACCTGTGCCAGTACTAAAGTATCTTTTTAGCAACTGCCTGCTCCCTGGTGCTCTGAAACAGGTTTGGCTCTTCAATTTATTCACTCTCCAGACATAGCAGGACACTGGTGACTCATCTTAAAGCATGCAGATAATACGTGCTTTTCAGGGAAGGACATACTTGGATGAACAATCTGTAAAACTGCTGTTTCTTCCTTTTTCAATTAAACTGTTTGGCAAAAATAGGCATTAACTTTGCTTTCCTGTTAAAAAATCTGTTCAGGACCTCTGTGGGAAACTGGTCCCACCCAGCTTGCAGTGACCAGCTGGTTGTCAATGACTCTAAGTCCTCCATGGGCCAGCTTATTTTTCACATCACTGCAACTGTCCTCCCTTGAGTGCTTGTGCTGTCTTGAGCACAGGTTGCAGCCAAGCTGTGTGCTTTGTCCCTCCCATGTGCCTGGGCTCAGTGCCCGTGAGCTCTGCCCGGCTGCGGGGCCAGCTGCGCTTCTCCTAGGGGTGTGCGGATCTTGGATAGGTATGGACAGGATAGCCCCCCCAGACAAAAAAAATTCCATGCAATTCTTAATGGAAAAATAAAATAGAGCATAACAGAAAAAGGAGCCCTGCGTGCCTGCCATTTTGTCTAGTAAGAAACAGGGACTGCCTGTTTCACACAGCTCAGTTGGAGTCTGTGTTTCTCATCTGTTTCCCATAGTAGCTCCCTGTCAACTACCAGATTCTTAAAAAGAAAGTCACTTTTGTCCCTCTGTTTCTGTTTCAGAGGCCTTTGTTGTACCCTGAGTGTGGAAATGGGGATTTTTGGCTTGAAACTGGAAACTAAACCAAACCAAAACAAAACAAAAGACTTTTCCAGAAATTAAACTACCACAAGTAAAGGATGTCTGGAATTCTTTTATATGGTCTTTATATATGGATTGTTATGTGACCATACTTTAAAACTGTTTTCTTTTAATAAGTTGATTTATTTTTATAGAAAAGGTATACCCAAAACTCTCAATGGGCTAAAATTCATTTAGATATTTCGTCACAACTGACTAAAGTAAAATCAAGTTCCTGCAAAATACTATTTTCCCCAGAGATTTCTTTCTGTTAATGACAGCTAAATAAGTAATAGACAAAACAAGTGCTTCAAATAAGGTTGCTTGGGGATTCTCTCCACAGGCAATATGAAATACAATGAGCTCGGGAATTTCGTGTTAATTCCTCTTAGAATAATCATGATAAAACTGTGGGCCACTTATCAAAACAGGAATTTCCCTAAGTGCAAATACATTTCCAGTCATCTCCCAGACAAACTGAAAGCCACAGGGGAGAGAGAGAAAGTAGCTTAGTTGGTGGGCAATACGTGGCCTCCCTTGCCCCCCGCAGCCAATCTATAGGCATGGTCTGGGGCGAAGGTTTCCAGTGGCACCTGGAAGAGTCAGTCCCAGCACCACAAAGATCAGGCTTTGAGATGGCATTTCGGTCACAGCCACTGCAGCTCGATGCAAGGGTGGTCCAGAGAGATGTGTGTCAGCATCTCCCACAGCAGGCAACCTGCCTACTGCCAGCACTTTGCAGGCTGTGGCAGAGGGAGAGGGGGCACACTGGGCTGCTTGTAAAAAAAGAGATATTTGGTACAAATCTAGGCTGAGAGAGTGTCTCCTGTGAAAAGGGGTGGTGTAATGAGAGAGGAGGGAGTCAATTTTACTGAACAAGCAGCTGGGATAAGGGTGTGATGAAAGAGATTAAATACAAACCAGAGGCCTGGCTGTCAAACTTTGATCCTCCTCAGAGATCTGGTTTGTTTTCTCTGCAGACCCAAGCACTGAAGAGCTTTGTGTAAATGAAGAGCCATTTCCATTTTTCTGGAGATCAGGAGTCTGTTTGCAGGGAGAGAAACCCCTAAAAACATTTATGTTGTGTGTGTTTGTTTAATTTTGTTTTTCCCAGTGGGGTTACAGTTTCCATTGCTATGTGCTGCATTTAGTGGTTGTGATCTATGGCAGTTGTACAGTTTCACTCCAGCAGAGTTTTATTCAAATAACAGATGATACTTTAACTTAATGGACGTGTTTGAAATCCTAGAAGTATTTTTTTCCCCCTATATCTTACCCCACATTGCCATGCATATGTGTATCCTGCGTGTCCTGCCATGCATATGCTTTTCCTGTCTCTTCATGCATATCCCGATGATGTGCTATGATAGCACGTTCTGGTAATAGACTGGAATACTGAAACCAGTTCTTTTTGTTTTTATCCTTCTTTCTTTCTTTCTTTCTTAGACAGAACCATACTCCATTAGTAAAGATATCGAGTTTATTCTTTACCTCAGTTGGTCCTTTCAGGCATTTATCTAAGAATATAATCAGTTATTGGATGACATTCCCTTCAGTCAAGCTACATGCTTGCCTTTCTAAATTTAAAGCTTGGTCAGTGAGAAGAGTCTCTGGTAGGAATCCATCTAGTCAGCTAGTTTGTTAAAGGTGTGTGATGTTATCAGCAATTCAGTTTCCTAATTTTCCATGTGCTGCTGTATTGTACAAGGAAAGCAAAGCAACAGGGGAAGTGTGTATATTAGGGAGGATAGGAGCATAGCAGAAATCTTCCTCATTCTCAAACAAGTGGGAATTCCTTCTGATAACATGGGATTACAGTGGATTTGCAACCAGGACACTGGGTTTTACTAAGTCAGTGTATCAAAGCTTTTTCTCCCTATTGTCTGCTGGTTGAGTGACGTTTGCCTGCTCTATTTCAGATGAGAGATTGGAAGCTGGTGTAGGACTTTGCCTGCCAAATCTTGTAAAGTGACAGTGACTGCAAGGCACAGGGCTAAAGGAAGGGGACTATATGCACACTCTTTTTGTACTGTGGAGTAGGGAGGGGCTTTGTGGGGAGATAGAGACCTGGCAGGCACAGCACATGTAGGCAGGATCCTGCTCCTAGCTTCACGCTGCTGTGTTTGGGGATGTACCTATACCATGAGGCCTCATATGAAAGCTCAGGCTGTTTATATTTGTGTGGAATAGTGCACAGAGGTACTCATTCAGCATCATCCATGAGGGAAATTGGGCTAGAGAGCACCCATTCTGACTAGAATTTATGGTGAAATCTTCACGATCCACTCTGTACAAGACGCACCCTTAGCTTTTTTGGTCTCTGGATCCTAGGACAGACTAGTTCTTTATATCCCATTGCTTAACTCTGCAAAGTTAAACTAAATGAGCAATACAAAATCAAAAGACAAAATGACGTTATTGCTAAGTTGTGCCTTTAATTTCAGACCTGCATGCCGTGGCAGGTCGTGACTGCTCTTTTGTCCAACAAAAGATTTAGGAGGCTAAGTAGTGGGCATATGTCAAGGGCAGTAAGGAGCTAGAGGTCAGTGGCATTGATATCACATTCACTTTGCCAGAGAATTAATTAGGTTTCACACAGGCAGAAAAGTGAAGGATTCAAATGGGAATGAAACCAGAATGAAAGGCAACATTTACTCATGTTTGCTGCAAATCTGATTGAGTAAAGACAGGCCACATTCTCTTCCCTTTGAAACTAGGAACAGCTGAGGGAGTCACACCAGAGGTTTGTCTGTTCAAATGTCTCATGCATAATATGGGTTAATAGCAGAGCCCTGGGTAAAAAGTTTAAATACTAGACAAGCATACAGTATTACTTCTGTCGGCATACCCTCTCAGTTTCTGGCAGTATGCAGCTAGGGGTTTCTTCAGCCAGAGGCTGTATCCCCATGTCCACGCTGAAGAGTTTTTCATGGAGTTTTGTAGAGCTTGAAGTCACTTCATTCACAGAGCTGTCTTTGCTCTTAAGGATGGGGCACAAAAAGGCTGTAGAAATACAAATGAGCAGTCCACCAAGAGCTGGTACTTACCATTCTGTGTTGTGGAAATGAGTTTCACTTCTTTGGTGTTACTCACGACTCACTTCTTCAGTGTTATTCATGATTCCTACAGAAGTTAAGAAGAAAACTGGGCCTTTTTAGTATATTACTTAACAGGCAATGCATGTGCACACAGCAAAACCTTTAGATTTAGCATGTGTTTTTTTAATCAGAAGCTATTAACCTCCACCTGTTAACCATAATTTTTTCTTAGAAACTAAACTGAAATTAAAATGTCCTGAGCATATGAAGTCTACAATTGGTATGAAATGAGGATGAAGTGCACTTTGCATCACTTTCTAAATGGTAGCTTCTTCTGACCAAGGTTTCAATAGAAGCAAATATCTGCAGTGGAACTGTTTTTTTGTAAGTAACCAGAGTACTGGGTATGCATATACAATATTTCTTATCAGAAGTATATCTGTTTAGTTCATTTGTCCTTTCTCAAGGGAGGGACACTGACCAATTCTGATCGACTAGCCAGATAATTCCATCAAGCCAAAAACAAGGAGAAGCAACATTTTATATTCCTTAATTATGCAAACCTTCCTTTTGGCCACATATTAGACATAATTTTGCATATACCCAGAAGGAAAATATCAGATAATCTTGTATAGGTCCCAAAGCCCCCATTATCCTGATATGAGTCTTTTCTGGTTTACCCTACAAATGACTTATAGGGCACTACTTGTGCACTGTACATTATTATGGCACAGGAGCATGTTGTGGTTGTACCTTTGCCCAATTCCCAGAGATTTCCTTTCAAATCAGATAGTGTGATCAAATTCCACTAAAAATCCTCAGCCTCTGTATTAACATAAGCTCTGCTCAGGTTTGAAATATTATTTGGTCCTTTGTAGAAAAGCAGAATTTTGTAATGCTATGATCTAATGATTTAGACTCACTATTTTAGTAAATTGTAAAAAATTGGCAGTATCCTATCTTTGGTAATCCTTTCTTGGAAAAACTAAGCTTCTTAATAAATCTCAGTAGTCATGGATGGAAATCCACCAACTGCAACAGTGTTTATTGACCTTTCCAAAATGTTAGATTTAATTAGACTTTCATTAATACAACTGCACACAGATTAGTCAAGTCAGCTCTTTTCCATGTTTGCACAGAGGAAGTTCCCAACTCCTTTTAGCCTTGACTGTTTTTTTGTTGTGAAAGACATGTTTGCACTTCAGTCTGCAGCCTGTCGTGGAAACACATGGAGCTTACTCAGATACCGGGATGAGTTTAATTGTGGTGGAGATGAGCAGAGGGTTTACCCAACTTCTTGGCAGGCTAGGCTGCAGTTTGACTATGTCCAGCATTTGAGCAAGCTCATCTAAAGCCAGCTTAGCCATCTCTGCACTGTCCTACAGTTGAAGTACAGATGCACAACTCAGGGGTTTAGTGGTGCTTGATCCTTTGCCTATGTGCTTGTTCAGTCAACCTGCTGAGGGAGCATCTTGCACCAAAGGAAGTGAATGGGGTCTTCCCTGTATGCTTTTCTGCTTTCTTCCGTGTTTTCAGTGTCATACCACAAGCAGCTATGGTCAGACCCACTGGTTTTCTCCAGCTATATTATTACAGCAGTGCAGCTATGGAAACATGACTACAAATTTAGGAAGTCTTGCTATTTTTGTCTTATGGTGGACACGTGTCTTTCCACATAAAGGGGAGCATGGAGTGAGAATCAGGGAAAAATATCCGATGTTACACCAAACTGAGGTCTTCAAACTTTTAGCTGGATTGACATATTTCTTATGAACATTTACCTATCAAATTACTTGTGGTGCCTTTTCAGGATTTTTTTTTTCTATTAATGACACTGTCTGAAGCTGCAAAAATACCTTTTCATATTTAAAAATACTGGCTGGAGCCATATGCCCATGTGCCCTAATATCTACAAATTAGTATTTCCACCATGGTTTATTTAATTCTAGGAATGAAGCACATAATGTATTAAGGGCTACCAAAACTGATAAAGTACTTTAAATAAATTTTTTGTTCAATTATGTCTTTCATCTGTTCAAAACAAAAGACTCCAATGCTTTGACAGACATTTTCTTGCTACTGAAAATCTTCAAGTCTGCATGTTGGAGAGGATGTGTAAATGTATACAAAGGTAGTTATTAATATATATATAGTGCTCAAAATGGAATGTGGAAGTCCATTTGACAGCTCTTTCCCCAGAAGACCATACTCTTAGATGTTCTAGCATGTAAGTTGAAAAATCTACAGAAGTTTCTCACCACAATTTGTCACAAGTCAGCCATGTGAATGTGTACATACAGTGTAGATTCCTGTGAGCCATTCAGCCTCCCTAAATTATCTTCACACACTATGAAACACTCATATAGATTTTCCTAGCTTCTTTTTCGGAGGCTTTGATTAGTAGATTAATTGAATCTGTTGATATTTGGAATATCATTTTTCAGACAGTATGTCAGAAAAAAATCCATTAGGAGGGTATAGTATTTCTGAAATAGGTTACCCAGAGAGGTGCTGAAATCTGCTCACTTGAAACTTTTCAAGACTTGGCCAGACAAAGCCATGGCTGAAATACTGCCTTCCTTTCCACTGGTGTTTTCTATTTTCCTATGCAAAATACTCTGCTTTTCCCTTGATGGTATATATATATACACACCATAATTTTTAGTATTTTATGTAGTTTAAGACCAGACTTGATGAGTACAATAATTCAGTCTATTCATTATACAGACTGCAGAACTTTACCAGGATTTCCTGGTGAAAGCTGTCTTGTAGTCAACTGACTGTGTACCCTGTAAGGAAGCAATTCAGTCTTGCTTTAAGGATTTCAGGTAGTAGTGCATGTCCCACTAATTTGGAGGATTGACCCAATAATTATCCTTACAGCTGCTAATTTGCACTTTATCACCTTTTATGCTTTGGTTTCTCTGGTATCTGATAAAATGTTCCTCTGCAATGTTTACAATCCAAGTTAAGACATTGTTTAGTACATTTAATCCATAAATAATCCTGATTATAGGACTCTTCATTTTTTTGCCATATGATTTTAAGGTGGGTACAGGATCCAGGGCTCTTTTGTGATCTGTGTTGATATAGGTCTGCAAAAGGATAGCTAAGGGATATTGTTTATCTACTGCTCTGGTATGAAGCATTAGAGCAGGATTCTTGATAAAGCATTTCCACATATATATAAGTAGTAGAAAATGAACAAAACATACATATAGATATACATAAAATATGTATATGTAAAATATATACATAAAATACATGTACACATATATATTTTGCAGAGCCATGGCCTCAGCAGGAACTTTAGGGTACATTCTTTGGAAAAAGATCATCAGCTTAGTTCATTTTCTATTGCCTACATTGAGCAAGGTTAAATTGTCCTCCTCAGCTATTGACATCCCCTTTTTTAACCAAAAAACTCTTCATAGCAGAGAGCATGACTCTTGTTACCTATGAAATTCTTTGCTGCCCTTTCAGGTGCTACCAGATAGATAAGAGCAGCGGTTTGCAGAGAAAAATCTTCAGAAAACAATTACTAATTTTCCCGATTGTAGGTTAGTAAAAATATGCAGTAAAAGTAACAGGAGAGAAAGCATTTCAGCATTATGAACAGATTTTTTCACTCCATGAATGGGGATTTTTTGGTGGGCTTTCTTAATCTGAACCAAGGTGTACGTAAACATAATTCCTGATGTGATTCCAATGATATTGCCAAACATTACCACTGTGAGGACTACCATGGCCATATCTGAAAATTGGTTAGCTGCACAGTAAATTCACCCCCATATTCCTAAAAGTAGATAGGTTTGTTGAGGGTAACATTCCATACATTTGTTCACCTAACACCTAAGCTACAGGCAGGTCAAACCAAAGGCTACAATACTGGAACCTCTCAAGCTCCCACAAGCCACAGCAAACACTTGGACAGGAATCAGCTGTGCCTAGACAAACACTGTGATGCTGGGGGAGGGTAAGGACAAATCCACCATGGATGTGATACCTTGGTTGGGGATGGGAGTTACACACTAGTGTTCAGTGTTGTGTCACTGTACCATGATGAAGTAATGAAAGTTTGATATAATGCTTCTGATTAGTTTTTTCATTGATTAAGTACACTGTCATTTGATACCCTGATGGAGATATTTTTGCAGTGGAGGGGTTGAGCCTTGTGAAACCTCAAAGTACTTTCTTTCCATTGTGGGTAGCTCAGTTAAGCTCTTATTAAACTCAGCTTTTTCTAATTTTGTAATTCACCTCCAGACATTTGCTTTTGCTCCAAACACAATATTAGCTGTAGATGTTTGTCTGTGTTTATGGTGTGGGTTGTTTCATTGCTTGTTGATATTTGGTTATCCTTTTCTACTGTCAGGTATCAATTAAATATTTTATCCTTCTTTGGCTATAAAATAGCTCGCTCATCATAAGATTAATGCTCTTGAATTCAGGATTTAATTGAGGTTTACTAGTGAAAAATACGTGTATTTAGATCTATTGGAAGTAATGTGTTCTTATTGTAAGTTTTGTTTACATACAGAGATCCATAAACTGTATAAATCTTCTGGCACTGACGACAAAGTCAGTTGAAGCAAATTCACTTCAGTATTATTTCTTAATCCACCAGAACGTGCTTCCCTTTCCCTGGGAAAAAAACCCCTTTTCAAGTCAGTTGCTGGAAATGTATGAAGTGATGAACTGCAGATAGCAAACTGAGCATTTGTTGGAGTTCATGCTTATTACAACAGTGTTCTGGAAAGTGTTTGTGCTTAGGCTTTTAATAAACTCCCTCTAGAGATCAATTACCATGATTTGTCTAGTTACTATGGATAAGAGGTTTTGGGGGGTTGTTGTTGTTGTTGTTGAAATGTTTTGTTAAACTGAAAGAGTCTGGAATGCTTTTATGCAGGCAGAATAAAAAAAGAATGGGAAGCAGAACACAGTACCTCTAAGGAAAACTAATAATTGAAATAGTAAAAAGACCCTGCAACATTATCAGGTCTTGTAGGACAATTTTGTCTGTGTGTTTTAGGCTTGTTCATAGGTAGCCCAGAATGTAGGTCAGCAGCAGAAGATGTGTAAGAAGGAGCATAAGCACTGATCAGTTAATACTCTTGACAAAGTTTTCTCACTATAAGGTTTCAGTATAATCAAAACCAGTTTAGCATTTGAGGAAAAGCACCATGAAATGGAGTAATGGAATTAGCTTTTATGTTTTTCCAGGAACCTAAACCACATTTCCTGTCACAACTGTATATTATTAATACAAGGCATCTGCTAAGTCAGAGCTGCCCTAAAATGTGCACAAATATAATACGTCTGGTTCAAATCATTGTTTTTTTTTTAATGTTTGTGGTGAAAAACTAAAGCAAGATGTTGCCTCAACCCATCATAAAAAAAGATTATGATTTGGAATACTGCAAGTTTTCAGCATGGTCTCACAGACAGATAATATAATTCTGTTAATTTAGCATCCAGGACTGTTACTGCCTGCGTTTTATGTCTTGCTTCCCTTTCATTTTGTATTCTGTGGTTGCAGCAATTAGTTTCCAGTCACAGAGGGAAATAAGTAGCTATCTTGAAACTCCCTCCCTTTCTCAGCCTGCTGTCATTTAGAACTGGACATGGAAAGTTGTTTGTTTTCTGATTTTTGGGGGACTGGTGGTGGTGAAACATGTCATCTTTTTTCATGTTGCAACCAGCCTTCACAGGCATAAGGCAAAAAGCACAAAGTCTGCTAACGAAATGGGATCATCTCAGGAACATAATGTCCAGAATATAATTTCACAGGGGACTAATGCCCTACCCAGATATTTTCCCACAATACTACCCACTCTGAAAAAAATATATTACTGCATTTCCTTATATGTTGCTTCAACATATACCAAGAATGAATGAGACTTCTTTTCGAACTGGAAGTCTGGCATTGAGTCCTGGACTGTGAATCAGGACAACAAAACTCAGAAATTCCTGTGTAGCTCCCCCAGCCCAAAGGCCTGTGTGAAGGAGTCTGGATAGTGTCATAGGTATCTGCCTCTGTGTGCTGCTCATGTCACGTTAGTCTCATCAGTATGCGGAACAGTGGGAGAGTGTATCTGAAATTCCACTTGATTACATTAGATGATCTACCAGAGGCCTCACAGACCAGCATAAACTTCAGCCAAATGTAAGCCAAGATAACCCCAGAGCCCTGACAAGGAGATCAGTTCCTTTGCAGTGCTGGTCTGCTGATTTTCCAGCCCTCATGGGTTTGTTTTTTTGCTGATGCCAACCACATCATCTTCCTTTTACGCCCATGGTGCCAGTGATGCTTGACCATCTTAGCCTTGGTCTTCGCTCTGTTCCTTCTGGACAGTTCCCCTTTTTACACCAATTGTGCCATGAAAAAAATTCCCTCAGCAATTTAAAGGATTTGCTCTTATTGAAAAATGAAAACTTATAAAACAAACAGTGTGAGGAGCCTCTATTCTGCTCTTTTCATTATTGAACTTCATATTTTTTCATCCTTGGTCTGTTGTGATCCTCTGGAGGTGTTATGCCCAATTTAGGGATTTTGAGATTAAAGAGGCAAAAGTGATAGCTAGTTCATGTCTGTAGTGCTGTGAAAGCTTATACCAGTCGAGCATCTGGATTTGTGTGTGTTAAAAACCCTTTTTCAGACTAATCAAGCGACATTTCACATTGGAGGGAGTAACATGCTGCTCCAGCTGTACAGCTGGTTTGAGCCCTGAATATTTTGGCTTTAAAATGACAATAGTCCAGAACCCAATAGTGAAAGGAGGATTTTTATAACCTATTTTTTAGAAGCAGATTGGAGGATGTGAAAGCCAACCTGGATGTTTTAAGGTTCAAACATCCACTAGGATAAAGATTTTGCAATTAGAACTAATTAATAATTTCCTTGGTTGGTAAACCAAAACCAAATCCTGCTCATACAGTTCAGATTGTGTAAAAAGAAAATATTGTTTGGAATTTACTCTCCAATGGGACTAATTATTCTATATTTCACCCATCACATTATAATCCTCTTCAGAGAAAAGAGAGAAGAAATGTTCTCATTAAATTCTGAAACAGGCATTTTTTTCTGACGAGTTGCTCTTTCTTTGAAGAGGCTAATATCCAATGATGGAAATCGTCAAGAATAAATAAAAAAGCTTTGTACAGAATGATTTACTTAAAATTACACTGTCAAAAAGCTTTTCATAATAATTAAAAAAATTCACAATGTTTGTGATGAAAACACTATTGAAACTGCAACCTGCTTACTCACCTGGTGGTATATTCACATTCTTACCTAATGAACACACTCTGTGTTTTGTTATTGTTAGGCTGCCTGGGAGAGTTGGTGTGGTAGCATTGATTCTTTCCTCAAAAATGGAAGTCTCAGCTGAGCAAATCAGTTCTATTCAGCAGTGAAACAAGAAAACTTTGCGTGCTCTCAAGGTTCCATTAATTCAAATGATTTTCTGGCCTGGGGACTAAAGGGTCCCTAGTAGACACACATGGTTTTACTCTCATTGTTTGCAGTAGGACCAGATGTTTTGGGTACTCTGTATTTGTGTCAGGGTGAAACTGGATGGGAATGTTCCCCTTGGTAGCTGTGTACACACAGTTCTGATTTCCCTGTGAGAGCAGTGTATTGTTGATATCCACAGGAGAATGGACTTCTTGGGTGAATATGAGTCACCTCTTACAGAGGACAGAGATCAGTTTAACACCTTCAAAATCAAATTTTTCTGGTACTGTGTCAATTCAAATGAGAATTCCCTTCAGAAGGTAGACATGGTCAAATGAGGCTCACGTGGACCATTACGAATCTGGACTTTTTCTCTCAAACAGTAATTTCATCATTCCTGGAAGCCCATCACATAAGTGTGCCTGATGAAATGCACCTCTTGACTGCCAGATTAAGAAATACCTTTTCCTCAGTTAAAGAATGTCTGTCCAAATGAAGAAAAGCAGATCCACACTTAGCATATCTATTTATATATATGAAACACTGTAATTTGGACCTGTATGATGTTCCTACCCGAGCACGTGGAAAAAACTTTCCTCTCATAACTAGAAAAAACTTGTCTTAGCTGGGAAGTAATTAATCTGGAGAAGTATAATCTGAAGTAGGGAATAGTTATGTACTCCTCCAGGTCTGCCAAAGTGTTACTGATGGGCAGAAAGTGTTCCAGAGTTCATATCCAATTTTGGTGGTACTGTGCTTTTAGGGTTATACCAGCTATATGAGGGCAGCTGGAAGATTAAAATGGGATTGTACCAGTTTGACATATGTTTTGTCCCCAAAACATATGTCAATGTTTTAAACATATATCCCTGCCCTGCTGCCACTGGCTCCTGCTATCTGCTCTCCCTCAGCTGCAGGACTTCTCATTCTACTCCCAGCCTCGTAGTTTGTCTCTCTGGGTACCAGGTCTGGATCCATGGACTGTTGCTGTGTCGTCTGTGAGTTGTTCTGTATTATAGCTAGTATTATCCATCAAAACTGGAATTACTGCTTTTTCTTTTGATCTACATCCCTCCTGAGGCTGACTTACTTTTCATGTAATTTTCTAATACAGCTACTATCTGATGTAAGTAAGGTATTAGAGCCTCTGGCATGCTGAGATTCTCTTGTTCAGACACTCGACTTGCTACATGGCCAACACAAGCTGTCAGCCAACTCCTAAAACAGTGTAAGGAAAGCACTGCATTGCCCTGGGAAAGTGGCATTCTTCTGTCTTAATTTTTAAAACTACACTGCACCTATTCTTTGTGCTGTTAAAAAAATGCTGCAGGTCATACCAGCAAAGAAGTATGTGTCCTGCAGCTAAGTCCACATGATTTTTTTTTTTAACACGCAAGTTCAGACATGGTTTTCAAGCATGATGAACAGAGAACAATGTCCTGTTTGTGTGGGTGTGTGCAGTGTCAAGCAGGCAAGGTTTAAGCAACTGCAGATTTTTGAATGGGAATCAAAAAAGGTCATTTGGAAATGGACAACATTTGCTCCTGCTCAGTTCGTGAATAAACATCTGGGATTCACAGAAGACACTAGAAAAAGATATTAAACTAGATTTTTGCTGGTTTCTTCCACATAAAAAGGAAGGCCAAGAATAAAAGTGGTAGCAGAGTAGGGAATTATGAAATTTTTGCTGTGTGCACTTAAGCTGCTTAAAAAAATTATGTTCTTTTTTTTTATTTTTTTTTCCCACTCAGAGCCTCAAAAATTGACTAGTTCTAATGAAAAGAAAAGATGGTGATGTTATACAGTAGTGGAAAACAAGCCAATTTGTTGAAAATTACTGTTGAAAAGTATTCTTCACTAATAGGTCACATTTATTCTCTTGAAACATTGTGCATTTTTTTAAACTCTTCTGAGGCTGTAGTGAATGTTTTTCATCTTTACAATAATGTTTTGGGGAATCACAGATAGCAGACATCTCAGAAGGGGAATGTAAGTACCTTCCTGAAGCAGTTTTTTACCATAATATACTTCTCTACCTATTTTCTCCCCTCTTTAGAAAATACAAAAAATAAAATTACTTGCTTTCAAGCTATAATAACTTAACAGTTTCTTCATTTACGCCCTTCAAGAAGGTATATATCATACTTACAGTTGTTTCATCTGCCTCTTTTCTGTTGATTCCCCTCATTTCAGAAAATGGACATAAATGAGAGTAGTTATTGATGTGAAGAATACCGACGCATTATTTTAACATATTTATTCCTCGTAAACATTCATTAGTTAAAATGGAATGCTTTTCTCAAAGCACTTCCCTGCGCATTCTTAAAACACAATTATCCAAATAGACTACTCCAAGAGCAGGCATTGCCTAGGCATTAATAACCTGGTAGCTGAAGGTTTGTTGGCTGTCTTACCAGAGTCATTCTCCCAGCTCCTCTTAGTTTGGGAAAGCAAATGTGCCTTGCAGCATGCCCTGGAGAATGAGAAAGTCAGATGATTACTGGCAATAGTTAGTCTTCAGAGGGGAAGCATGAAGTATTGTTCTGAGAACAAGACTAAACTTGGAACTACCAGTCCTGCCTCTGACTGTGATTCTTTCCAAGGTTTTGGAAAAACCACTTGATCTCTTCACCTCAGTTTCCTTATCTGTAAAACAGTTATAATATCAATCATTTTGCTGAGTAATTTTACAAGATGTTGGGGAAGTAATGCTTGGAAAACACTTTGATGATACAAAGTGCATTTTAATTGTGAGATTCAATACAAATAGCTCATAAGAATGGTGTTCTGCACTCTGTTACAAAGTAATTGGGACAGATTAAATGTTTAAGTTATACCACAGGACCTACAATTGTGTTTTTAGAGCAATCCACAACAGCATTTCCTTAAAAGAAAAGCTATAGAAAGTGGAAATGAAAAATGTCCCCACTGTTTCCTCGTGTTAAGAATGTTTCAATAGAAATGGTGAAGATTGTTCAGAATATTTTACTCAAAATGTCCACAGAGTGTTTCAGCTGAAAACAAGCTGGCAGCTCAGTGTGGAGAGTGGTACACAGCACGCAGTTGCCTCTGTGTAGGTCAGCAGCAGTCCTGCAGTTCGAGTGTCTTTCTGTTGTGTGACAAAATAGACACAGATCAGCTGGCAGCAAGTCTGAAGCAGGACAAAGCAGACCAGTCAATAGCAAAACATAGCACTGAAAGAAAGAGTTTTCTCAAAGACTGTAATTTAAACCAAAAAGCAATTTCAGCCATGACTGGAATGAAAGACCATTAATTTTTAGCCTTGTTCTTTAGATATGGGCTGCGACTGTGAATGATGAGGCTAGTTGAGGCAGGTCTATTGTCTGACCCTTATTCTAGAAACTCCCTTCTGGAGAAAAGGCTGTGAACAGCCATGTGAGTGATGGGCTAATTCCTAAGAAGGACGGGCTCCTAAAACTGAAATTGGGTAAACTGGAAGTACTAACTAAACACTGCCACTTAAAACAACTTAAGGCTAAAATACCATTTCCCTGTTTGACACAAAATATCTTCAGGCATCTGGAGCTCTGCTTCATTTCTTGTGCAGACTCCCTGTATCCTAGGGATATCCTAGTGCTGTGAAAACTTGTAGGGTGACTCTTGAGTTTGGTGATGGTCCCTCTGTGCCCCCCAAGGACTGCAAGGAATATGCTTGCGCCAGCAGCCAGAGCAGGTCCTCCTTTCCACACCCTCAAGGCAACCAGTACCACTTCCTATTTAAAATACAAATGGTTAGTCCCCTCTGGCATGACCTAAAACTCAGAGGAAACCTCAGGATGTGAATGTAGCAGATCTTGGATTCTCTTCAGCCTCAGAGTTTCCACCTGTCTCCATAACAGAAGCAAGCTCAAGAAAAACAACGTGGTGGGGAAAAAGGCTTCTCTATTTTTCCATGGAAGGGTAAAAAAAGAATGCAGGATACTGGGCTGAAAAAGGAGGAAAAAAATGCAAGTGTGGTGCTGTACCTAGTTTCTGGGACACACATAAAGGAAAGGATTTTTCTGGTTTTTGGTCTTCCATACAATTTTTGGGGGGGTTTGTTTGTTTGTTTGGGGTTTTTTTGCACTAAATCTCAATTAACTGAACTGTGTAAACCACAGTTGAGAGATGATGACTCTCAATTATGTTTCCAGGCAGCCGAGAGGATGAACTGTCTTGTAGGGCTTGCATCGTTTTTGCTGGCTCTTTCTCAGTTCATCTGCTATGTCAAGGTGCTGTTTTAAAGAGGTGAATTGTCTTCTCATTTTCCAGTAAAAAGGTATGAACTTGGACTAAACAAGGCAGGAAGATGGTAGCAGTACATGGTGGATGTGAGGTTTGAAACCTATGCTGAATCTGCAGTAGTCAATGAAGACATTGTGCACTAGAAGCAGCACCTTGTCCTGAGGCAGCAATTTGATGTATTTGCAAATCATGTTGCAGTTATAAGCCACAGTTGGCAATGACCCACTTTTTTATTGTACACAATGTTACTCAGTTGATTTGTACTAGTTGTGGAGCAAAATTTTGGCATTTCAAATAGCTGTAAATATTTATGAGTTAAATGCAATTTTTGCTAATATTTTAGCGCCATTATATGAAGAGATTATCCTCAAAGTGTGAGATGTTGTCGGCATTTTGCACAGGCACCAAGAGAGCTTTTGAATTCTTTTTCCTATTGAAAGGCATAATCTCAAGAATAATCTAAAAAGTGCTTAAAGTATGACAGAGCCCTTCTTATTATTTTTATATTTTTAAGGCCTGTTACATAAATACAGAAGGAAAATAGAAGATACCTGCATCCTGAAGTCCATTTTTTTATGATTTGAAAGTCCATCCTGGGGTCCTACTGTCTCTTCATGGAAAGGTGAAACATAAAAGGGAGATAAATTAGAGGGAAGTTGATGCAAAAAGCAAGAAATTTTCTCAGAGAAAACATATAAATAATTTGTTTTCTGAAATATCCTTAGAGGAAGGCTCCTCCTAACGAGTAATATAATATTACCTTACTTCTTAAGATGTCATTCATGTACTCAGGTAGGAAATCAGCTCTAAGCTTTTTATTTACAACACAATGTACAGGCAGATGCAGACTGATCTAAGTATACGTAAGTGTAAATGGAATAGGATCCTGCAGCCAAAAGGCCACAAATGCATCAGGTAGCCAAGGAGCATGCATGACTGTGGTCACAAATAAAATTGCACTGACTTGAGTATTCATTGATTTTTTGTTATCTATATGGTGGCAGAGCTTAGGAGGAACAATTGGCAATCATTGACTAGGCCCCACACAGTCATGGAACAAAAAATACAGTCCCTGAAGAGAGGGCAGTCTGTATAATAAGGGAATTGCTGGAATTGCTCATGAAACTAGGATGTAGCAAAATCTATTTGCAAAAGATATCAGAATCTATCCAATCCACTTAGAAATGTTTGTAAGAAATAATATTTCTGCCAGAAAGCTGACATAGAAGACTGATGTCTGTATCTTTTCCTGGTTGCTCTGAGGGAGAAGTTCCTGAATCCTCTGGTTGTTCTGACTGAACAGCTATTTATTTGACTGGGCTTTATTGGCTCCATCTGTGAACAGTAAGATCCACTGAGTCTTTCTAGTTTCACAGACCTTAAAAAGACAAAAGAAAAATATTCTGCCAAATAGAAGTAATCAACCTGGAATATATTCCCCCTCTTTTACAAGGATATCATAAACAATAGGAAGAAAGGGATAAATCAGTAAAATACAGGTGATTGTGATAGCTGAAATGATCCTTTACTGGCTGTTCATATAGTGAAGCAATGTGAAGAGATGGAGAGTTCAGAAAATCCGCTCATTAGGAAGTGAGAGAGGCCATTCTGTCTGAATATTTTTTGTCAATTATCATATAGTAATCTGATTTTTTTTTTTTGCTACATTTGTTCAGTTCACTGAACTGATTAAAAAGTCAATATTTTCAGGAATATAGCTATGGATTAAATATAGATGTGCACAGATAGGAGTAATTTCTTATGCCACTGAAAAAGATGTGTATAATGCGGTATAATAGAATGAAATTTGCATCTGATTTACAATCTCAGTATTACTAAATTTAAAACACCTTTTGAATTTCTTACAGTTTGTCAGCTATTTGCCCTTTTGGAGGTCAGGTGGGAGTTTTGCCATCGTTTGTAATAATGTAAATTATAATACAGTAAACTGGCTGTGATCTGCCCTTTTTAAAATGAATTTCATTCCATTGTTACTTAAAAAAAGGTAAGAAATACCTAAAGTAGGGATTTTTTTAAGCTTTCCTTCTTCCATGTTTGTACTGGACCATCTGTTCTGCCTATGGATGACTGAGATACTGAAATACTGAGGTGCTTGAACGCTCCAGGAGTGGATTATCCACTTCCTCGCTAGGAATCACAGGAGGTGTCACTATAAGGACTAAGGTATGTAGAAGTTGACTTACCCCTTCACTCCCGTGATTTCACACTTAAAGGCAGACAACTTCTAAGGGGTATTGTGAGAAAAAGAAAAAAAAAAAACCATCATTGCGTTTAATAGCTGACTACTTAGAAACAAAGATTAAAACATGATTAACTAAGACTCAGACATGATCAAGGTAGCACAGGTGAATCTCAACTCAGCTGTGGCCACCATCCCCAAGTGGACGCTATCTGTGGCGAGAGCAAGGCTGTATGACTTCTCTTACGATGCTGCTTTCATTGGAGGGAAGAAGGGGTAATCAGTAAAGAAGTTCATTAAAAGGCTCTGACCAAGACCCATGGTTTTCAGGGCTTTAGTTAAGAAAGGCAGGTAGTGTATTGAGAAGGACACCTCTGAGATGTTCAGCTTGAATCCAACATTGAGCTGCTTAGTTACAATAGTGTAATAATTTACTGTACTTTTTCCAAAAGTAATTTTATGAATCCCCAATCAAAAGCATGATGGTAATTTTCCAGCCTCGGAGCATGAAGCAAGCCCTCAAAGATGCAAGGAGTTCATTAAGCACACACAGAAATAGTGACTTTGTGCATTGCAGCCTCTCTTTATAAACAATTTCTACATAAATATGGTTAAAGGTAATGAGGAAAAAAATGCTTGGCTCTTCACAAAAAGCCAGTTTCAGGGTTGGAAGTCAGAGGAGAGAGCAACCTGTAAAGATGTAATGCTGTAATATTCGCTTTTCATTAAGCCAAGCCAAACAAGCCAAAAAGGGGGCACTTGCATGTTGTCTCCCTGGAGTCCGTAACTCCGTGCCTGAGATCTCCAAAGGGAGGGTTCACGTTAACCTCAGTTGTGTCATATTTAACTTGGCTCTCTTTGTAAATACCACACCTTTTATATTTCTGACTCTCCCTGTTTTAATACTGCTGGTTTGCTATGTGGAGATTTCTTGTCCTACTTGCGATTTCTCTGAAATATACATAGCTTATCCTCCTGTCTGCTGCTGAACTTCTAATCTGCAAACTCTCAGTAGGTGCTGATTGTGTACCATCATTTAGATGTTGCACGCAGGGGCATTACTGCGTGGTTTCCAGAGGGTGAATGGAAACGAGAGGCTTGAATCAATGCTGTGAGATCTCAACCTGTGAGGGAAAGCTCTAGGGCACCGCTTGTAATTCCCAGGGGGACTTTATATTCTGAAAAAGCAGTGAGAAGCCCTATGCTGTAGCCTGCTTGAGGGTTCCACTGCTGGATTCATATATACTCATTTTGATTTCTTAACCCCATGTGAAAAAAAAATGACTGTTGAAAAAAAGGGTTTCCTCAAAAACATGACCTTTGGTTTATTTTCCCAGCTGCAAAATACCTCAATTGTCCATCTCATTGCCTTTTACACCCCCCACCCTACTTTGTCCCATGACCGTGATGAGGTCCTAGAAATAACTAGGCTCTACTCAGCCCTAGTGAGGCCATTTCCTGAGTGCTGTGCCCAGTTCTGGACTCCTCAATAGAAGAGAGACACGGAGCTCTTGGAGTGAGTCCATCGGAGGGCAACGAAGATGATTAGGGGACTGGAGCATTGCCTTTATAAGGACAAACTGAGGGAGCTGGGCCTCACCCAATGTATATAAGCATCTGAAGGGAGGGTGTCAAGAGGACTGATCCAGGCTCTTCTTGGTGGTGTCAAGCAGTAGGACAAAGAGGCAAGGGGCAGAAACTGATGCACAGGAAGTTCCACCTGAATGTGAGGAAGAACTTCTTTACTGTGTGGGTGGCCGAGCACTGGAACAGATTGTCCAGAGAAGTTGCAGTCTCCCTCACTGGGAATATTCAAGAACTGCCTGGATGCAATCCTGTGCCATGCACTCGAGGGTGACCCTGCTGGAGCAGGGAGGTTGGGCCAGATGACCCACTGTGGTCTCTTTCAACCTTACCCATACTGTGATTTTGTGATAAGGAGTTTTGTAGAAGGTTGCTTCAGAAGAACTTGCACAGAAAGGCCCCTTTAAAGGGCCTCCTGCTTTCTCTGGCCTCCTTGGTTCTGGAATAGTTTGCTTAAACTTCTGATGGTCATATCTATAGCTGATCACATAAGAAATGCAAACTTACACCAAATGGCATTTTAACTTTACAGTCAAAACTTAACACTTTCAACCCAGTTGCAATACCATCTTCAGAAGTGATAGAATTTAAAAAAAAGTGGATATGAACATCTGTTAGAGACAGACTCTCTGCTGGTAATGCTTGAACGAATTTGCAAGAGGTTGGCACTGCATCCTCCAGTGTTCATTAAGACCATGGCGGGACCAGATACCTTCCTGCTGCCTCCTAGTAGTGATAGATGGACATGGACCTCTCTGGCATTCTATAGCCATTCTGGAAGGGAGTAAGAGTGGTGGAAACCTTCAAGCTAAAGTGATGCTTTGAATTTGTCCCAGAGAAACCTCTACCATCACAAATCATCATTCTGCCCAAAGTTAATTGTTTTATTTGGCTTTGGAGAAACTTGCCACATGTGTACATAGCATACCACTTTCTTCCCAAAGGGCAGATGTCTTGAAGAGGCTGCCAGGCCTCTCTAGCTGCTGGGATGCAGGGCATGAGACATGTAAAAAAACATTAGCTCCTTGCTGATCAAATGAGAAGTATTGCTTTATGCTGCTGCTTTTCTAGAGTTTTTGCTCTCAGGTTCCACTGCTGTTTGTCAGTGATTATAACAATAGTAGAATTTGCTTTTCATTTGTGCCGTCCAAAATTGTGAGGGCTGTGTCAATACAGGGGTGTTTGTGCCAGTGGTGTTTAGCAGCTTAGTTTACAGCTAGTCTTGCAAAGTCATTCACTGAGACTCTTGTCATGTTTTATTATTCAAAATCCTTTGAATAAGAGTGGTGGTGGTGGGGAAATAATTTATTATAGAAGTCCAGACAGTGAGATCTTTCAGCTGGGGCCATTGTCAAGAGTTTGTCAGTGTTCCTGCTTCATGGGCTTAGCAGTGACTCTTGTGGAAGGGTAGCTGCTCACCTGGTCCCAGACCATACGTGAGCTTTTAAATGTCACCATGTAACAAGTGACAAAGATGTCTTTTTCAGTGTAAATCGATGCAAAAGGTGTAACTCGTTATACCTCTTCCCTTTTTGAAGCTGCCTTACTGCTCCCACAGGCATACTGTTGGTGTTATGCAGCCATCTAGAGGGCCTGCCGCCTGTGTCAGCTTAACACTGTTGAACAGAAACCACAAAACTGTAGGAAAATACAAACTCTGCTGACCCTTAGTGGCCATAACTCAGCTGCAGTTCTGTGGGAAAGTTTTTACAAATTCAGGACTGCTGTTCTGGTGCAGTTATGCAGTGTGCTGTCATATTTTTTGAGGGCGAAAGGTACTGACTAACCTGTCAGGGAAAAAAGTTGGGGAAGCACTGTCAGCGGAGAAGAGGATCTGGGCACCAGAGAGGAGTAACCTAACCTCAATGTACCTAACCTAATTTTTTATTGATTTTAAGTGATTTTATGGCAGTTCCACAGAGCCAATGAAATTTGTACTTTTAAGGGCTATCACAACTGATACGGTAAACTGAAGGTGAGACATCCCCTGGCAATGAGAGACAGAAAGAAAAACTGGAAGCAAAAGGCAAAAATTACTAAAGACCACCATGTGGCTCTGATGGACAGATGTGATTGCTGGAGACATTAGGAGATGTATGTCTGGTTCAGATAGGGAAGACAGTTCCTTGTACTGACAAGACTGATAGCATTCCCATGCAGCATTACAGGCTTGGGCCAGAGTGCCTGAAAAGCGGCCCAGTAGAAAAAGACCTGGAAGTGCTGGTCGTCAGCTGGCTGAACATGAGCCCAGCAGTGTGCCCACGTGCCTAAGAAAGCCAATGGCATCCTGGCCTCTATCAGCAATAGTGTGCCAGCAGGACTAGGGAAGTGATTGTCCACCTGTACTGGCAAGGCTGCATCTTGAGTACTGTGTCCAGTTCCAGACCCCTCACTTCAACAAAGAGGTTGAGGTGCTGAAGCTGGTGAAGGGTCTGGAGAGTAAGTCCTATGAGGAGTGGCTGAGGCAGCTGGGGCTGTTTAGTCTGGAGAAAAGGAGGCTCAGGGAGACCTTATCTCTATAATGGCTCTATAATGACCCATAAGGAGGTCTTAGCAAGGTGGGAGCTGGCCTCTTCTTCCAGGCAACTAGTAATAGGACAAAAGGAAATGGCCTCAGCTGTGCCAGGGCAGGTTCACGTTGGACATCAGGAAGAATTTCTTAATGGAAAAAGTGGTTAAGCACTGGAACAGACTTCCCAGGAAGGTGGCGGAGTCACCATCCCCAAAAGTGTTCAAGAAATGACTGGGTGTGGCACGTAGTGCTATGGTTTAGTTGACATGGTGATATTCAGTCAAAGGTTGGACTTGATCATCTTGGAGGTCTTCTCCAACCTTAATAGTTCTATGATTCTTTGTTTCTATGCCTTGACCTGGAATGTTAGACAAAAGACTGGCTTTCAAAGACCTGGAAACAAAAATCTGAGGATGTAAATAACGCCTCAAACTGATTATGGGAGCTGAAATACTATTTTATAAGAGGTACTGAAAAATCTAGCAAGGTAACATCTGAAAGGATATAAAATATTTCCCCCATTTAAAAATAACATCACTGATATCAAAATCAGAGAAAGTTAAGAGTCACTGGGTGCCAGATCAAATGAGCATAGATTACCCAAACTTTTCGGGCTGGAAAATTAATGTCTGTTTAACACCAGGAGCAGTGAGATTTATTAGCTGTGTCTGCAGTGCCAGGAGGTGGGGACTCTTGCTAAAATGCAGGTTAACCCAGGAGGGAGTTGTCAGCACCAGCACTTCCAGCCCTATGTTCCTGCTTTGGTGGTACTGTTCAGGCCTGCTGATTTATCAAACTGTTTTATGGTAATTGTAAAACCAGTGTCCCTGCGTTAGTGTGCCTTGCACTCAGGCAAGGATGGCGGGGGAAGCCTGTGAGGGGCTGTAGGTGTGTGCACCCTGTAGTGTGTACACCCTGTAGGTGCCTGTGCACCTTGTAGGTGTATGTACCTTTGGGTGTGCGCACCCTATAGCTGTGTGTACGCCCTGTAGCCTGTGCTTGCACTCTACAGCTGTGCGCACACCCCACAGCAGCGCTCACCCCCTGCCGCCGGCAGGGCTGCGGTGCCGCCCGGCGGCCGGGAGCGGTGGAGCAGGGCCCGGGAGCGATGGAGCAGGGCCCGGGAGCGATGGAGCAGGGCCCGGGAGCGGTGGAGCAGGGCCTGGGAGCTCCGCCCTCCCTCGGCTGGGCGGGCGCAGCCCGTGAAGGGGCCGGGCGGGAGCGGAGCGGGGCGTGGGCCGCCCGTGCTATGGAGCGGCGGGAGTGGCCGGGCGCGGGGTCACTGCTCGCCGCGGGGCTGGAGCCTCGGCCCGAGGCCGCGGCTGCCGCTCCTACCCCTCCTGGCGGCGTAGCCCTCCTCAGGTAAAGGGGGGAGCGAGGTCCCTGCTCCACTCGCCTCAGTGCCGGATCGGCGAGAGCAGCCGGGCTCCGGCCCCGGTCCTGTTTGTGCCCCGAAGGTCTGGCCAGGTACGGGCTGTGCTGAGCCCTCGGACCCGGGGCCGCGGGGCCCGGTGCGGGCTGCCCCCCTTCTCGGTGCCCGCCCGTCCTCCGCGGGGAAACCTCCCCGGACCTCTCTTTGCCCGCAGGGAGGCGGCCCACGGGAGCAGCTCCCGAGCCGATGCTGCTGCCGGCCTGGGAATTATGGCTCTACGGGTTCCTCACCGTGGGCTCCCACCTCTACGCCTTCTACGAAGCGCACCAAGTGTCCCGAAGTAAGTGGGGGACGGGGTCGCGCTTGCTCCGGCGGTCCTTCCCGCCCGTAGGGAAGGCGAGTTTGTGCCCCGAAGGTCTGCACAAACAGGCGAGGCTGCTTAGCCTGAGTTCTGCTCTCTACTTATTTAGTTTTTTGGTTTCTACTTAGTTACTTTGCGAGAGACGCCTGTGCTCTTCCCAGCTGCCAGCCAGCCCTTTGCGAGGAAGCAGTAGGCAGGTGCCGCCTGGGTAGAGAGCTTTGTCCCAGGGCTTTCTTGCCTTTGAGTGCTAGGAACACCCATGGCAATTGTGTCCTGGCAGCTTCCTGCCAAGGAAAGGACGGGGAGACCTCTGAAGCTCAGCTACTCAAATGAGGAAAGTTCAGGCAAGTTGGGGTTGAATTGTCTTGTTTTTCCTGGCTAGTCACCTGCAGCCTGTTGCAGGTGGGTGGTTAAGAAGCATCCATGCCTTGTGACGGTGCTTTCCAGGGTCTGAACCTGGTGAGGCCTCAGGACAGGTGGGTGCTCCCTGCTTGGAACTCTGAGCTCCTCTGCTGGGTTCTGCTTGGAGCAATGGTTGGGTTGTCTGTGCAGCCTTGTTTCCAGACACTTGCTTGTGCCTTGTGTTACCTCTTGGTGGTAGCTGCTGTGGAGACTTGGTTTGGATTCAGTGGAGTTGTGTAGTGCAGAGCTTGTGTGTGAGTGAATTGTATAAGTGGGTCCGTAGGTGGGGTTTTAGATGATTTAAATACAATTTATAGATAAAAAGAAGAAATGTTTGTACCATGTTGGTATTCTAATGGAAATGAAGGTGGTATTATAAAAGTATAACAAGCTAGAGAGGCTCATTAGGAAAATATGTATTGCATCGTGTTAGCCTTTAATCAGCAAGGTGTTCTACACTAATGACCCAGCTGTCTCTTAAAAGAGCTCAAGGGAAGGAGCGCCAGAAGGGCACTTGGAGAGCAGTGGAGGAAGTGTTAGGTAACTAGCTACAGGGCTGTCCACTTCTGTGTACAGCAAGTCTTCTGCAGAGGTGGCAGAATGTGATGGCAGCAGGTTCTGTAGGTGGCATCTCTGAGTGGCTTTTGTCTGCTCTGGCTCTACTGGCCACTCTCAGGTCTGTGCGTCTGCTCTGGTGGGAGAAACCAGGTAGTTCTGAAAAAGGGGAATTGAGGGCTAGTGCTGGTTTTATGCAGTAGAAGGTGGGTCGCTGTGTGCTACTATGCCTATTGGAAGGGGGAATCAAAGCACAGGTTCTGGGAGTTTGCTTTGCCATTGCTGTGGGGCAGAGCTGTGGCCTGGTTGGGCAGCTCAGCTGGTGATATGCCCCTCCCTGGATCTGGGTATCCCCATTGGTGGAGACAACATGGGAATGTGTTGCTCTTGAGCATCAGAGGACCCATCCCTGACTCTCTCTGCTCTGGCTGCTGTGTCCTTAGCAAAGGTTTCCTCTTCCCTGCAGAATATGAAGCTGTGATGGACAGAATGTTTGGGCTGGACCCAGGAACTCTCTTTTGGGGCCTCAAAAAGGTAGGAGGGGTGACAGGTACCAGCATCTCTAATTTTGAGGCAATAATACGAACGTTGTGTCTCCACACCCATTGCACATCCAAACTTCTGATTTAGCTTCAGAAGTTTGTGGTAACTTGCAGATTTGGATATTCGTAGTTAATTTTAGACTCTTTCTGGTGAGGTAAAGGGTTTGGCTGGGTGTGTCTAGATCCAAGAATCATAACCGAAGTTTTGTTGCTTTTCTTGATCCCTGACTTAAGTGTCTATCCTTTGCTACATCCCTTAATAACCCTCTGTTTTACTGTTTGGCCTTAAAAGCTTTGATCACCCTTGATACTTCCTGAAGCCTTTCCCCCCTTTTTTTCTGTCACTGGGTGATTTGAATAATGCATAACATCAGTGAGCATATCATTCTCTTGGTTGGCCTGTAGTCCAGGATAGAGTAAACAGATTTTTGAGTGAAAAGGTCTTAAAGAAATGTGGTTGGTATTAAAAAAAAGAAACTAATAAGAAAACAAAAAAAAAACACAACTGAACACACCCCCACCCCCTTGCTTGCATTTCTTCAAAAGTGTGTGAGGTCAAAAGAAACTAATGTAACTAATATTGAGGATTACTTGTGCAAGATCAGGAAGTGTTTTGGTGTTTAGGCCTGCCATCACTGCTGGTAAGGGAAGCCATGCTTCAAGAAAGCTGTAAAGCAATTCTTGAACTTCTAGTGAGGCTCTACAGAGAGGGCTATCTGACAGAGGGCTATCCTCTTACCTAATTTAGGTAAAAACCTCATGCCACAGGAAACTCCGGATGACCTGACTCCGCCTGATTGCAATTAGGCATTGTTGAAACAGGGAGTTAAACTTTTCTTCCAGGAAAATGCCTTTTCATTTAAGTTCTAGATTTTTCAAGGCAGAGCAGAGTTGCATTCCTAATCCCTCCCTTCTTCAGCACTAGTGTTTAGGAGGGGTTTAGGAGTCACAACATTGTCTAAAGCTCTTTTTTTCTTGAACTTTGCACCTTTGGAAATCCAAATGGTGCTGAGTTCACTGCTTTACTCAATCCAACTGGATTGCTGAAATGATGTTCCTCAGACGTAGAGTTGCTGGGTAAAACACACCCAATGTGTTACAGAGGTGTTCCCTTGTCCTGTAAGAACATGCATTTATGGGCAGATACACGCTGTGACCAATTCCTTTCATGCCACAGGATCCCATGGACTTTGAATGGAGCTACTGGATCGAATGGGGAAGGGAACGTATACTGTGGCTTCTGGCTGGTCACCTGCTGGTATCACAAGTGTCCAGGCTCCTGGTGGAGAAGGTATGCATGGATTTTTTTCACAGCAGGGAGTTTCTGTGACTTTCAGTTTACTCTGGACATGGGAAGCTTGGCACTGAGGCCACTGAATGTAGTAAATCCCACTCTGTGGGGTGAATCGTGTGAGTGGGTCTGTAGCAATCCGTAGGTTGAGATTGTGTAGGTCTCAGTGTTTGGAGACTTCAGCTGCCAGCCTGTGAAAGCCTCTGCCTTGTTGTGAACCATTGAACAGTGTCATTTGACTTGTAGATGAAAGAAGGGTGTAGTTTTTCCTTTCCAAAACTGTAAAGTGATGGCTGCTTGGGTTTTGGCATGATTGCTAGGTGGTTGCATGATTGTGAGAAATGATCTGTGGGGTGTCACACCTACTAGTTTGGGGAAGGAAAGGAAGGAGTTATGTTCTCCTGCAAATTAGGGAGACTCTGGATTTCACATGATGCTATTACAGGAACACCTTCCCCTTCACCTTTATGGATACTGTTGGGTTTTTGCGTATTTTCAAATGTGTTCTTAACCTTGTTGATTGTATTTATCTCTACTGTAGACCCTGTGCAGGACTGCACAAGTACTGAGTGCTTTTTTTTCTTTCGGAATAACTAAAGGTTGTTAATTTTTCTTTTTCTGACAGTATAAACCATGGTGCTTGATGGTTTATGGAATGGCTGCCTGCTGGTTGTTACTGGGAATCAAGGGCTTTGCTGTCATTTTGTTACATGCAGCTGTTTCCTTTGCTGTGGCTCAGTTTCAGCTGTCACTCCTGACGTGGTTGTGCTCCCTTATCTTGCTGTCCACTTTACGCATACCAACTGTGGAAGAAACCAAGGTAATGTGAGGAGGACTAATTAAGCATCAAATTAATTATGGTTGCGGTTGTCTGTAATAGCATCTACCTTTATGACAGCATATTGTCCCTTCAGTTGATGTAAGCAGAGTTTGGTTTGAAAAACCTCAGACAGTAGAGCTGCAGTGACTCGTGCTGGAGCTTCTCCAGTTAGAAAAGGTATATTTCTTGATCGTGGTGGCCAGTGCATTGAGATAGAAATATGTACCTTAACGTGTAACTGGTATTCAGTAGAACTGGAATATGATAGTACTTTACTAGCGCTCTGTTAAAGACATTTCATATTCTTTGGAACTCTAATCATACCAATTTGAGGTGCTGCTTTTCAGGGTTGTATCTGGGAGTTGCTCAGTCAGACCTGCCTGTACCTTACTGGTGACTGTGGACTTCTTCAGGGAGGGAGACTGTTCCTCTGACACTTTGATTTGTACCAGATGAGTTACTTGCTCACAACTGGTTGATGCGAACTCAGTTTTGCTCTTTCTCTTGGTAGTACAGATTTTGGAAACACTGTTGCTCAGTTCTGAGGAATGTCCTTGTTGCATTTACTTGGACCAAGGGGAGAAATGGGCATCTGTAATAATGTTTGTTTCCAGATGTTTGGGGAAGGGGAGACAAGTGTGTAGGGTCTCTTTATGTGATGTAGTCAGGTTTGTGCCTTGCCCTGAGGAGGAAAAGGCCCACTGCAATACAGTGTAATCAACCAAACTACATTTGCTGATGTTTCCAAGTTTATGATGATATGTGTCTGTTGTTGGAAACAAGTGTGACAGTAAGTGTCAAAAAGTCAAGGGCTCAGTAACATTTTTTCAGCCTTAAGCTTTCTTAAGAGTGGCTGATTCTTTTCCGATCTAGCATCAGCCCTAGCAGTCCCTTGGCTGTCAGTAGTGTTGTCAACTGATTTGAATATGGTATTACTGGACCAAATCTGAGGGAGGTAATGACATTTCTGTAAGAAAAGCTCTCCTGCTGTCATAGTTCTTCACAGCCTAATCTGTTTCTGAAATCAATTTGTCTCTTTATGTTGGCTGCAGTATCTGTGGAGGACCTTTCTCCTTCAACAGCCAGTGTTTGTTCATGTGTTTGATGCTGTTCACTTCAGATTCTCATTCCAGCTGCTGTTGGCTTTAAATGCTTCTTGCTGATGCTGACCCCAAAAGTTAGGATCTGAGAGGACATCACTGTTTTGCCATACAGAAAATACAGCATTGCACCATCATGATCTGGCTTTCTGTCTTGCAGAGGGAGTGGTACGACACTGAAAATGAGTATTATCTGCTGCTCTTCACTGTGTCAGTCCGCTGCCTCTTCTGCACTAGCTTCAGCCTGGAGTACTGCTGGCATGGACCTACCCAGAAGTCATCCCACTCATTCCCATGGATGCTGGCCTATGTGTTTTATTATCCCACGTTCCACAATGGACCCCTTATGAATTTTGATGAATTCAGTAAGCAGGTAACAGTGGTTGTTGTTTGGGTGTCTAAAGCTATCTTCTACAAAATTTTGAAATCATTGAACAATATTGTAGGAATGTGACAATTTTGATTGCATCATTGGCAGTTTGGCGATGTTCTGTATATCAAATTTTAAGGCAAACCTTCCTGCCCAAGTTCTTCACTGCACAGGATGTTTTTGTCTGACATAAGATTCATCCCTTCAATCAGGGAGCCAGTGATGTGCTTTGTTACGTTTGGAAAGTGTTCATAATTTTAGCATGCAGCTGCTGGCCTTGATTTTTTTTCTTCTCCGTCAGGTGGAATAAAGTAATGTTTTCAGGATAAACTTGCTATTAACTCTGAAACAGATTTCAGAGTCACAGAAAACTGATAGTTGGCATTGGAAATTCCTGAAGGCGCCAGTTTCCCCTCATATTGAAGTGAAAACATGATTGTTTGCTTGGAGCACTTTGCTTCAACTAGGAAGCTTGTGTAAGACTTACCAATCTTAACAAATGCTTTTCCTAGTCCCTTGCAGGCTGCTTTTCAAGCCTGCTTCTATGTGGCAGCGGAAAACTCCGTATTTTCTTTCTTTATTGCTTTCCATATTAGTTGGAAAAGGGTTTCAAAGTTTGCAGTGCCCAGCAGTTGATTCAAAGTGCACGATACAGAGTGTGTTTATTGCTGCTATTTGAGAAGACCACTCGTAGAACCCTTTAAATGAAGCTGAGACTGAGATGAGGGTTCCTGCTGAACACACTGGAAAGTGGAAGTTCTGGAGTTGGAGACAGTGAAACTGCTGTATGTCCCAAAGAGTGTACTACCAGTTCTGACAATTGGTATCCACTGCTAGGCAAAAATGAGGTACTGACACTTGATCAGTGGCCTTGCTGAATTTCTGGCTTGAAGCAAGTCATAGCAGTTCTAGTCATGGGGTTGGAGGCTTGTTGTGCAAATCCCTGTGATAAAATGGTGGTCTCCGAGCTTTCATCTGCTTGGTACAAACAAACCCTCCAAAAGAGTGTGCATGTTGGCTGTACTACATGCCTGTGATTGAGGGTCCATGGAGATGAGTTAGTTACTTCTCTTGTATGTGCGTTTTTGGTGGCCAGTTAGAGACTGGAGAAGGAAATGTTGCACACAGTAATAGGTATACAAAATGACTATTTTTAGGCAATCCTATGTTTCTGTTGTTTGATCCTATTCTCTTTTCTTGCAGAAAGAAGGTGCAATAATAATATGCCAATGTGTTTACTGTAGTTCAGCAGTGTAAGAGTTTGGGGCATCTTGAGAAGCATGTCAACTGCAAACCTTGTCTTACCTAGTATTTAACTTGCACTTCCACTTGCTCATCATGTCATGTAGGTCTTGGGCAGTGCAACAGGGGAAAAATTAAGAACTGTCTTCAAGTAATCAATTCCCTGGAGTTGTTAAAGTTGGAGGTATTTAAAGAGCAAGCAGTCATGGTCTCTCTGTTTGAAAGGGCTGCTGCTTGGAAAACCTTCATAGCTGTGGTTTCTTTAATCTCTTTAGATTATCTATAGAGGTTGATCAAATTACAGGAGTTTAGGTCTTGTGTCTGGATTCTGTTCAGGTTAACAGCACTTGACCTTTCCTACAACAGTTTGGTGCAGTGTATTTGTGTTTGGCTTCTTGTTGGTTTCTATGGCTTACTGAGTTTGAGACTGGAGAGGCTGGTTTTTCTCAAGAATATGTTTGGAGGAATTTCCAAATGGTGTAGTCAAAAAGTTCTCAGGATGAGTATTTTGATTAAAACAGTCAGTTATGTGATGGGTAACCTCTTTGCGTTTTTTCTGCAGATGAGGAGACAAGAAGCTTTCAGTGTGAAGAGTAATCTCAGCATCTTAATCGTGGGCATAATTCGTATTTTCTTTTGGTGGTGCTTGGCTGAGCTGATGATTCATCTCATGTATATCCATGCTCTCTACAGTAGTGCTCTGCCTTTGGAATCTGCATCATACTGGGCCTTGGGTGAGTATAGACACAATAGCAGAAATCTTCCTTCTCTCCCACTTCAAGATCCTCAGTTATTTCTCTTTTATGTCTGTCTGTAGATGCTTATGAATAGCACATTATAGCCAGCCACTGCCAGAGAGGTGCTCTACAGACTCATAATATAACATGTAGGCTCTCTATAAGCTTAGTTGAATGTTACTGAGCTGCTTCCTAAATTAAAAATGTTCTATACTTTTTTCAGTCTAAAGTATGTCTAAACTGTGGTCTAAAGTGTTTCTCCTCCTTGAGTCATAGAAGTGGACACTTAAAAGAGTTTTTTTTTAGTGTGGGGATGGAGGAGGGGAGATGTTAATTATTATTGATCTCCCTCTGATTGATGTTTCTAGTTTGTATTCATGTTGAAAAGTAAAAATGACAGAACTCATGAAACTAGTAGAGGGAAGGACTTGGAAATACAGTGACCTGGAAGTAGCAGTCAGTACCTTGCAGTTATGTTTTCCTGCTTGGATTCCCCCACTTCTGCCCTTGCTCAGTCTCCCTGGTATTTCAGTAAAATGCCCAACTGTGAGGAAAAAGTGCTGATAAATGCAGCATAATCCAGCAAGAGCTTTGGGTGATGGTATGTAAATAACTGTTATATGTAGTCCATTTGATTCCTACCCCCCTTCCCTTCCCAGCTATGTGTATCACCAGGTAGGAGGAACAAAAGAAACTCCAGACCTTAAAACTGGGTTCTGAAAAAGCCTTCGTGATTCCTGAATTGAAGGAGGTGTCTCTTACACCAGGGATATTACACCATAATATACACTCTGGTGTGGTCCTGTCCAGCATTTGTTGAAGATTACCTATGAAGTGTGTGTTGGAGGATACCTGTGCATTGGACTCTGGTCAGCAGAGGGCAACGTGTGCACTCTGTGCTTATCTGTAGGTGCATAAATAAACAATATATATTTCAGTATGATTTTTATATCTAAAAAAGGGCAAGGGCAAATGGAGAGCAAGAAAGTGAGAGGTTTGCCTCTGTGGTTCATTGTTTGTTCTATTCCTTACTCATTCACTGTTTAGAAAGTGGATTCTGAGTTTTTCTGATGTAAGTGTCAATTCATTGATGAATTAAATCTGTTCACTCCTGGTGTTTGTGTATGTGACAAAAAGCTGGCCACTTGATAAGGCAGGCAAGGCTACTGAGCTAGGCATGAAATATTCCAGCTGTGATGCTACTGGTGGATTCCTCCCTCCTTTCAAGACTACCAATGTTGATTTTAAAGGGGAGCTGAGGGTGAGTTACTTCACAGACAACATTGTAGGCTGTATATTTATTTGATGAAAAAAAGTATGTAATCCTGAAAATTAAAATGCATTTTGAACAGATGATTAGAAAAGGTGAAAATACCTCAAAGCAACAGATGGTGAAAGCCAGTATTAAAGCAAGTTTGGACTGAAAAGCTGTCTGACTTCAAGTCAAATGACTATATTTTAATGAGTTGCCTGTGGAGACCCTGCTTTTAGGAGAGATGTATTCCAAATGTAACCATACTCACTGAGATTCCTCTTCATATTGAAAGCAGCTGTTTAAAATATACTACAGATGAGATTTTGAAGCAGAAGCTGGTCACTAAAAGTGTTTTTTCTGCGTGTTTATCACAGTGGTGGGTTGACCTTGGCTGGATGCCAGATGCCCATCCAACTGCTCGATCACTGCCTTTCCCAGCCATAAAGGGGAGAGAAAGATGGAAGACAACTCGTAGATTGGGATAAGACAGTTTATTAAAGCAAAAGCTTGTGCATCCAAAAGCAAAGTGAAAAATGACAAGGTTTATTCTCTACTTCCCAGTCAGCAGCGATGTCTGGCCACCTTCCCGAGACGCAGGGCTTCAGCACGCACAAGGGTTTCTTAGCAGGCAGCCATTGGAGACAGTGAATGCCCCACCTCCCCACCCCAGCCTCTGTATCTGAGTTGGTGTCATAGGGTATGGAATATCCCCTTGGCTAGCCTGGGTCAGCTGGCCTACCTGTGTTCTCTCCCAGAAGGAATGCCCCAGCACCGGTGCTGTGCTCAGGAGTAGCCAAAAAACTGGTGTGCCATCAACACCCCTCCAGGCCACTAAAGCACAGCACCGTGAGGGCTGCCATGGGGGAAACAAACTCCATCCCAGACCCAACACAATGACAATGGTTATAGAGGACTCCTTAGACTACAACCAGTTGTAGGCCACTGTTGTGACTTGCTTTAGGGAACCACCAATATATGAGTAATAAGGGTACTAGTAATACTTTAAATCTTACTGGACCCTTATGGATCTTACCATGCTTCTACACCAGTTCTTGTACAGAGCCAAACACCTCTGTTATTTTGCATTCTGTTTTATTAAAACCAGTTACATCAGGTAACTGAGCCTTGAGACCAAGGAAGCATCCTGCTCTTGACTCAGGAGGATTAACCACATGCTATATAAGCCTTTCTGCACTAATGGGTTTTGTTAATTCTGTAGTTTATATTTAACTACAGCAGCTTCAAAGAAGCACAGAGCATCTACCCTTACCACAATGCCTGGCTGCTGTGATAGTCTGGTAAACTTAGGAGAAAGACTGTGAGACTGTTCTGCAATTACCTGTAATCAGGGAGGTTATATGTGCTCCTCCATTTTTCTTCCAGGATGACTTTGAACAATGGGCAATAAATGCCAGTAGCGCAGGTAAAGACAACAGTGTTGTGAGATTTTACTCTCAGCATCCAAGGGTAATGTCAGTCGACACCTCGTGAGTGTGAAGCTATAGTTGTGATCTACATCATTGTGTGGTGTTCCTGTGAGGTGAGACAGCAAAGAAATAAAAGACCCCACAAACCCTAAACTAAACCCGGACTGACTTATAGTTTTTGTTTAAAAATGCTAATGTACAACATTGTCATTAATGTCTGTGTAAAGCAAAAATGCTAAAGTGACCTAAAGTAATATTGTTGAGGGCACACAGGTATAAAATTAAGAAAAAAAATAATAGCTGGGAGAATGTTAATTACCCAGCAGTAAGAGAAATATTTTCTCTTGTGTGAATGGAATTATAGGCACATGAGTTTATACAAGCAGCAACATACCAAAGTGGTGCATATATGGTTTTGATGCCTGTGTATTTTACTGTAAAAAGGGTGCAAACTGTCTTCAATGTTACTGTTCATGTGCATTAGCTACTGTTAATATAATTTTTTTTGTTTGTGTTTTTTTTTTTTTTTCCGATTTGGTGGGGTTTTTTTTGTTTGTTTTGTTCTGTGTGAGCAGGTCGAAGTCAGAGCAGAGGAGAGCTTTCTCCCTCTCTACAGGAAATTACCTTCTGTCCCAAATAACCCAACTGGGTTTTTTGTTTGGTGTCCCTTGAGACACATATTACTGTACTGTCTTAAAGGCACAGAGGATATTGTAGCCTTGCTTCACCTTTTGCTTCTCAAATGAGTATCCTTCAGTCTCTTCACTGGCTATGTAATCTGGATAGATGAAGCCTATCTCTTGAGTAAATAATGATGTGTGTTGTGGTTTAGGAATGGTATTCTCCACTTTAGTACTCCCATTAAAACAATGTGCTGCTTTCCCTCTCCAGTTGGAGATCCAAAAGGCAAAGATCATAGGTTAAGAACAATTTACTAGAAATGGCAATGGAATAAAAAAATGAACAGTATTAATATCACAATATTAATAACAAAAGTGTACAAAAGAGATAGTGCGAAGCTCAACCCCCATCCATGCCACTCCAACTTCTCCATTTGGCTGCAGAACAGCATTACTCCACTGCTCCATCCACCGCACTTGCTCAAGCAGAAGGACCCCCTTCTCCTCGGAAGTGAGAGTCCCTTTCCCCACCCCTGGCACTGACCTGAGGTGGTATAGAATAACTTCGTCTTAGCCATGTCCCCTCCTTGCTACTGCAGAAATTAACCCTGTTCTCTCCCAGACCAGGACATGTGGCACATGCTTTCCAGTACTCTTGTGGTACTGTGGATGGAAACACTGCTGTCACTGAAGTATCTGTGCAGTCTCTTTAATTGCTGCTTTATGCAGGTTATATTCGTAACTGGCATGTTTCAAAGCAATTAACTGAGTGATAAGAGCGTTGGGAATTGGGAACAGCTTTGGGAAGAGTGGAGACAGTGTATGTTAAGTTGTCTAAAGGTAGGACCTTCACTTCTCTCCCAGTGACTCCTGTTTTCCTGGATTACTATTGTCCCTGTGTTAACTTGTGCCTGGCAGTTGCCAGTAAAGACGGCTTCTGTGCCTTCCCTGTGGATCAGTATGCTATGGATGTACATAGTCACCAACCTGCCCTGAGAGAGTGCAGGTTGCATCCCTCTGTGCATCAATCCTTTAATGGGTAGAAAGCGTCTTGTTGCCCTATGCCTCTTGGATTTTAGGGGGTTTAAATGAAAAATGGTTGGAGTCCTAACTGGAGGGTCCTCTGAAAAACAGCAGCTTTCTTAAAGCTGTTCTTCATGTTATGTAGAGGAACTTCTCTACTAGGAGAGAAAATGGACATTCATTATTTAAGCTCTTCTGCTAGAAAGTATGAAGTCTACTGTTAAATTTTTTTTCCACATTGAAGACGTTTTGCTGGCTTTCTGACCTTGATATTAGAAAAAACTTGTTGCAGCCACATCTTACATGGACTAAATACAATAAGAAAATACTATGGATCTGTTTTCAGAGTATCCCCTCCACTACTCAATACCAAAATCCCCACATGCCAAACAGATGTCAGAATTTCTTCTATCACATATTCTTCCTCATGTTTAAATTATTTCCTTCAGCATTCTGCACATAATTCTTTAAACTTGCATGTTTATATTGCAGCAAACTGTGGCCATAGTACTGGAGACCTTATGCCACGTGCATTAACAAAAAGCTGTATTACATGGGTCTGAAAACAGTGTCATTTCAAACTGAGTATGCAGGTGTGTTCTGCTTCCTCAGTGGCAAGGAATGTGTTTGGTAGCAAGAATAATGATGTCAGTCTTTGGTATGGAGGAAGAGGAGGTGGTGAGAGCTGAGTTTGAGTAGAGGAGCTTTTTGATTTCCCAGTGCTAAGTCTTTTGGGTAGCTTGAGATATAAATGGTTTTCAGTCATCATCCACAGCTCTTTAGTCTTCTCTGTATAGGGCAGTGGGAATCTTGTCTGGATGTTGGGGAAGGCATTCAACCATATCCTCCAGATAGTATGAGATGGAGAACACAAAATCCATGTGAAATCTCACACTTGTTTCTTCAGTGACTCCTGTATTGTCCTGTGCATTCCTTCAATGCAGTGGGGTCCAATGGTGTACCTCTCTTTTCCAGCAGAAGATATTACTGCTCCCCAAGACCCCCACCAGACATGATAAGCACCTGATAGCACAGTACTAAGGGTTACTCATAGGCTGGGCCTTGGTGCTCTCCTTGGAGTGCCTCATTTTTAAGAACTGCTGTTCGTAATGCCCCTGTCATTGCAGCGAACCTTGGTTTCAAATCGTTCTCAGCAAAGCTGATCTTCTGTGCTAGGAATTAGATAAAAAGCCAGGTGATACCAGGCAATGTAGCTTTCCAGAAACCAAATGCGAAGTCCCACGCTTGGAACAGAATAAGGAATACGATGCGGCTGTATCCAAATGTGTGCCTGTTTGCCAAATCTCTCTGTCCCTTCAGTTTGTGGAAGGGATGTTAATGCCTCAACACAGAGTTAATTTAAAAATGTCAGCTGTGCAAGCACAGAACTGCTATTTATTGGTCCCAGGAAGCCATTGTTTGGAGAATGTGAGCGTTTTCCAGAATTCACAAATCACTGTGTCTATGTTCACAAATATTTGTCTGTGGATAGTTAGCTATTGACATATTGAGCAATATTTGGGCATTTGTGCTTTTTTAATGCTGAGCATCAAATGCAATGTTTGTAGCAATTCCATGATTTTCTGTCAGTGCTGCATCTCATTCTGGTAGCATCAGTCAGATTGTCTGAAAGAATGGCGTGCTTTCAGAATTAAAAATGACACAGCAGGAAGACCTGTATGCCATATTAATGGAAACCATGATAGATCATTCTTCTCAGTTTTTAAAGTTAATTTGGATTAATTTGCTGCCTTTACATTTTACACTGTAAAATGAAGATTTGCAGGCACCAAGAATAAAAGCCACCATGAATTCCAGCAGTCCAGTATCCTGGTGAACTGCAGCATACCAGAGGAATAGCTACACTAGACCAGATCAGAAGTGGTTCTGTTCTACTGAGTAATATTGGATACAGTATGTAATAAAGCCAGGGAAAAGAAAAAAGAGTAAAAGACAGGTAGATTGGTGATCCTTTTCAATATATGTTCTTCAGGCTTCTGTAGCAGAATGACAAATCTACTGACATATAATGGGGAGCTCAATAGCATTAGCGGAAAGAGCTTAAATTGAAACAAGTGATTTTTTTTCCTTCACTATAACAATGTAGACTATAAATGGTAAAATTCACTCTGCTGGGGTACATTGTATTATATAGAAACCGAAATGAATGTTGTATGTCGCTAGTTCATTTCTTTGTGAAGTTTGATTCTGATAAGGCAGATATTGGAAAACACTGCCTATATTTCCCTTATGAGGTTTCACATTTATCCTGTGATGGTGATTCAACACCATCTACTCATCTCTGCTCATCTGAGCAGAGCTTCATGTGCGTCTTGCAAGGTATAGGGAATGATGAAAGCCAGAATTCTGCATGAAAATGTGTGGTTTAATACAATTGTTGCACTGGATTAGTCCAGGGTATTAATAGATAGCTCTATATCTGAAAATATATTTGACTAGGAATCTAGGTGTGTGATGCATAGAAATACATCTGAGATGTACACATGTATTATAGAATGTTGTGAATGGTCTGTGGGTTTAATGTATTGGTCTTAACCATGTGCTGATTTTTTGTTCTAATGAAGTTTGCACAAGTTAGTGTCAATTAACTATCACAGTTTTAACTATTAACTAGGCTCTAGTACTTCAAAAAGGTATTTTCATATGAGTGCTCTGTAAGTCAGTCTAGAATATGATCTGTTCAAGATGGAGCCAAGTAGTTTAATCTGTAAGTGCTTATTCCATGTTTTAATTAGTTAGAAGAAAACATGTTACATGAGTTCCTCCTTGGAACTGAGACCTAGTTGTGTAGTCTTTGTAGGTTGGATGTAGGGTGCTAGTTTTCATGTGTTTGCAGTTTTTTCTGATAAACCCATAGATAGAAAATGGATTTCTGAGTTCATTTTAAGAAGCATGCAGTGTTTTGCTATTAAAATGAGGTGTCTGTGCACTATGAAATACTAAGAGTGATCTGAGACTTCTTTCATCCTGCAAGATTATAGGGAGAAAATGATAAAATATTTGGCATCTTGATATCTGTTTTGAAAACTGGAAATATGAACATAAACCAGAAGTCTTAGTCAGTTTTTATTTTCTAAAATATTGAGTAGTTAATTGTTTTAGAGGAAGAAGTGTGTGTCTGGGAAAATAATTTTTTTTCTAATCTTTCCTGCAGGAGAAACTTCCAGATAGTATTGTTAATTAACCTACTTCTATGACTACCTTTTTTACTTGTGTGTTGTGGCTTAACTCCAGACAGAAACTGAGTACCACACTGGTGCTCACTCCTTTTGCGGTTGGATGGGAAGACAATTGGAAGGATAAAACTGAGAAAACTTATGGGCTGAGCAGTTTAATAGATAAAGCAAAAGCTGAATGTGCAAGCAAAGCAAAACAAGGAACTAATTCACTGCTTCTGTGGGCAAACAGGTGTTCAGCCATCTTCAGGAAAGCAGGGCTCCACCATGCACCATGGTTACTTTGGAAGACAAATGCCACCACCACGAACATCCCCTCTTTCTTCTTCCCTCAGCTTTATATGCTAAGCATGAGCATATGGTATGGAGTATCCCTTGGGTCAGTTTATGTCGTCTGTCATGGCTGTGTCCCCTCCCAAATCCTTGTGCCCTACCAGCCTCCTTGCTGGTGGGATGAGGAGCAGAAAAGGCCTTGACTCACTAAGCCCTGCTGACCCTGTGTTTTCATCAACTCATGTTCAACTTCATGTTCAGCACAAGTTCAAAACACAGCCCCATACTGGCCACTGTGAAGAAATACACCTTCCACTAGACCGGGTTTCTCAGAGCCCTTGGGAATATTCAATGTAGGTGTCTTTAAGGCATGTGTGTGCTTGAAAAACCTTCTGGTTTTCCTTAACCAGGAAGAACTGTCTGTCCCTTGACATCTCAGTTTAGTCTTGTGGAAGTAATTTCATTCTGGGATCTTTATGTCCATTCAGCTTTGTCTAAAAATAAGCACTTAGCCTCCGGGACAAACACTGTGGTATTTACTTTCCTACCACTGCTCCATACACATCAGGATGTTTCTTGCTTCTTGTTTGCTACTGGGATATTTTGAGCTTGATAATATGGCCCCGGATTCTGAGCTGTTATAAATCTCTGCTTCCTATTAGACTTCTGCCACTCGTCAGTAACTCTTTTAAAATGTGACTGCATGTTCCCTGTTTTCTAGGGGAACCTGTCCTAATACTTGACAGAAACAAGCATCTACAGTCATTAATGTCATAGGGTCAATGTAGCTGCAAAAAGGGTAAAGTTGTGATGTTGTGCTCATAATAAAATTGCCTTCTAAGTTTCGGTTGACCATGAGTTTTGGTGATGGTTTATGGACAGAAAAATGCCAAGTATGGTTTGTAATACCTGGATCCAAATATTTTGTTGCTTGCTATTTTTTTAACTTCTGTCAAAAAAATACCAGGCAGAGTTTTGAGAATATGTAGACTAAAACAAATTAAAACTTGTGAATATTCTAATTATCCTTGAAACAAAGCTCTATGAAACTTAAGAAATGCAGTTTTGCAGTAAATTTAAGGTTAAGGAAAATATTCGGAGGTCTATAAATACAGTTTTAAAGCATAGGAAAACCTAGAATGTTTTGAGGATTGCAAGATGATAAATTAAAAGTGCCAACTTTTATAAAAGATATTTACTTTAATCTGGGATTTCAAACATCTTGACTGTTGAAGTGTATGGGGTCAGGATTGGATACTTTAACTATTTTATCCCTTAACACATTTCTGTTTTAAAAAAATAATTATCCTTGACTCCGAATCCTTTGAACAAATTTATTTTTGGGAAAAGATAATTCTGGCAATACTTTTTCCCTTAGGTGTGTTTTAATATATATATATATAAATTGTTTCCAATTTCAGATAATGGTCGTGTGTGAGGAGAAGTTCTTAAGCTTTCTATCAAATGCTAGAGAACAAATTACATTATAGTGCTAATGAATTGGAGAAACTTGGCATTGATCTTAAACTTGTTTTTGATTTCATGTTTTTAAATCGGGTGAAGCAGTGTATTCTGGCTGCTTTGTGCTAGAATGGAGCAAATGCAAAGCAGATGGAATGTCTCGGGTATGCAAGAAGGTTTAAAGCTTGTGCCTGTTACCAATGCAGCCCAGCTGTTGTGTGTGGCTGTGAATCTTGCCCTTGGTTTTCCATGGGTGTCCAGAACTCTCATACTTTTGGGATGAATTCAAGACCAATGAGAACTTAATCTGTGTATTTTGACAGGGACCTTTGCGTTGCTGCTATTGTAGCTCTTAGAATTGCCATTTGCAGAACGGCTCGTGTGTGCCAGGTAGTGATTGGTTATGGGATGTCTGTGTTTAAGATACCACTGCTACTGTGCTGTCTGCCAGTTACAGTAATGACAACTTCCGTGTCTGTTATTGGAGGTGGGTGAAATTTTTCTAAAACTTGCATATCTTCGTATCTGAGAACTCAGAATCTTTCATCTTTGTATTTAAAATCAAATGTATTGATTTTCAAGTCTCGAGAGAGTGAAAGTCTGTTTCCAAATATCTTTCCATCAAACACAGCCAAAGGATTTTGAATTTTACTACTGCACAGGCAGCTGTGATCTTCGTAAGTGGTTTGCGTGGGTGTTGGTGTTCAGCTCTCCCATGAAATTTGCCAGAAAAGAAATTAGATGCTTAATGAGATGGGAATTAAAGCAGAAAGTTGATGGTATAGATGATTTAGCAGTAATCTAATGTGGAGCTAATTGGCTAGTATCCAAATTGTGCTTCTGATTGTTTGTTTCCCTCTGGGGGAATATGTTATTGAAAAGTAGATGGCTGCTCCCCTGAAGTAAAAAACAACCATAAGCTTCATGTCTTGGTATTTTGTTCTAACATCAATTTTTATCTTGTATGTCACAACTGTTTCCTATTTTGTGCATGGATCATACTATTAAAATTAAAAATGTTGGATTGTAGTAGCAAAATCCTAGCCATGTGTAGGCCAGCAGAAGTTTTGCATTTTACATCATTGGTGCCAGAATTTCACTTTAGGTTGCTATACAGTAGATGAATTTTTAATGTTTAACTTTTGGTTTTTGTCCATAGTATACTCATTAGTCAGCAGAATGCAAAAGGGATGCTATTTATATATCCATGGACTTGTACTGCTGCAGTCAGATTGAAAACTATGTCTCCAAGGAAAACCTGCTGGAAGGATTTAAAATTAGGCTAAATATCTAAAGTACTTCAGTCAAATTAGTTAATATGACTGAGGGAAAGCAGAACACTAGCATGGAGAAATAAAAATTGCATTTTTTAGGTTTTTTTCTCTACTGAAGGATAGTAATTTTAGTTTCCCTTCTTTGTGGTGAGATTTTCCTTTTGTCAGTTGTCAGTCAGATGGAAAAGTTCATCAAAGTCGGGTCTTTTAGGAGTGAACTCAGCAGTTTCAATAAATGTGTCAACTTCTGCTTTTTACCGGATTTCTACTTAGTTTATTGGTCAATACCATTTTGTTAAGCAGAAAGCATTTAGAATATTAATATGAATCATATTCTTTCATAATGCATTCAAAGGTTGTTACTTGCATGAGTAATAACTCTGATAATATGTACGATTTTCACTTCACACCTGTGCAAGATGCTACATTTTGTGCCATGCCGTGATGCTGAGTTCTGAGCAAATACACTGCCTGAATTTCTCCTTTGGAAATCAGGCATCTAGAGCACCTTAAGGAGACCTTTGTCCTGTGGGTTTAAAAACTGAAATATGATTTAAGCATTATCCCGAGTGGAGTTCCAGTCTTCTATGCCTTGACTGTAGCAGAAGGGACCTTGTAGGGTGTAGTTTTTGGGGATTCAATCTGACAGGATGTGGGATGTTTGTGGGGCTGTCAGGATAAGCTGCAAAGATAACCATTGTTTATATCTGTTCTGGAGCAAAAACTGTAGAGTGGTTGGGTTTTTGTGGTTTGTTTTTTGTTTGGGTTTTTTTTGTTATTTGTTTTTTTGTTTGTTTTTACAAAGATAAATTTTATTTTCCCTCTGGTACATGTTCATTGCTTATATCATTATGTTCTGATTTTAACTCAACATGAGTCAGTATTTATTTTCTTCGTAGCAACACCCGCAGTCCAGAGATTTTTTGAAGCTTGAACTAGAGATGCATACTCGTGCCTTCATATTGGAACGATGGTATTATTTTGTGTGTGGGCCTAATGTCATAAGTGCACGTGCTTTTGTCCTGTGGCTGTTGCAAAAGTAGCTAGTGTGTATCCCATCAACCGATGATGCTTGCCTTAGTTCTTTGAATAATTGCTGTTTGGAAGTAGTCAGTATTAACAAGTTTTAAAAGTATTTCAAGCCTTGTTTAAAGTATGTGTATTTTTTTTTTTTTTTTTAGGTGGCCTGGCTCTAGCTCAAGTACTGTTTTTTTATGTGAAATACCTGGTTCTGTATGGTGTTCCTGCCCTTCTCCTTCAAATGGATGGACTCAAACCTCCAGCTCTGCCTTGCTGTGTGAGCCTGATGCACAGTTTTACTAAAATGTGGAGGTTAGTCCTTATTGCTTTTCAGACAGTTTATTACTGATACATAGCAGTCAGTGTATAAGAACATATGTGTGTGTTCATGTTCACATACATGTTTGCTTTCATGGGCTTTTTCTCTTACCCCCTGGTTCTTCTTTGGTACTTTTTAAATGAACTTCACTTTGATGGTTACATTTTTCACTCTGTGGACAGATAAGGCCAAGAATCTCTTTCACCATTTTCATCCTCAATTTTTTTCCTTCCAGAGAAGGAAGATAAATGCTTGTTTGATCACATGAAGAAAGGTGTAGCTATAACGCTTTAATATATAGAGTAATATGGTAGAGGAAGTCTTCAAGACACTAGAGGTACTATGAAAATGGTATTTGTTTATAAAATAGGATGAATTTCTGGATCTCTTTTGTTGTTAAGGAAGTTTCAGAAAAATATTTCACCATAAACCTATGAGTTTTGAATCATGTGGTTGCTTTAAATCAGCACTGACTGAAGTCTTTTCACTGAAAACTGTCTTCCTGGGGGAATTCTGCTTAATAATTAGCTTCTGTATAGCAGTGGATTCACTTGACTTCTCTCCTCCCTTGTTCTTCTCTGCACTATCCAATATTCTTTCAGTCTGTGGGATTCTGTGCCCTAGACGTCTAAAAACATTCCTGAAATGATTTAGACTTGTCAGCTTTTTAGTGCAGAGACTCCTCATGTTATGTTAATGCAGAGCCTCTCAGAATGGTGCTCACCCTGTCTTGTCTCTGACTGCTTTGCAATATGAATAAAGCTTTTCATTTTAGTCATAAAAACAGTTGGCCTGCTGTTATCAGTTTTATTGGATGAGATTTTAATTTTGTTTTCAGCTTGAAGCTAGCTGTAACAAGAAAGCTTTATAGTTTATAATAGTTAGGCACTGTAGATCTGTAGTATTCAAAGAAATGCAGCAGGCCATAGAGTGCAGAACACAGGTGAACTATTAAAAATTTTTTGAGCTACTAACAACTGCCTTGGTTTAAATGCTCTTTCAGAGTTTGAACTTAAGACCTACAGAGTTAATACAGAAATCTATCATTTTTACCAGGCACTCTCATTAGAGCGGCATCTCTTGGCCTGCTGGCCCGTGCAAGCAGAGTTGCAAACAGTAGCATTTTTTTCCTGTTTCCAGTTCTTATTCCAGGGAATCTGTGTATTGCTCTGGAGGTGCCAAATGAAAAGAAACTTTGCAAATACCAATGACACTGCTATGCCAGGTAGTTGTAACAGGCTGTGAAAAGGTACTCAGCTCCTGCAAATATGTGTGGTGTATCACAGTAAAAACATTGTGTTTCCCTTAAAAAAAAATAATCATAACACTTGTTAGAAAATGGAAACTAATATCTAAGGAGAATACCTAATTATTTCTTTATAAAAGCAAAAAATGTCAAGTGCTGATATTTACCTCTTGCTTAATTATTTAATTCACTGTCAGAAATAAAAAATTATCTCATAGATTGAACTTGTTTGTTTGCTTTGAGTGTTGAGAAAAGTCAGTTAATATATACCTGATTTTATTTCTTGCTCTCAAAGTCCTGAAGGTAGGAGAGCTTTCTGTAGCTGTGCTAGTGTTATGGGTTGTTCACAATTATCTAAGAAGTTTTGTGAATGCCCTGAATTATGATGCCCTTATGCCTTTACAGTTAAACTCTTCAATCACACTACCCAGAGGCTTTGGAGTCTTATGTGGTGTATTGGCACATTGTTACAGGAATGTCATGTTATAAGTAGAAATAATAGCCTTTGTTTCTGAACTGTATGACCCAACAGGACAGGAAGTTAGGAAATTAGGGGTTTAGCATAAAAGCCAGCAAAAAAAGGGGGAAAGTAAATGGCTCATGTTGAGAAACCTTCAGAAAAGTGACACTGTTTCCTTAAGATGCTAAATAGGTTTTTCTAGTTTGTGAATACAAGGACTTTTATGCGGATGTTTGTAACAACTTTATTAGAGTGGGTCAAATTTATATGTTAATAAGGCAGTGCCTAGTTTTAAGCTGGTGGAGTGAGATGTGTACCAGACTTTGCTTTCATAAAACAGTAGTCTGGTAAAGCTTACTAAAAGCTTCTAATGGCCAGATTGGGAAATGGAGTGTCCGGGAATGGTGCAGCTGATATGGAGTACACCGCTGTTACCTGGCTGGCATCAGTGACACTGCTCAGAAAAAAGCGCTTGTGTATGCTTGGCTCACTCTTACCCTTCTTGCTGGTGTCCACTTGGGAATACTGTCAGAAACAGGGCTTTATGCTGGCTAGGCTTTCGAAGACCCATTTGTTGTTGTTTTTATGTCTCAAAACTTTCAGCAGTGCAGATCTCGAAGGAGAGAAGGTAGCCTGAAGAGAAAGGCAACATGAATGTCACAGTGTGAGGAATGCAAATATGCTACTTAGGAGTCTTCCACCACCACCTGGTGTCCTTTAAGCATAACAAAGCTTTTGATCTGACCCATCCAGGCCAATGTCACTTATAATCGGTACGTGCTGACATAATTCACTGTGATACAGCAGGTGGAAGAGCTTTCAGTCAGGAAGGTAAGAAAAATACCGCAGTGTGTCTAAAGTTTCTCTAGAGCTGAAAAGCAAAGCAGGAATCAAAGGACCAAATCAAGTATTCTGTTTCTCTGTTTATGGTACTAAACAATAAACTAAATTTTGTCCGTTCAGACCTAAAAATTAAAGACTTTAATTAAAAAAATTATCAACCTTATAGTAGGTTCTCTCTAAGTCATATTTAATGTAGATAGTCTCTCAAGTCAAAAAATTATCAATCTTGTTTGCTGTCTTGAGACAAATACAGATGTTGAATGTGTTACTGTGGTTTCATTTTACCAGGGTATCATTAGCTTTCTAAATATGCAGCTGCATAGCTAATAAATGCATGATAAATGTATTGCTATTCAAAACCTTTATTATAGCTGTGAAACAGTCTCTGAGCACCTGATTTCCAGAGAGGATAGCAGTTCAGTAGCACACGAACTTAGTTTTTAATGTCAGCTTTACCTTAAGTCATAAGGAGTTCAAATTTAGGTTTTGTCACCGAGGTTAAAAGCAAGGAAATGGATTCTAGGAGAGAACCAATGTTGCTGGAAACTTGCAAGTGCTTTTAAAGAATTAGCCAAAGCTGATGCCTGCCATACAGCTTTTCAGGTGGGCGTGTGAATTCTGTAGTGCAACTGGAAAAATTTATGGAAATTTGCAAATTACTTCAATATGGAAAAATATTCTGGTGGAAGAGTAATGGTGTGGAAAGTACAGTAACAACAGATAGTACATAACTAAATCCTATATCAGTTTTGACATTTTGGTAAATGACTTTGGCAATTTATTCCACAAAGAAACTTGTCAGTTTGTAAATTAGGACAACAGACCCACTGCTGTTTGTGGAAAAAAAAAAAATCTTTCTTCTATTTTTATGTTTCTATGCTACGTTACTGAGTGTGACAAGTGCTCTTCTGCAAAGATATTGGACACACTGACTGGATATGTTTTGACATGCCGTGGGAACAGCATGGCATAAGAAACCAATTATCTCTGGTCGTAGACTGATTTGAAATGTGCAGAAGCACAACACCTCTTGGTGAGGCTGGAGCGCTTCTCCTGAGAGAGTTGGGATTGTTCAGCCAGGAGAAGAGAAGGCTCTAGGGAGACTTCATAGCACCTTCTAGTACTTAAAGTGGGGCTTACAAGAAAGAGGGAGAGAAACTTTTTTTACATGGGCAGATAGTGATAGAACAAGAGGGAATGGCTTTAAAGTGAGAGATTTAGATTAGATGATAGGAAGCAATTCTTTACTCAAAGGTAAAGAACTGGTGAGGCACTGGAACATCTTGCCCAGAGAAGCTGTGGGTGGCCCATCCCTGGAAGTGTTCAAGGACAGGTTGGATGGAGCCCTGACCAACCTGTTAGAGTGGAAGATGCCCCTGCCCACGGCTGAGGATTTCGGATTAGATGGTCTTTAAAGATCTGTTTCAACCCAAATGGTCCTATGACCTCTTCTTTGTCTTTCCACCTTCAAATTTGTTCATTCCCAAGTATCTTATCCCCAAATAATTTGTAGCCCAGTGTTTTTGGGACAAATTGTGCTAAAATTTGATGCATGTTTAATATAGTTAGTCCCAGGAAGGGCAAAGGCTTTTCAGGAAGGCATTAGGAAGTAGTGTTTGGAAAGTAAATTTCTCCGTAAACAGAATTTCACCTGGGATAAAGAAAATGGAGTTGAAGAAATGCTGCCAGAGAAAAATAAAAGATGCAATGATAAAGATCTGTCCATTTTCAAGTACTATGCTATAAATTCTAAATTCCACCTTGTATTTAACACCCTGATACTTGACCAGAGAAAAGTCTGATATGTCAACCCCCCAAATTCTTGCATGTTAACAGGTGGACTAGGAGGGCTGTATTTTGCATGTACAGACACATATTCACACTTCTGTATAAACATATGTTAAGTTTATCCCGTAGACATTTTGGTGGCATCCAAAAATGGCATGTGGGTTATGATTTGCAAGAGATGGTCTGCAATTCAGTCTTGTTTACCTGCCTCATTATACTGCTAAAGCACTGTTTGCCTTACACGAAAAAAATGTGCAAGGTCTCAGTGAATTGTTCCAAATTATGGATTAGAGTTTTGCTGGGGGCTGATCACATTCTTTGCTATAACCAATCTGTAGAAAATGAATCTACAAATGATAATTTAAATTTATCTGCATCTGTTTCTTCCTCATCCTGATGCTTTTTGTCTGCATTTACTGTTGTTCCTGAAACCTTCCTCCCTCTGGAAATGGTTCCTTGTGTATGTCTATCAAAAAGGACTGTACCAGGGGTTTTTCCCTTAGTTTCAGATTCTTTTCTGGGAAAAGACAAGTCTGATACTGATGTTATGTGTGAGTGTGAGCACAAGAGATCACTGTGACCACATGCAGTAATTTTGGAATGATGAATAGCAGGCAAAAACTTCTCATCTTTTATTTCTGACTTAAATTCCTGATAATATTTATTCAGTTGCCTATTCTGGGCTTATGGTGAGGACTGGAATAGGTTTTTAAGCAAGGAAAATGGATTTCCTGATCTGTAGAGGAAAGGTAATCACTTCAGTGCATTTTCATCCGTGCGTTTGAATAAGATCAGAAATGGTGTTTCTGTCAATGCTTGATTTGGGAAGCTTACCCCCTTAAATTCCCAAATAGCCAGTGTCTGGCACAAGCTAATGCGAACATAATTGCCTGTAACAATAACAACTTCAGCTGTGCTGCAGATATGTGTAGTCAGGATGACATCCCTGCCTCTGGGCTTGGAATAATGTGCCTTTACATGTTTAGGGGCTTGTACTGTAACAAACAGGGAAAGGTTCTTTCTTTCTATTTGGGTATTGTAGTGATCTTTAGTTGTGGTGTTTCTGGATAGTCTGATGGATGATCTGAAATTGGAAGGAGCAGATTCTCTCTCTAAATTTCTCCTTTCTGTGGGTTTAGTTCTCTGATTATATGTTAGTAATAACAGCAAATTGCTGTTATTGTCGTGCTTTCGTTTGGAGGTCATTGCAGGGCAAAAAGGAAGGATGCTAAATGATAGGTCAAACTCCTTTATATGTCAGGCATCTTCAGGAGTCAGTGAAGTTACCAATCCTTGAAAAATTTACATGGGGGAAGGAGAGGCAGGCAGTCAAAAGAAGCTCCATATCTCCATGGCAGTTTGAACAATTTCAGTGTGAATCACCCAAAGCCTGCTAAAATGCAATAGCGTATCCAGATCTGTGGCTCAGACCTGCTGCCCACCTTGCTGTGAAAAGGGTTGCAGCAGCAGCAGCAGCAACAGCTGCTTTCCAAAGCTGTAGGAAGACTTCTCTGGGGTTCTGTGCCTGGGGAGAGGATACTGCCTGTGACTTCGAGCCAGGGATGCTGGACCAAGCCTCCTTATACTGTGAACAGAGAATCTCATTTTCAATGCTATAAATGGCCTAGCAGCCAACTTCAAGAGGACCAGGTATTTTCAGGTGATTTGTGTTTATCCTGTAGTTCTAGACAGTTATGTTTTTGAAAGCACTCTGTGGTGGGGAATATGCAGCAGCTTCAACTGAGCAACAAGAAAAGGAAGAACATGCTCATCCATGTGTCCCTTTCTTCTGGAGTTTAGGTGTCTCTTCTGGTATATTTCTACCCTTTGATATCTTCAAAGAAAAAAGTTGTCCAGTGTGTTGTAGACAGTGTATCAGGTAAAATAAAAATGTGTTTTAATTATCTAGCTTCTCACTGGTTTTGATCTGAAAAAAAATGTTAATGCTGCAGATTTCTATTTCAAAATTAAAAGGCATCTTTTCCCCGTTCAGTATTTTTAGAGACGATATCTTAAATGTGAAAAGAGATTTAAAAGGATAGTTGGACTAAGTCGTGTTAAAATGGCCTAGTGCTTATGAAGTAAGGGAAAATTGTATTGAAAATTAGGAATAGAATAAATCAATATTGCAAAAATGTGCAGAAGTCTGTGTTTGCAGACTTAAACATTGAAATCATAAGATATGGTTTGTGTCCTGTCTGCACAAGTAGACTGAAATAGGATCCCATATTGGTAGTAGAAATAACATGCATAAGAGCAGTTTCATCATGGCAAACTTGTGTCAGCATAGAGTGGTGGCTTATGTGCTTTACAATGCTTAATGAATATTAGTTTTCATTGAGAAGATTTTTATGTGCTCTTTGAGGATCCTGGGCGTGAGTCTTGGAAAGGGAAAGGCTTTTTTTCCTTCCATTGCTATGTAGGAGCTAGGCTTGAATGTGAGGCAGGTCTCCCTGCGTGTCCTTGCCACCTTCAACCCCTTGGTACCCCTCAGCAGTATGATTTGGTGTTAAACACACAGCTACTGTGTGGAGTGGAAGCTGAGGTCAGCGTGGGCTTTTGAAGAGAAGAGCCCACCTTAGAAAGGCTGTGGAGTTACACATAGCCTTTAAATGTTGCACCTGTTTGCCAATATCAGAATACCTCAGCTTCTTACCCCAATGTTGGGCATTTAATTGCAGAATTACTGTACATTTTTAGTAGTAGAATAACTTGTTTCTAAAGTTGAACAATAACACTCTCCCTGATTTACTGTACTTTTTGTTAATTGTTGTGATGCTGAAAGCTGGGTATTGATCTGTGACACATTTTTATGTAAAATGTTACTTGAATATGTGAAAGTCTGTAGTTCTGGACCAGTTAGTTCTCTCACTGATAGAGACAAAAGATTCAACTGCTTTTTTGAAATCAGCTAAATGCTACTGTTGCATGCTACAGTTTTCTACTGTACAGCTCAATTTGCTGTTTAAATTAAAGCTTTAAAAGGCTCCTTAAATCTCTTCAGTAGAGAAAAAAAATCTATTTGTTTCTCTGGAGTGTAAAAAGAGGCACAATAATGAAGCACCCTAATACCTATTGGATCTAAATTACATAATAGTTGGAATTTCTTTTGTGTAATGACTGCATTGTTACTGTAATTTAAAATTACTGGGCTTTTTTAACAGTCAAGCTGAGTACACCTACTGCTAATCATCCGTAATTCACTGTAGTTGACATGAACTCTGCATAGATACAAACTATTACTGCTGTTCACATTTAGCAGACAGCACTCTGTTGGCTCACAAACGCTGTAGAAAATGAGTAATGGCTGTTAATAAACTTGTTTGTTCTGTTTGCAATAAGGAGAGAGATCTCACAGTAATTGGACAATCACACTGTAATGCAAGAGTCTTATGTGAGAAAGACTGAGGGAGAACTTACCCTGTGGTAGTTTGCCACTAATGGGCGTTAGTTTTCATCCACTCTCCATGAGCTACCACAGGCTTTTGAAGAATCGAGGAAGGTATAAAATTAAAGCAATATTTCTTCTGAAGGCTTGTAGGAGAGATTAACAGAATACAAATGAGACTTGCTCTGTTTAAGAAAGTGTCTGCTGAACTGTATCACCAAGATTCAATGTGATTGGATATATGAGAAACAGAATTAATTTATTTTCAAGCTTCCAAAGTAGGCAGACCTGAGTGTAATCTTACATTAACACTGGCAATGACTGATGCCTGCTGAAAGTTCTGCTTCTCTTTCTGACCAGGGGATTACAGGGGTGAGGGGGAGTCACTGCATAGAATCATTAAAACTTTCCTCAGGCTTTCTGATATAATACGGGTTCTGTGTTTGAATTGAAATAAAACAACAAAACATATTAGGTTATGGATCCAATTTGTAGGCTGGAGGCCGCTAGCATTGCAGAGTGTTTGTATATGGTCCTCAAAAGAACTTTCTCCTTGCAGCTGTCTTATTGTAGGTTATTTTTACTATGCATGTCTCCAACCTGAGATCCCAGCTAGTAACTGAAACTGTGCAACTGAAGCTTTGAGACTTACTGATGTTTTCTGCTTGGAGGTGAAGGTGTGTCTAACAAAACATATACCAAAGTTGGACTGTATCCTGCCTTGTACAGGCTGTCCAGAGTAAGTCCACCTGTATTTCTGTTTCCATTAACATTAGTGAGGGTTTTGCTGCTGATTTTGATGGGGTCAGGATTTCACTGTGGATTTCCATCACCCTTATGGCTTCAGGAAGCCCTAGTTTCTTCCTGTGATGCTATGCAGTAAATACTTCCCAAGTAAAATGTTTAGAGTTTTACTTTAAAGTGATCATGTAACTACAGAGTATTCTTTTTGTGAAGTAAGATGAACGTCTGTGCGTTGGCCGTGTTGGTGCTGCAGAGCATTACAACACCAAGCAGAAAACTCCATGAGGAGGTGTCCAGCACAGGCTGAACACAGCGGCAGCTTTGGTTGTTCTGACAATGAAGGAAAGCAAAAGGCAACTTGATGTTGCTGAATCATACCAGGAAGAAACAGAACACAGATTCAAAGTGTTCTATCTAAGCATGAAGTGTTAAAATTCCAGTATGTCCTTAAGCAAGTGTCAGAGAATATGATAAAAAGATATCTTCGTGTATATACAAGTCCTGCTTGTTATTACTGTAACAAGAAATTGTTTGTCAAAAATATGATATGAAAGCATTTGACAGTATTCATATTTTTTCTTTCAAATAGCATAGATTTTTTTTTTTACTTTTAACTGTGTTTTTACATTGAAATGAAAGAAAGCTACTAGTTTGCTGCATTGCAGATGGTTAAAATCAAAGCTTGCAAACAAAAGACAATCCATTGAAGCTTGATATCCAGGCTTAGCAAGTTCTTAAGATCTTGATGTGTAAAAGAACATTGAATTCACTTAAACAGAAATTTTCTCATTGGGTTGTGCTAGGATTTTTGTTCTAACCTGGATGATAAGAGGGGAGATGCATACGAAATGAAAGGATTTGTTATTGTTTATCTTGAAAGAATGCCAAAACAGTTCCATATATGTATTTGTTCCCAATTCTGCTACCGTATCAGTGGGCAGACTAATATCTATACGTGGGTGGAATTCACCAAGTGTATTGCAGTAATTGAAAGACTGAAGTGAAAAATAATAGCTCCAGGAACATGCTTGTATGTGGCAAAAGAGTCCCCAGAAAAATGTTACAAGGTGACTTTAAAGGCTCAATGTCCAAAAGTATATTCCACAGTTTGAGTTATAGATAAATCCAAACAGATTATTATACTGGATTGCATTGCATTTTTCATTTTGCATCTTTCTATCTTCATTTTAAAAACTAGCGACATCAAATAATCTGGGCATTTTAAGTGAATATTTTCAGTTTGCTTGCTGTATTTATTTCTACTGTAAAATCAGTGACAATTGTTCTTTTTCTATTTTAAGTTGTGCATCAGCATTATAAATAATGTATATACTATTTACAGGACAACTTGTGCTGGTTGTCACCGAAGTGACAAACTTTGCTAGAAGGTGCAAGTTTCAGGTAAACCTGTAGAAAACTGTCTGAATCAATGCAAGCTATAGACAGGCAAAGTATCTTTTAAAAATATGGCTGGCTTTCCCAGATGTTTACTTAATAATGAAGATACAGTGAATCAATAGGTAGCAGTAACTACTTGGAAAATACTTTACTTGGTGTGTGTGCCCCCTCTGGGGGAATTTGCTCTAGCAGAGTTTTATAGTTCATTGAGGCATTAAATAATAGCACTTACAAAATCTGTATATTGACTTTATCTGCTTTCCAGATAGTAATCTTACTCTTCAGACAAGACTCTAAAAATTGTTTCAGATTTACATTACAGACTTGTGATTACTTGTAATTTGGAAGCATACATCTTTGAGGGATTGCCTGCTGGGAAAGTTGCCTCAGGCAGCACTGGAAAAAACATGAGCAGATATAGGAGAATCCAGAAAAGTAGTTTGGAACTGCTAAATGGTGGGGCATCTGTCAGAGGAATTCTTGTGTTTACACAGCCTTTTGTGCATTCCTCCTGTAAGATATTGCTTGAGAATTAGGAACAATGAAGTGACTTCAGCACTGTGTCAGTGAAAGTAACTGTCACTCAATGACCTCTCAGTCTCCAGTGCAAAATGTTCTGTTGTGGGAGAGACTCTTGGTCCACAGCTCACTGGCTAAATACCACATTTATTTGCAAAGACAGCTAATGGAAGCGCTGGTCTTGCAAACACAGTTCTGCAATTAAATGGGGCAGGCTACTCTGAGGATATGGGAATGAGTTGGACTTTCTGTTGTCAAGTTTAGCCATGTTTTAAAAGGAATGACAAAGAACCGTTGTTGAAACATTGCAACAAATACAATGCTATTTTTGAGATGGTGAATATCCAGCGTACTAGAACTATAATAAGTAACCTACTTGTTGGATTTCATCATTGCCATAAATGGCAACTAGGCTAACTGATTCAAAGAGATTTAAGTGCAATTGTATTGTTTACTCCAGGGAAATGTGGGGTAGCGCTGCTGCTTGAACTCCTGACCTGCTAATAGAAGTTAGACCACTTCTTTCTGCATTTAGAAGTGTTTACTGGCAACACAACTGTTTTCAAGGTGTCTGGGAGATTGCTATTTATTATGCTGTAAAGTCTCTGGGTACCCAGTATTACATTTACCCATCTTCATCTGCATTCATCTACTGATTTTTTAATTTTTTTTCTTTTTTGCAAATGGCAAACTGTCTGTGTAGGTCCACTCCCCTGAAGGTAGGGCACAAAATAAGAACCATGCCACTATCTGCTTTTGAGTGGTCATGTACTGCCTGCCTGCAGTGGGCCTCTCTGCTGAAGTGCATGATTAGCCAAATCTTCCCAGATTATGCTGCACATTGCTTTGTTTCCAGAAGCAGTGTGCAGCCCAGCAGTCCTGGGGAGGAACTGGCAGAAAACAAACAGCACTGTTTTCTCTTCAGCACGTGGCTTAAAAATACGGATATAAAAAAATCAGGATTGGGCAATTAAGATTTATTGCAATTACTTTGATAAAAATTGACTCTAGTAGTTAGCTTAACTTTAAATTGATTCTTGTGAACCTGATGTGCTCTGTACTTCTGGTTTTTATATCACTGTAAATCATTAGGCATGAGGTCTCAACAATCAAACCTTGTTGTGATGTGGGAGCCATCATACTGGAATTATGAACTGTAGTCCCTAAAACAGCTAATAAGAAGCAGTTTTCATCGAGGTAAATGTGGGGTCAAGTCCTTAAATAGAATAGACTGGCATAACTTGATTGAGTTTAAAAGTTGTATACTAAATGCTCACACAATTCCTCTTTTGATGAACCAGAGTGTGGACCTCTGTTAAAGGAGGGCACAGCTTTGTGGGAAGTGGGACCATGAACAATTCAATGGATGACATGTGCTTATAACTTTTTAATTTCCCCCATCGGCTTTTTGCTGAATGCAAATTTGGAGGCAGGTTGTTGCATTATGCATTTAGCTTTCAGAGCAGAAGCTGTATGTCTGTGAAATGATTTTGAAAATGTACCTTGAGGAGAGAGATGTATGCTTGAAGGTGGAAGGTCTTTGTTGGTGTAGTGTAGCTGATGTTGATGGATTGTATGTATAACCATTTGTTGAATTGTATTAACCTAGATCTTCCATGCTTAACAAAAGCATTGATAGGTGTGTATAGAACTGTGATTCAAAACTACCCTTCAGAGGAATAGAATTAGGGATGTTTTCATAAAAAAAAAAATCACCCTATCAAATTGTCTGCAACGTGTAATTATGATTATGAAATTGAGGTTAAATGTATCTCCCCTTTATTGTTCCACTGACTGCTCAAGATTTTGCTCCATCCAAATACCGTTACTACTTTAATAAACTAGATTTTACTCATTTCTCGCAAATTTGAAATACTATATTGCTACTGACGTTTGAACAGAATAGAGAATCTAACTGGTAAATCACTTTTCACTCGCATTGCTATGGATATCGTTTCTCTTGTTTTAGATTTTAATGAGAACATTTACTTGGAAAAATTGTGCTCATTACAGGATTTCTGAAAGTATTTCTGAGACTTTTATATAACTGAGGCACCCTAAATTGCAAGAACTACCAGATAAATCATGTATTTTGCAGAGAACCTTAGGATTTTACAAGCTGTGTGAAGCTCATTTTAAACTATATTGTAATATCAAGTAAATATGGATGTATTTTTAATGGCAGAGGTAATTCTGTGTTGTGAGGGACACTCATGCCTCCTAGGTGGAGTCCTCTGATGTTGAAGGGATCGCCATGACGTTTTTAATGCCAGTAAAGTGTGATTATTTGTTCTCTCTTTTTCATTTAATGAAGGTGCTTATTCCAGCCCCAGGTTGCAGTCTTAACATTGTTGTACACTCTTTACCCCTTTTTAACTTTTCCATTAGAGAATAGATGCATCTATCAGATCTGCTGCCGCTGCTACTTCACTGTATTTTCACTTTATTTATAGACTTAACTGCAGTATGTATTTAAATGTGAACAAGCAGAACAGTCAAAAATGTAGGTTTTTGACAAAACAAGTCTCCCATAATCCTACCATCTCAAGTTAGCAGGACCTTTCAGTTTCCTTGCTTGTGGTAAGCAAAGTCCTTTGGCTTTTGGTTCAGTGTCAAAAGCAGTGATATTTTCGTGCTCCATGTCCCTGTCCACAAGAAGTTTGGTTCTTCTGTCCCTTCTGTACCAAACTGGTTGCTGCCATCAGAGAATAGCTTGAAGAGCTTGAGCAGATGAGCTTGGCTGAAGAAGTGCAAGAGGGCTCTTCAGCATACAGCTCTCTTCTGAAACTGTTCAAGTTTCTTCTTCTCCCCATCTCAGCACAAACAAACTGAATGCTTAATCCTAGGAAGAAAAGATTTTCAGAGCTATAAAAACAGACCGTGGGCAGCTCTGATACTGCAGACTGTCTGTACAACATAAAATGTTTTAGAGAGGGAGCCAAATTACAGTATGTGTCCAGGCAGGAGGAATGAAGAAAGGTAACTCGATGCACTTCATGCAGTTTAATTGCACAGTAATGTAACGTTAAAGTAAAATGGGAAATGATTTCAGGAAAGGAATGCGAAAAATACAGGTTTAATGATGACCAGCTACATGTTGCTGACATACTGTTTTTCTGTTGCAAAGCAGCTTTTAAGTGAAAAATGTGCTCCTCTCCACTCAGCTGAACCAGTGGAATTTTCTTCCCTGTTAACTCCTCGAATTTCTGCAGCTCATTATCTATCTGCTGATATCAGGATGCAATTAACTATATGATGATTTCTCTTGCACTTTGAGTTAGAAAGCAGCACACTGCAAGCAGTACTATTAAAATAAGACTGTGTTGTACTCAAATGGCCAATTATGTTTTTTGGAATAGAATGCTGAAGAGCTTAGTATATGCCAAAATGTTTTCTGTGTACCTGAAATGTAAGCCCATTTCAGAGCGAGTCCAGCACTGGAAATAAGACATTTGCATTTTTCAATTGTGCTGTTATTCACACAGTTAATCTGGGATTATATTGGTAGTCACATAAAGCTGACACATAATTAAGATATTAGGTAAATGTCTCAAATTGGCAGATACCTTCTTGTAGCATCAAGGATTTGCTGGTAGTTGTTCATGAGCTTGGTTCTCCTGAGTTTTCTGAGCAATGGAGGAAATGGAAAATGGAAAGAAACACTGACAGTTACTGTCAATGTGTGTTGTTAGTGCTGAAGATTTCAGATGTGGTTCTTGTAATCTAATGTGATCTAACTTGTACTTACTGTCAGAAGGCCTCAAAGTTAATTTCCTCACCAATCTGAGCGGAATGCACTGGCAAGGTCTGCTTCTTGGTATATTTTATATCAAAGGAGACATAAGGGGTTTTTTTGGTTATTCTTTATCATGGAGAGAATTCCCAGCTATCCCTTGTGTTTTAATGCAGTACAGAGCAGAAAAGGGGAAAGAAAGAATTCCACAGTAGTTTTGCACAGTTTTGCACAGATCTACCTGCACGTGACAAAATGTGCAGACTTGCTGGTCATCAGGATGCTTACATTATTTCCAGTAACAGCATATACACAATTTATACTTTATGTGGGTTATAATAGTCTGAATGTTAATAGTTTATTGAATAAGTACTCCAACAAGGAATTTGTGAGCTTTTTAACATGCATCTAAATCTTACCAAATGATGATAGTCTTAAATTTCATGTCATTACAGAAAGGAAATTGTGTATTACACTTTTGCTTCTGGTTTGTCAATTCCACTAAATTTGTATTTCTTAGGTATTAATGTTTTGAAATACAGTGTCTGTACAATACCCAAGAGAATAATATTTCTTTAATAACTAAAATATGATGAATCTTTTCTCTTACAGAAGTTTTGATGTTGGGCTACATCGCTTTCTGGTCAGGTAAGCTAATACTTATTTTGAATTGCAATTCCATATTGTCACGATTTAACCTCAGCTGGCAGCCAAGCACCACAGAGCCACATGCTCACTACACCTGTAGTAGGATGGGGAGAGAATTGGAAGGATAAAACTGAGAGAAGTCATGGGTTGAGATAATGGCAGTTTAATAGGTAATGCAAAAGCTTCACATGCAAGCAAAACAATGCAAGGAATTCATTCACTGCTTCCCATGGGCAGTCAGGTGTTCAGCTGTTTCCAGGAAAGAAGGGCTCCATCATGTGTAAGAGTGATGTGAGAAGACAAACATCATGACTCTGGACATCCCTCTGCTGCTTTCTTCTTCCCTCAGCTTTAAACGCTGAGCATGACACCACAGGAAGTGATTAAAACAGGGCATTTCGACCAGAAAAAGGAGGTAAATAAATTTGAGTGATACACTGAGGTTTTGCTGTTTGGAATTTTTTTGCAGGGGCAAAATCACAGGTGTTCGCCAATACTGTGTTTGCCTTCATTTTTAATAAAATACCTATTATTATCTACTGATCTTTGCAGAGAATTGTAATGTGTGCCATGAAAGGTTAATTTTGCCATGGTCTTTGGGCACTTAGAGAATTAATTAGACTAAAATGTTGAAATACTTATCAGTGAAGAACTCTACCTTGGAAGAATGAACCCAGTGTGTATAAGCCAGAGTATGCTGCTCGAGTCCCACCGTAAGAATTAAGTGGTGTTAGGTGTTCCTTGATTTGGCCTTCCTACTGAACTCATTATTTTAGGCTACTTTGTCATATTTCCTGGGTAAAGATTCTGTTAAGCATTTACACATGAGTCTTTTGGCCTTAATGCAGTGGTTTTGGCACCAATTCGCAGACTCCCAGAGCTCTTAACAGGTTGATTACTCCTGATTACTTTTTGTTCCTCTGGTCACTCACTTGAAGCATGTATTTTCTAATGTTTTCAGAACCCTGCTACTTGCTCTTGACTGTAGCTAGTAAAAGAAGCATACAGCTCTAGACAGAATCATAAATGCCTAAGGAACATTTCCCTGCCTTAGGCTCAGCATCACTTGTAAGTGTTCTCTTCACTTTGTCCTCTGCTTCTCTAGATTATTAGTACCATGGCTAAATCCAGGAAGAAATGAAACTGTTTGTGCAAGGTCTGGGTGCTAATTGGACAATAATACAAAGGGTATAAAAAGTATAAAAGATGTGAGATCACACAAAACCTATGTCACAGGGAAAATCAGGTTTGCTTTCAGGTTGCACAGGTAAACTCCTTGATATGTCATAACATTTGAGCAGTATACTGTGTAGCATTTGGGTTATTTTGTGTATTTCTTTGCATGGAACATGACAAGTTTTAACAGACAGCTCTCTTCATTAAAGCTATAAATATTTCTGAATATGTTTGTATTTCAGTGTGGTTTAGAGTTTTTAGACAACTGAATATATATAAGTTCTAGTATCAATTCTACAAAATTCATTGCGTCTACATTGTGACCAGCAGATTTTTTTTTAAATAATCATATAAGAAATTGAAATAATCTTACTAAGAAATGGTTTAAAAATATACTACTGTTGTAAAGGAAATACAGTGCACAAGAAGGTTTCCCGGGAATGCACACAACTACTTAACCAAGAGCAGAATCATGGTAAGCATTGATGTACTAAGTTTGAGTCCCTGGTATTGCTTCTGCTATAAAATGTTTTCATTTGCTTTATAAAAAGAACGTAATAAGATATTATTCTCTCATGTGGCATCATTGTACATCCTGTGGGGACACAGTATTTGAGTTATCTGCTCATGTGATCCCAGACTGCAAATAGCCATGGAATTCAAATAAGTTGAATGTCATCTTTGACTAATGTATCATTTTTTCAAAGCCAGATGTATCCTATGCAGTGTGGTGTTCTAACCTTAGCTTTACTATTTCATTTTTAGTCTATTACCTGCCTCTGTTAACTACTTAGGGAAACATCGTCTGCTTTCTCTGTAACTGTACTGCTGAGGAGAAAATCTTTTTCCCTTCTTTTGTAGCAGAATGAGTTTTGCTTGTGTATCCTTAACTAAAAAAAAATGTTTGTTTTAGTAGATGGTTTTGGACTAGGAGACAGAAGACTTGGTGTTAATCTCTGCTGTTGATTTGCCTTGTGAATTTTAGAAACTTATTACCTTTTTTTGGGCCTATTTAGATAGTCTAAGCTCCTGAGAACTTGCAGATCATCTCCTTCTATGTCCATAAAGTATCTGTCATAAATAGTCCTCTTCACAGTTTCAGTTTCCATTTGAAATACAAACAGTGGGGAGGGAAAAGCCTGAACCCCCCAAAAATCAAACAAATCTGAGTTTCAGGAAGTGTTGAAATCTATGAATTGGAATTTGAAATGCTCAAGAGATATTATATTTTTTTAAATATAACAACACTACCCCACCATGGAAGAGGAAACTTACTATGGCACTTTCAAAGATAAAATATGGGGCCAACAAAACTAAAAATAGTCTCTGCCAAAAGGACAATCTACCTAATTAAATGCTGACTGATAGAACTAGGACTGTGCTGGCCTGGCATAAACAATCAGTGGCTTCCCCAAGTGAAGCATGACACAAAGTATCACAACAGAGAGATTTACAACTGCACTTTTTTTTTCTTTGTTCTTAGCAAAAAAATAAATAGAAAATAATTTCTGTCAAGCTGTCTGTGTCTTGAACTGTGGTTCTGATACTGCTTTTAAGATGGCTCATAAAAGCAGAAAAATCCCATATTTTTACATGTGTAATTGATAGGTCATACTGTAATGGATGATAATGTGTTGTTTACTGACTTGGGCTGAACTGGATTCTGGGACTAGATTTCTAATCACTGCACTTGATTGCAGAAATCAGATGGCATCATGGGACTATTATTTGTGAAAGTAAAGTGCAACTAAATATGTGGGGAGTCTGGGTTTTGAAAATTTGTTAGCTACACTATCATGTTTGAAGCAGGGATTCTGGGAATTCATAGGGGAAAGATTAGGACTTCTGTGATGAAACCTGGGGTTTGATAGTACACATGAAAAATATACTACTGTACTTGGTAATTTACCCACTGTGTTCACACAAGTATATAAAAGAAACTATTCGTTACTGCTTCTATGATCAGCAAAATTATTAATCATGTATTTAAATCACGTAAGCGCTATACAAACATGGTAATATTTTTCCAATATGACTTCAGGAAAAACAACCCTTTTTCTCCTTAATCTGACCATTCTCAGAATGGGCCAATGGGTGTATTTTCAGAGTTTAAAATACATAGAAATAAGCTTTGGGCTAGCAGTTTAGAGGGGAAAGAGCAGGAGAGGCTGCCTGTTGCTCTTTGCTCACTGCAGCTATTTTATCCAAGCTGAGAACAGGGCATTGGGTGAATTAAAACAGTGAACTTGTGAGAATATTTACTGTCCTAATGCCAAACAGTGCTTCCTTTAGGGCAGCACTGATGAGGGCAGTGGGGAAGAATGACAGTTCCTGCAGGCAAGATTCTTTTGAAAAATCTCTACACTTTCAGCACTGCTGTGCCTTTGAAAAAGTGTGAATCATACTCATTTCAGTACAGATCTGGCTTTGAAGAGAGCTGCAGGACCACGCACCCCCAGTGTCTCCCAGAGGTGTCCATCTGTTAGCAGCGCTCTCATCTCACCCCATGGTTTGCAATTACTTTAGTTTATTTAGGTTATTTAAGGTTTAGCTTATTCTCTGGTGCAAAGGTTTTCCGAATACAAAACTTGAAAATCACTCCCTTTTTGAGTTTTCTCAGGTGAAGCATGGCATAGTTTAGTTCTAGGATCAAAATCTGCTATGTGTTGTCACACCTCTTGATTTTTAGTTAGGAAAAGGGCACCTCTGTGTAAGAGCAGAATGGTTGCATGGCGAAGGAAGGATTATGGTTCTAACAATTGGTATAAGTATTTGGAGAGACACATCTGCTTTGGAAGGTGCTAGCTGTAAAGTCTCGCAAGGATGCATTCTTTCTTCTCTGCTTTGTCACGAAGTTTGGCTTTTCGATTCACCCTGTGTCTTGGTCACCTAGTAATCCACGGTGCATGAATGTCATAGAATCAAACAGTAGTTTTGGTTCTAAGGGCCCATTAAAGATCAGCTGGTCTGCCCTACCCTGGAATGAGCAGGATCTTCTTCATCTTGGTTGGGTTGCTCAGGGCTCTGTCCAACCTGACCTTGAATGTTGGCATCTGCTGCCTCTCTGGACAACTTGTTCCAGTGTTTTATCAGCCTTATATCTGTTTGAATCTACAGATGTAATCTTTAGTTTAAAACTATTCCGCCTTGTTGAATTGCAGCAGGCCCTATTGAGCAGTCCCCATCTGTCTTGTAAGGCCTCCTTTAAGTATTGAAAGGTCATAATAATAAGGTCTCCCATGAAGCCTTCTCTTCTCTAGGCTGAACAGTTCCAACTCTCACAACAGCATGTGCCTGAACTATCCTCTGGAGCTAATCAAAATGTTTCCTTAAGAGCAGAAGTCTGAGTGTGGTTCTGGGGGTCATTCACACTGATAGGCTGCTTGTTTCCAATAGGGAGCATGGATACAAGTGCACCAACTTTGTCTTTCTGTGCTCTATGCAGACACCTAGTAGTTTCTTAGTAGCTTTGAGACTTCTCTTTTTAGGCTGTTCTTTTAGTCAGCGTGTAAGCTCAGTCTTTTGCTGATTACGACCATACTAAATGGCTTCACTTTCCTTCAGACATCTTGAGACAAAATGGGTGCTCTAAGGAGCAATTTCTGCATTGTGTGAATTTGGCTGGTCTGTTCCAAATGAGGTTAATCCTGACCAGTATTGCCAAAGCTCTATACTACTCTACCTGGGAGTCCTGGATGATTGGTTGGCAAAGATACGTTTGACTTTTATATGTTGCCTATCTGTCTATGGGACACTGAGTAAACAATACTCTTTTCTGTAGAATAACCTGTGTTATGTCTATGACAGTTTTATGTCTCTGTATCATTTTTCTCACTCGGCTCAGTGCTGGGACAAAAATGCTGTATTGATTAAGCAGAAATATATCCGGATGAAGGAAAACAATATCTATCTTTAATCATCAAAGTAATGTAGAGAGTAGAAACTGCATCATTCCACTAAAATCTACTGATACGGTTCTTGGGGAAGGATTCAGTGATGCTGGTACTTAGTTTTCATGTGCAGGTGTGACCACTGTGTGTAGAATATGTGCAACTCCTGTACTTGCATTCTCTTTTGGGTCCTTTCTGCCTCTAGTCCCAGCCTTTAAACTAAGCAAGGACTAGTAGGGCATGGGACTCTAGCAAATACCAGTCTTAACTCCCTTGGATCTCTCTACTCGGAGCAGCTCAGATAAAGCCAGTGGAAGTAGCAGCAGGAGTGTTTCCAGTCAAGAATGTCCTGATGTGAAACAAGGTTCTAGAGCAAACTAACACAGAAACAGGATGTTTCTATGTTTCAATTACAGAAACGTCTCTCTGGGAAAAAAAAAAAGCTCACTGTAATAATGCCTCCTTAGCTGGGGAACTAAGAACAACAAAAGGTGTTGTTTGCCATCTTTTGTGAATGCTGTGATGTGCTGGAGAAGGCTTTTGTAGAGACTCACTTGAAATTTTGTGACTAAGTTACTACATACTAAACCAAGTATATAGTGTTGTTGCTAGTAAACATGATTATAAGAATCAGATGTGATTGTGTGTCTAATATTGTATGTCTAATAAGTTGTTTTATGGTTGAAAGTGTTTATTTCATTGCTGTGAAGAGGTAGTGGTATTAGGAATTTTTTCTTTTACTTTCAATATGGGACCTTCCTTTAAGTTGCTGCAAAAATCATTTTAAGGTTCTAAAACACAGAAGAGAACAACAGCCAACCCATCCATAGAGACTTCTGCATTGAGGAGCTGAAAAATATAGCTCTTTTTATAAAATACTGTGGCTACATTCAGCTGCATTGCATATTCTTCGGAGCTCTGCTTTCAGGCATCCTGAAGGTTTTGCAATGTTTGCTGGTGTTGAGGTGATTTTTTGAAGGGGTCAGCACTGGTCTAATTGTGTTCCTATTGAGAGCAGTGATAACACTGAAATGATATTAAAAAAAAAAAACCCAAACAACAAGGTGGACAGTGCTTGGAATCTTCTAAAATTTTCCCAGCTACGAGATCAAGCCTTACCATTGCTAAAAGTCCGTAACTAAACTCTAGTGGGTTGTGTTGGAAGGCTCTATGACTCTTCTGTTGTATGTGTACTGGGTGTAAGGATGGACTGTACAAGTGACCATGGTGTATAACATCAGTTGAGATGTCTGTTTTAGCATGGCACAATGTCCAAAACATCTTGTTTGTTTTAAAACAAAAAAAGCCCCCAAACTTGATGAAACGGTAATGAAGACTAGGTGCTAAATTACTTCAGAGCAACTGAGGTCTCTCAAACACCTTCTCAAAATTCAACCTTTTATTTTTTAAAAGAGCAAGCAGTCTGTTGTTACATAATGAATTAGCATCGAGCATGTTGCAAAAATAAGGCTGGGATTTGTATAAACAAAACTGAGTCTTTATGTAAATGTTATGTAAATGTGACATTTAACTTAAACTGTTGGAATGGGGAAGTCGGGATTAACAATGTACAGATCTCATCATGTTTATATGTTGCAACTGTGAATTAAAACAGTTTGTTATTTTTGTTGCAGGGTGTTAGAGTTACTATCTATGAGCAAGAAATACACCATTTGTGAAATGTGAAGTATTTAGAAATTTAGTTCAGGCTGCTTTTAAATAATTTTACTGAGTATTTTAATGGAGCTGCATCAAAGCTTGTATTTCAGTGTAATAGAAGAAAGTGCATGCCCAGCAGTCTTGAACGACCTGAGATTGTAAAGATTCTGGATTTATTCTTTGTGTAATCCTGGAAATTATGTCACAGGAACTTCTTTGTCCTTGACTCTGACTGTAAGTGCCAGAATTTGGCTGGAGTTTACATGTGATTTCAGAGACTTTTTATCTTTTATAGCTGAAGCAACCTGTATTTTAGAGTCACTAAAGTCAATATGTAGGAAATATGACATAAGAAATATTATTTATGTATTACTTCCAGTTCCACCAAGCACTTCTAGTTAAAACTAAACATATATAAAGTTTCATATGGCTTGGAGTATAAGTTTAGGGAATTCTGCTGAATTTTGTGTTCTTTTTGATTAGAATACTTTTTAATGTTGTCTTTTTCTCTTCTACATGTTGTGCTCCATACTTGTACTTTGGCATGCTAAGAGGTATGATTACATCTCCCAGGTAGGAGGATATGGTTGGTATAAACTTTACTTCCGAAGTTATTTCGTGTCTTATGTTTCAGATGAGTTTTGGAAAGCCATGTGCTATTTGTATCAGAATTATTAAGATGTAGATCAGAGCCGGGGAAAAAAAAAACAGGATGAGAAAAACATTCTTCTCTACTCCAGCTGGTAAATTAGTTGTATGCAGCACAGTAAATGAGATCGTAGTCAGGACACGCCTCGGACTAAACTCCGCAGTCTGCCCCGCTGCTGCTCTGAGCTTACTGTCCGCCCTCCCGCTGGGAAAGGACCGCGTGCGGGAGGAAATAAATCCTTCAGTGCCGGCGGCTTTTGCGTTTCTGTCTGCGGCTGATTCGGGGGCGGGGGAAGCCCCGGCAGCCGCGGTGGAGGAGGAGGAGGAGGAGCAGCAGGAACAGGAGCAGCAGCACCGCCCGCCGCGGCTGCCGCCGGGGGGCGCCCTTGCTCCGCCCCCCGCCCGGTCCGGCACCGGCGGCTCCTGGAGCCTGGCGGATACTTCGGGGAATGACACGGGAGGCCACGGCACTGCCTCTGTGCTTTGTGGGAGATGGTCCCATTCGAGAAAATGCACATTCCGGAGGATGCTGTCTCCTCTGCTATAGTGCCTTGTCTTCCTGAAAGCACCAGCTGAGGCAGCAACTAGTTCATATAATGTGGGGTTCTAGGAAAAGCGGCTCAGAATAAATTAGACAGAATGATTCCCATCCTAGCTGCTCAGAATAACCTGCACAGAATGATTTTCTTCATCCTTGTGGGCAGGAAAGTTTGCACGCCTTTCTCTTCCTTGGCTAGTTCATTCAGTGGAGTGTTATGGAAACTGCAGTATTCTGAATCCTTTATCCTGAAGATCATGGCTTTTTGGCTCATCTTTGTGCTCAGGGTCAACTTGCCTTATCTTGTGTGGGTCCATAAGTGGTTTTGAGGTGGTTGTGATACAGTATGTCAAAGCAATAAACCCATAACTTTAATCTGAAGTTTTAAGTTCCAAAGTTTTCTCAGATGTCTGAATAGTAACATCCTTAGATGTGTTACTGAAGTAGGTAGCATTACTGCTTCTTTTATGGCTGTCCAGCAGTTTCAATCAATTGATACCCTAGTAAACTTTGTTTGTATGCAGTCTACTTTCAGTCCTTTTCCCTCTAAGCTCCAGTACTTGGTTCTATGTTCTCTGAATAGTCCAGGAGAGTCTATAGAGTTAAGGAAGTCTGTGAGTTTAAACATCTAACTTAGAGCAAGGTGCAAAGAGTGTACATGAGAAACAAATCTAAAAGAGGGGAGGAAAGGATGAAACAGGATGCTTGATAACTCCTATCTAGTTACCCATAGGTCAGGTGGTTTCAGAGTTTGTGTATGGAGGTGAAAATACTTTGAGACACCTGAGTGGCGGCATCAGTCCTTGCTACCAGTGTATCTGTCTACAACTTTATTGATTTCAGTAGTAAAGCCCAAATAGAGGACTTGACTCAGTTATTTCTTTCGCTGATGGCAACGTTAGTGTATTTAGAGCTGTAAGCAGGATACGCGGAGAAGGGTAGAGTACATTGTTTCAAAGTGCTACCTCTGTGGGATGGGAGGCGTTTTAGTGAATGTCAAGCTGAATAGGATACTGTATTGAAAGCCATATTCTTTCTGGATTAATCCCTAAGTGGTGTGTGGAGTTGCTGAGTGCAAATCACAGGCCAATAGTGTTAGGGAAGGCTCTGGAATCCATCTGCAGGTGTGGATGCTGCTCTGGCTGCCTGATGGTACTGTGATGTGAGGTGCAATTCCAGTTTCTCTGTGGACTGGGAATTAATTCAGTGAGATCTGAATTTCACCCTGAAGATCTCCATGTTTTTTCTTTTTCATAGATGAACTAGGATAACTATCATCCTTTGTAAAGTACTTTGAGATCTATGGATTAAGAATGCTATATAAGAGCTCAGCAATGTTTAGTATAAGCACTTTATGTAACACCAAGAACAGATGATAAAACAGGACAGGAAGTAACTATTGGATTTGGAATTGTTCTATCACAGATATAAATTTAAGATAAAAAGGAAATAACGGGTCTTTTTAAAGTCTGTATGTACTCTTACTTGAATGGATTATCAATGTCGATAGGGGACTGTAGTAAAAAGCAATCTTTTAAGCAGCTAAGGTAAAATCAAGAAAGCATGTATAAAATATGTCAGTTAATATCTTTGCAAATATATGTTTTTTATGGTATGCAGTTTAAGGGGAAGCACTCCTTCCTTACCTCCTAAAGAAATTAGGCCATTTGACTCAAAATCTTAGGCAGATTTTCGTCTTAGAGGTCACAAGTAAATAAAGGGGTAAAATTCATATGTTTTGGAAGGAATGAGGGATCAAAACCTTCAGGCTTCTATTTATTTTGCTGTCTGAAATAAGAGAGTAAAATAACATGCTGTAGGTTTCCTAGTCTATCCCAAAAATGTAATTGCAGTGCTGAAGAATGAGCTAAGGTCATGGCATTGAACGGATAATTCCTACTGTTAGCTGTCACACGGTTCTTGCTTCCTTTCTCCTGGAGGAGATTTCGGACTTTCTTGCAAGCCGCATAACCAGATACTTGAAAAGCTGACTCCACTTTCCAACCAGCCTCTGCTGTTTTGTTCTATGTGAATAGCAAAATGCCATTTGCATGCCCGAGTTACATTAAGAAACCCCCAGCTTAAAAAAAACCATTAAATAAAGAAGAATTCCACCTTGACTGAAGTAAAGATAATCAGGATGTATAAGTAATAAGTATTACTCTGCAATTTTTTTGTGAATACTTGTGTTACATAATAAACATTATCTCCTGTAGCTATAGGGATAACAGTATTCCATGTGCTTTCAGAGACAGTTATGGTAGATTTAGAGATTATTTTAAAATATATCTAGCATTTGGTACAATGAATTGCTTTTCAAATCTGGATTAGACTATTGCTCTGAAAATATTAAGTATTGGACATTTACAACTTGCTAGTGAGACAGAAGAGTTTAAATACTGTCTTCAATTTTTTGACTAGTGTTAGTGAGCTAACATAAGAATGTAAACTACAGTATATATATTTTTCTTTGACTTCTGCCAAACTCATGTAGATGTAAAATATCTTTTCTGGATGGATGGATGGATAGAGAAGGGGAGGCAAAAGAGGCCGTGACTTGCTCAGGTAAATTTTCTCATTTGGATGCCCTCAAAGTATAAGACAAAGTCAGGAGCAAATCGTGGTCCAGAATAACCTAAGTGGAGTTGACCCTGTCATGGAAAAGAGATTAGCTGATCTCTGCAGAATTCACAGATTGTCTAACAGAATAGTAAATGTGTTCACTGACAGAAATTTTTGCAAGCACAAAGCAGCAGCGAAATATAGAAGTTTGCCTGTAGGATGGTAGACAGGCTGATAATGTTTAAGCTATGCAACAGTTTCTAGGACACTCTTTGGCTAGGACACAGCAGGACAAATGTTGCTTCATTTAAAAAAAAAAAAAAGAAGTCTGTCTCTGAATGCTACTTGTATAGACTGTACTGTGCTACTTGAGTCACCCTCCCTGACAGTGTTTAAAAGACACATAATGTGGTACTTGGGGACATGCTTTAGTGGTGGATTTGGCAGTGTTAAGTTAATGGTTAGAGTCAATGATCTATTGTTCTACTTTATCATCTTTTGTTGAGATCAGGACTGTAGGACTGCTTTCAGTATTGGAATGAGCTCATTCCTGTGTGATGGATGTGCATACTGGACCTAAGGCTGAGTACTGCCTCTTAACTGAATGAAACTGATATCTAAATACCAAGAACTCCAAAATACCTCCAGAATTTTCCATGCTGGGTACTCCATATAGAACTTCTGAGCTTTTGATTGTGGGTCTGGAGTCTTCCCATTACTAGTGGTGTTGCAGTTACTTGTCATTTCTCCCTCAAGCAATAAGAAATCTAGTTAAAATAAAAAATTTATAGGAAAACAAAATAAAAATGACCTGATTTAGATGACGTTTTTTCTGAAAAGTGCTGTTATGCCAAATTAACCTTTCATTTAGGGTGATGACTCAAAATAAAAGGAACTTCTTTTGCGTCAGAAGTAAAAGATTAAAACTGCAGTTGTTGAAATGGATAAAGCTGGAGAGCAGCCTTTGGTGATCAGTAAGTTTTAGCTGATAACCAAGAAAAAGATTTTACTTATAGGTGAGAAACCTGCAATTTTAGCATTGGCTTCAAGGCAAGGCATCCTCTCCTACTGAAAATAAATTACTGATGAAATATTAGTGAGTGAACTTGGGTCAAGGGCTTCTTCTGTGCGTGTTCAAGAAGAGTTTGTCCTGTCTCATGTACCTGATAGTGCCAGAAACTACTAGTTGGTGTGTCTTTTAGGGCTTCACTGGACAGTCAGCTGTTGAAGCAGACATGACATATGGTGGGAGCTTTCTGTAATGTAGATCTTAATAAATATTTCATTTCTCCTTGTTTATAGTGTCTAGTTTATAAAATATGTAAACATCAAAATGGAGATGGTTAACAAAGTAACCATGGAAACCTATTTTCTTCTCTTTCTCTCCCTCTCTCTGTGAAACGTGCTTCGAAGATAGTTATTATTTCTTCTCCTTACCGTGATTTGAACTGAACTAACAAAATAACCCATAAAAATTGTATTTTAAGTTGTTGGTTATCTAGTGACAACCAATAGACCAGTATTTGTATGATCATTATAGAGAGAAAATTTACATTTATACTCTTTATTTGGGGTAGCACTGCAGGAATCGAGTACGTGGCTCCAAATAACTGTAATGCGGGTAGCAAACCATGACTGGACAAAATACATTTCTGAGGAATGGGAACTTCTGACTTGCAGTCACTTAGTAATGTTTAGATGGGAGTGTGTTGCATACCTTTTGGATGATGCAACCTATTGTCAAAATACAGGCTGGTTTTGCAGAACTATCGTCTCTGAATCTACAGAACTGACAAAATGGAATGTGAAAGGAAATTGTGTTTTGCATGTAAAAATCATTAAGCTTCAGCATTAGAAGTGCCACAAAAAAAGAAGACCAGTGTTAGTTGTAACTTACCTTTCTAATTAATCTATCATAAAAATAACAATTGCAGATACAAAATACATATTTTGCCTAATGCAAGACAATTTTAAGAAACATGTAATTATGTTAAAATCTTATGATAATGTTTCGGATTCATATTTTAATTCTGGACTATTGTTTTAAAATGATTGTATGTTGACATAGCAGTAATTAAGCTTCAACTCAACAGAAAGCATTAGGGGTCTTCAGTTTCTGTCAAATGAAAAAACTGTTTCAGTAATGTAGAACTGAATTTTGTATCTGGGATTAAGTTTGTTTCAGTGATCAAATATAATGAGACATCTATTAATTGAATGTTTTTATTGCCACTTACTTGGAGTTGGAGAATAACTTCTAGAGTTCTGGAGCATTACTCTGTTTTATATTACAATACTGGTTGTGCTGCATTCGGTCTGGTTTTAGTAATTTCTTTTGCCAGGTCTTCCATGACTTCTTTTCCCTGCTTTTATGGGCAACAATCCTAGTTCATTGAGATACCCACCTCTGGAAGATTTTCCCTATCTTCTCTGATTCTGATTCCTGAACTGAAGGTTTGTTAATGTTCTAAACTGTCTGATCAGAGCTTTGCATGACTCAAGAGCAGTGGTCATGGAACAGAAGTTACAATGAATAATTTTGCAATTTCTTATTAATGTTTTTGCCCCGTTTTTTGTTTTGTGGTCCTGCAGGGCATTGTCCTCTGCAGCTGCCTACAGGAGTTGTTGTAACAGGTAGCAATTAAAGCCTGACTTCAAGTAAAGAAACTGTATAGAAGCCATCAGTATTTTATTTCTGAATAAAAAATCAGCCTTAATAGGGATGAAATGTTGTATACAGCAGGCAGAAATCACTCTAGCAGACCTATCTTTTGTTATTTGTACTCTTCCTGTGGATGATCAAGCTCCTTCTTTTGGTTTTTGAGCCTTAAAAATTAATAGTGCTAAGTTAGCATAGCTATAACTAAGTGAAAAGTTGTGATTGAATTACCTATGATTAAGCAGTCTGAAACATAAATCCTAAGGAGCGGCTTAGGGCACAAGGGTAGTTCAGTCTGGAGAAAAGAAAGCTCAGGAGAGACCTTATTGCCCTATGCAACTATCTGAAAGGAACTTGTGGTGAGGTGGGAATTTGTCTCTTCTTACTGGTAACTAGTAATAGGACAAAGGGAAATGGCCTCAGGTTGCATCAGGGGAGGTTCAGGTTGGATGTTAGGAAAAATTTCTCCATTGAAAACGTGGTTAAGCATGGGAACAGGCTCACCAAGGAAGTGGTTAAAAAAAAAAGTGGACACAGCACTTCACAGTATGGTTTAGTGGACATGGTGATTTTTGGCCAAAGGTTGGATTTGCCGGTCTTTTCAAACCTTGATGGTTCTATGATTCCATGAATTTCTGGGAACAATCTGTGAGTAAGAGTTATGGCCAGTAAAACTGCAGATGTGACACAGTGATACATAGATTGCTCAAAGAAGACATGGTCTTATTTGCTTACTGTTACCAAGTAAAATAATATTTTAGTTCTGGAGAGAAGTTATCCATATTGTGGAACATATATGCTTAGTTGCTTTTTGCATAGTTTTTATAGAAGTGTGTGCAGATCAGAGGCAAAGTGCTCAAAAGGGAGTTTCAAAAAGTGAGAGCCTAATACCATACTTTCCCTTAGTTCCACTCAAAATTATTTTTGTGCCTAACATTGCTGTTTTCAATGTATTTTTTTCCTCCTCTTGTGTTGAACTGAGGAAAGATGAAAACTTGATCCACCTCAAACAAGGAGCAGTGACACAAGGTTTTACGGAGTGCTCTCATGTGCACAGAACAAATCAACAGGGAGAGCCTGAAATTATTTTTTCTCAAATTTGTTTCACCTTAACAAAAGGCTCAGAAAGCAATATTCAGGCAGAAGTGTCTTGTTTCAGCTGATGGTATTTCTGAAGAGTTCAGGAGTAAATTACAAAAATAATGATTGCTTTCATTAAGGTGTTTCAGCTGTGAAAGCAAATGTGTAGGAATTACATGCTTTTGCTAGAGCTGTGGATGCACAGATCGTTTTGGGGATCAAACTGACAAATTATTTAGTCAAAGAAAGCTGACAATCTTTGTGTTGATTAAGATCAGTGTCCCTGAGGCAGCTACATCTTGACTGGGTCATTATTATTTCACTGATGTAGCATGGACTCTCCAGAAACTGTGCGCAGTGGTCACAGCATGCCAACTCCTCTCATGTGTCCTAAGGAGTCTCTTGAGGGCAGTAGGTAGGAAACACTGATATTACTTATTTTGTAGATGATAAATATGTAATCATCAGTTCACAGAATTGATGACTTGACATTTTAATTCCAGTTAATAGTAATAAAATAACTTTTGAAAAGGTGTAGTAACGTGTGAATAACTGTGCATATGTGTGCGTAAATTGTAGTCCACTTTCTACTGAACCACAACATTTAGATTGGAAAAGACCTCCAAGAACGAGTCTAATCTTTGGCCAATCATCTCCTTCTCAACCAGATCATAGCACTGGTTGCTGTGGTCTGGTTGGACAGTGCCATGTCCAGTTATTTCATAAACACTTCCATGGATTGTGACTCCATCACTTCCCTAGGCAGCCCATTCCACTGCTTGACAACCCTTTCTGTGAAGAAATTCTTCCTGATGTCCAACCTGAACCTCCCCTGAAACTGCTTTTCTGGAGTAAAGTGATTTTTTTTCTCCTCAGTATTAAAGAACAAAGTTATTAATGCCATGATGTTGAGTCAGCATTTTGTGATTTGTTGGTTTTGTCCTCATAACTTACGGCTTCAGACCTTGACAATACATCTCTTCCAAAAGACCACAGGTTTTTGAGATCAACAGACTTTGTTCTGGTTCTGTATGTTTTAGAGAAATAAAGTTTCTCTTTTTGTTTCTTTGTGAAAAACCATGTGATTTTAGGTCCTGATCCTGCCCCCAAGAACTGCTGATGCAAAAGTCTGCCCAGCGGTTCATGCAGTAGGTCCTGGTTGGGAAGTTGTCACTAATGCACTCCAGAAGTCTGCTAGATTGCCTGAGGGCTGCTGTGTTGTTCTTCTAGCAGATCTTGGGGTGAAGTCCCCCATGAGGAACGGGTTCTATGAAGATAAGGCTCATTCTGGTTGTTTGAAGAAGGCCTTATCTTTTTCTTCATGACTGGGAGGTCTGTAAGAGATATCTGGTACAGTGACACCCATCCTCAGATGTCCATGCGCTCCAGCAGCTCTCTCACATATTGAGCAAGTCTGTCTTGACCTTCCTATGCTGTTCTTCCTGAAGAGCCTGTATTTGTCCATCACAATGCGCCAGTCATAGAACTGCACAGAGGCTTCTGGCTCCTCCTGCTTGTTCCCCACACTGCCTGTATTAGAGCAGAGGTGTTTCACAGGGCCACCCGAGTGTGCTGAATCCCCAGAGCAGGCTAGAGAGCTTTGCCTGTAAGATCATTCCACATTTATCGCTGTCTTTTGAACAAAATGTCCTGTAAATTATGCCAACATGTATTGTAGTAGTCCTGAAACAAAGAAGTATTCTAAGTCAGAATTCTTCGTTGTGCATGTCCATTTATTTTTCCAACATTTTAATTTATGATCATTAAGGAGACAGGGAGTTCTTTTCCTGTGTAATCAATTTAGTGCTAGCCCTCAAAAAAATGATGTTAGTGAAGAAAGCTCCCAAATAACTCTGTTTGCATTGGATGCTGAACATGGCTTTCTCTTTTTTGTTGGTTTAACTTGGTTGTAAATTTCAGAGAGCAGTGTGATTTTTGTGGCAAAATGTCTGATTAACATTTTTCTTAATACAAAGAAATGAAAGGCAGCTTTAGAGAGAGATTATTTATTTGCATTCTTTTATATGTAATAAATTAGTTTATGATCTTACTAATTCATTCTGGGTTTAATATCATTCCATCTGTGCTTTTTCAAGTTGTTGCTACTAAACAAAAAGGTATCAATTAAATATTTATAAATGAACACCTGGCAACCAGCTGTGCAGTGCACAGTTCTGCCTACTTTTTGAGAATTCTCAGGTCAAAATTATTAGAGACAGCCAGCAAGGAGGGGAGCATTGACAAAGCAGTGCCAGTGGTCTTCCAGTTCTGATAGAAATGGACAGTACATGGTGTCAACCACTAGACCTAGAAGAGAAAGCAGGCAATACAAAATGGGGGAACAGTAAGGCAGAAGGAACAGAGGGCAGTAACTAAGTTTTACTTTTGTCTTACATTAGTACTGGCAGATAGTTCTGCTGGAAAATGCTCCTGTATTTTCAGTAATTTGATGATTAATGATTATTTGAAGCCTTTTCAGCTTTGTAGAAGCACTCCTATCTCACAGCTGACATAATTGGAATCAGGATTGAGTCTATTAGTTTGAAAATCACTGTTTACCAAACGTAGGGACATAAATATTGTTTCTCCTTACTTCTGCACGTTTACCTGCACATGATCTGTACAGCTCACGGTTCCAGCTCTGCCGAAGTGCTCAAAAGGGAAAATACTGTTTAGTGACTTTAACTCTTTCTTAAATACTATTAGTTTCTAGTTGATTTAATCTGAAATGTAAACCCACAGTGTTTCAGCTTCTCACATCAGGGACAGGAGTATGCAAGTTGCCCAAGACAGTTCTTTGTTTCTCTGTCGTGTATGTGCTTCTTTCTCTTTGCTGTTTCTGTAGGCAAGGAACAGGAAGATCCTCAACTAATCCTGTCTGACTGAAGGCACTTCATAATTTCATTATACCTTTTCTGATTTGAGGTAAATGTCACTACAGGAGATTTTTCCTCCATTGCCATGGGGTGAGGAGGAGGAGGAGAAAACAAGACTGTGCGTTATTTCCGTTGCATGCACAAATGTCTTGGAAGACATGAGCTAAAGGGATTTGGTGCTTCCAAGAGCCAATGGGCTTTGATTCCTCTCCACTTTACAGAAACCATATCCACAACAAATACTAATAGGCTGAAAATTGCTATCATTTGCTTTTGGTAGCTAAGTCGTGCTGCCAAATGGCAAATCATAACACTTCGCATTGGAGAAGCAATTCCTCAGTATTCAGGGGAAGAGTGAAATGGTTTGGAGTAGGAAGACAGAGTGTGGATTGAGTTCTGACAGTGTATGAGGCTGGGCTTCTTGGAGGCAGATGGCATTAAAATGTCAGAACATTAAAATATGCATGTCAGGAAGAGGATTGGGCATGTAAGAGGTAATTATTTCACAGAAATGTCATATTTCTGTGAAACAGATTCTGAGAGGATTTAGGATGGTTGCTCCTGTAATTACCTATGTTAGGCTTATCAACCTGTCTTTCAGCCCTGGCAGGAGACTGCCACAAACCTCTTTAGTTAACAGACTCTCAATTATTTAAATAAAGGTAGAAATGAATGAATGAATTTTCCAATACTGCCTTTATGATCTGGAAAGGAAAGTCTTTGCTTGGAAAAGGTATCCAGAAAGTCTCTTCTTACTCAAGAGCTGCTCTGAAATGGGTGCCTGTTGATCAATTTAGATAAGAGTATTCTTCCTCAGCTGATTTCTGGCATCTTTGCACCATTTGTTATTATGGAACAAACATCTATTTTCCTGTTCTTAAAGAAAAAAACCCAAACACTTCCTGAATAGTGTTCAGGCACTTTGCTGTTGGTATTTTGCTAACATCTGTATTCTGCAGTCTTGGTCAATGAAAACCAGTGAATAAGTACTGTGTGCTGAGTCCTAGCTGTCTGTGTTTCAGGATGCATTAATTACATATTACCAAAACTAATGGCCCTACTGAATATTGCAGTAATAGGTGTCCATGTGTGAAGGTAAAAGTACTCTGTAATATGTTGCCTATAGATGCAGTATCTGCTTTACTTAGTTGCTTATAGATGTTCTTTTTTCTAACACACTGCACTGAAGGCCATGACTTTGCATCTGAATCTCTAAACCAGGTTTTTGGCTGTGAGTTCTTGTCTCAAATAGGTGCAATGGGATAGTTTTGTGTCAGGAACACTTGGCTCTTGTGTCCGTTTTTCAGTAGTCTGGCTGTTAAAAAATCTGAACTGCTGGTGCTTAATTCATTCTACTTACTAGGATGGCTCTTTAGGCCATCTTGTGTGTCTGCTCCATACACCCTTGTTTTGAGACAGAAATCCTGTATGGTGAGGCCAGTGCTCTGGCCTGTGTAACCATCTTCTGGACAAAGAAACAGGAAAAGCCACTGGAGTCTCCCTGACCCTGCATTCCCAGCTACTGTGGATGCTTCAGAATTTTTCAGGATTCCTAAGTGGTTTAGGAATTTTTCTACAGACAGGTCTTGTATGATTTGATTAAATTTAGTATGAGGATCTCAATCCATTAATTATTTGTAACATTTCTCTTCTAAAACCTCTCAATGTATTCTAAAGAAAGTAGCTTCCAAACAATTACTGCATTAGCCCATGTTAGTTTAACTCAGTGTTCATACCAATCACTTCTACTATTAACTCTATACATAACTGAAGTTGAAATTTGCATAGTCTTTCAGTTCCTTTACATCTCTTTCTATTAAACTATCTGGAAAGTTCTCCAATGACCAATTCTCCTTTGGGCATCTGTGCACTCTCTCCTTGTTTGCCCAGCAACTTGCACAAAAAGGGAAGTTCAATCACTATAATGCAGCACCACTGTGAGAAACGTTGAAGAAACTGATAACATGGTCTTTGCCTGCTTCCTAGATCGTTACACTGAATTCAAACTCAGATTGCTCAGGCTTGGCCCTTGACCCTTTTCATGCTATATATCTTTCTTAGAATTTTCTGGAAAACTGACAATGTATAGTATAAAGGGAGGTTCCTATTCAGTACTTTGGTCTGGGTTTAGGAACTGTAGGTTCAGTATCCTACTTTTTGATGTGTTTACATGAAACAAATATCTGAAATTCTTAATGCTGGAATAGGTAGACCATTTCCACTTAGACGCTTACATAAAATTACAGTTACATAAAATTTTGCCCCAGTCATATTTTTCTGGTACAATACCAAAATTTTCTAAAATATTATTTGCAGTGTGTACATCTAATGAATAGAATTTAAAAAAATTAAATGTAGTAAATTTGGTTTGTGGAAAAAAACCCCAAACATTGTACCGTGTTTACCTAATAGAGAATTTCGGACAGACAAATATTACCGTCTTTTGTCTCTTTGCTGTCAATCTCAAATTTTACCTGAGATTTTTCAGAGGTTTTGAGGCTCTTTGCATAGAAAATGAAAACTGCTTAGGAAAACTACTGAAAATCGCTGAAAATTACATGTATTACATTGTATTATTGCACCTGAACTGACTTTCCTCTTGCAATGTAATCTTTCCTTGTTTCTGTGGCTTGTGTTCTACTGGTCATTGACCTCTCTCTCTGTGTCTAAAATTTTTAATTCTTCAGTGTAACCTTTTCTATTCAATGCCCTTAAGTCTTTGAAATTTTAGGGGCAATGGCTAAATTTATTTTGTCTATTTTAAAAAGCATCTATTCATGTTATCTCTGCCTTTCTTTTTTTGGCCATTCTCAGTCAGATGGGTTTTTTTATAACCGTCACAGTTTCTACCACTCTTAACTTTTAGGTTTGCCCATCCAGCTGGCCTCCTTAGTGCTGCAGTGACCTTATCTAGGCACTGTCTCAGGCTAGTTCTTGATGATGATGTGATAAAAAACCAACAGTAGCAAAGATGACCATTAATTTCAGCTCATTACAGTTTCTGCTCCATGTCAAGGAGCTCTACCTGGCATTTTCCCCAGTCTGCTTTCTTACTTTCCAGAAGTCTGTCTTGTTAACTCCTGTATAGGTAGCTGGAACAGACATGGCACTAATGGACACCTACATTGCATTGTGGCTGATCTGAAAGCGTTTGTTATATCCCTGTGTTTCTGTGGCATCCTATGGGAAGGGTTCCTGTATCCTGATGACCTGTTCAAGGTTGCTCTAAAAATACCTGTGCTGAGCAATGCATACATACTCAATGCATACAGAAACACTGAAAATATAAACTTGTATGTTCATTCAGATTGTTCACTGTTACTTAGTGCAGTGGCTTCTTGTGGGGGGTGCATAATGGGGGCAAGCTCTGCTCATTTTGGCAACAGAAGGTGATGCACATTTTCTTGCTTCCAGGGTAAGCGTTTTAGATGGAGTTACAAATTATAAACAATTGGCTTTACCCCTGGAAGGGTGACTTTGAGGATGGTTCTTATTATCCCTGCAATGGATTGATTTAGGTTGTTTACAACCTCCTTGTCATCTTTGTTTTTTTCTCTGGTGACATATTATGTTTGTAGGCTGTCATTATGCAATGTTTCATATCTATAGATGGCACCCGTATTTTCATACATAGTTACAGAAGTATAATGGGAAATATAATAAGCAATTTCCTCCTTTGGTGCCGTCAAGTACTAGCTCATATAACTCAAGTGTCAGGGGAGGACAGGACAGGATTTGGAACTGGATTCTAGGGCAACACTGCTTGATTTTGTATAGTGGTTTGTATTTTGTTACTGATGGCTTTTTATGCCCTGCAGATGATAGTCTCGAAAGTCTCTAGCTTAGCTATCTTCAGCAGCACAGTGTAGTGTGTACAATAGTAACCTATTGTTACATTCAGAGAGTGCTCTGTCTTTTATAACTTTTGTGGCTCAGAATCTTTCTAGATAGAGTGCCACAGTGTGATGATGTACATGGAATGGTCCAGTTGGCACTGAATACTGAATTCTTTTCACTGCTGTGGGCTACTAGCAGTCTGTATACTTCTGCCCTACTAAGTACTAATCAGGTTCAAATTTTGGGCCCTGTGGGGCTCAGAGACACAAAAAATTTCATCCAAGCTAAAGGCCATGGTATCATCTCTTAGTCCATAGGCAGAGCAGGGTTCCAAACTTTGTTTGGTTCATTTCCAAATGCACTTTGAAAAATGTATGCATAGTCTCCCTTTGTGCCATACTACTGTGCTATATTGCACACACATTTTTCCCTCTCTGACAAATGAATAAACCAGAGAGTATGGTGGGTTTGCTTTTGGGTTTATTTTTTGTGGTGTTTGTTTGTACGTGTGTGTGTATATATATATGTATATGTGTATATATATATATGGGGCTAGGATAAGCATTTTGCAGAACAAGCAAGAACGTTTGACTGTTTTAAATAAAATACAAAACACTTACCAATGCCAAAAACTTACTTTGGAACAAACAGAAATCTTTTGAGTATTGTTTTGAATGGTATCCTGTATCATACATGACATGCAGATAAGAAACTATGTTAAGATGACGTTCAGTGTAACTTTCTTGTCTGACAGAACAGAATCTGCATTTTAACCATGACAGTTGTAAAAAATCTTGTTTACCTTGGTATGTGACTTAATATGGCTTTCCACAAATCTATTTCACACACCAATGTATGGGAAGCTTTACTGAGCCCTACTGAGAGAATGTGGACCAGCTGAACCCTATCAGATCAGGTTGCATGTTTTAAAGGTATTTTTCTGTGCATTTTAAGTCTGATTGTGACATGTAATTTATCTGCTACCAGAGTTTAACGTTCCCTTCCTAAGTACACAGAAGAAAGTAATATCTCTTTAGAAAAGTCGAGAAACATGTTAAAAGTATTTTTTAGCATCAGACATATCAGTGCAGAATTCATACATAAACTGAAGGGTCTAGAGAATAAAGAACTACTAGCTATGTTCTTCTATATGTTCTTTCATCCAGGGAGAGATACATATTCATACACTGATAATAATGACACTTTAGACTTAAATCACTTTCTAATTTCTAGGTGCTGCAGAGATTTTAATTACTGTCTCACCTTGCTTCCAGTCAGCACATTCTCACTGAGTCAGAACACATTGTTCTTCGATATGCAATGTTTCAGCATAATCAACTTTCAGCTTGCAAACAGTCTCAAAGCTGATTTTTCTATTGTACAAGCAGTTCTTAAGTTATACATGGCAAGGTCAGTTGCATTTGAATAATTATGATATAATTTGAAAACATAATTGCCATCTGGGCAGTAAAACCATTTCCATCATTATCGGTCAAATGGCAAATTTCTAAGATACACTTAATTTCTGTCTCTCTTTCCTTCTTCACTCTGCTTTAATTTTCATAAATTGAGTCTTGTATTTTAGTTGCATAGGAAGAAAATGATGCTGAAAAGGAACAAAGAAGCATGGTGGGTTATTTCCTTCTGCATTTAATTTCCACATTGAGTTCTTTTCATGATCTTTTCTCCATTTCTGCAAACCTGCTGATGAGAACAAGTAGGGTGCTTGCAAATGATGCCAGCACAGTTAGATAGATCCTTATCTGTATTTGCTTTGAAGCCTATGAGTTCAGTCACTTAGCTGTTCGATGAAGCTGATGATGCATTGTAGTAGGGATTAAAACTTTGGATCTATATAAAATGGTTTGGTAACTTTGTTTAGTCATGGTTTATCTGTTGTTGATGGCAGAATCACGATAACTTAAGAAAGCCTAGAATTTGAAGGTGAACATGTCAGGCAATTATTTTCTTATTACAATAAGAAAATGGTCATGACCAACATCTTGGTCATGTTTGAAAACTTGAATATTTTGCATGTTTGATCATCCCTTGCCAGCAGCAAACACAAATGAGAGATACTGCTTCATACTCGCCTCTGAAATAGTTAAGTGCTGTCACTATTAACATTCTTTTCTTTCCTTTTCTCTTTCACATGTACATGCAAAAATTCCCGTAGAGTTAGCGGAATGATTGGTGGGGTGGGTGCAGGCCTTGCTGGGCTCCTTAGAGCTCTTATAAGCCCAGTACAGCATTACCTGGTGGCAAGCTACTAAGTCCTTCCCAGAAATGAAACCAAGGTAGCATTGTAAAATCTGCTCAGGGTTTACTGGTTTCCTGCCAAAGCGAGAGACGTGGTGAATGCTGAGTGCAGGACACTGGATTTTGTCTTGAGGATGGTAGAATAGCACTGTGCAAGTCATGATGCCGTCCAAGTTTGTCCTTTTCCAGATGCAGGGGTGGGATAGTTGAGTACTTTGCACCATGTGCGAGCTCAGTTTCGGTGCATTACATTTGGTGACTGGTAGTCCTAAGGGGGTTTGGTTTTTGAGAGTGTCCTCCAGTCATGGTAAATAAGAGACAAATTTGCAGCAGTGCAGCAGGGAATATGTTGGGAAAAAATAGTATGTCTATGCAGTCCAGGAGCCTGTGAGAAGCAGAAAAAAGTCATGTCAGTTACTACTTGTTTGAAAAGAGGGTGAATATATAAAAGGAAAGCTCCTTGGATCACTTTAAAAGGTTTGGGTTCTGCATATGATGTAAGTACAGCATGTACATGCTGTCCAATTAAGCAAGACAGGTTTGTGCCTAACATGGGGTCAGTAGAGCTTAGATACACCACTGGTATGTAATCACATCACTTGTCTTGCTCATTCACATAACAGCTTTCAGTGCCAGTAACAGCAGAACAGTGGTTAAACTATAATGATTTTGTCTGAACTGGCAGAATGTTAAACCTAAGTAGCATTATCAACTAGAAAATTTTGAAACACAGACAGGACAGGCTTGTCTCACATGTCAAGCACTCTGTATAGGCTGCTGTCTGATTTTGGATGATATCTGTGGCCAGTCTTCTGCAGTCTGACATGGCTGTGTGGCATTGTTGACCCTTATGGGGTTATGTACAGAGAAGATAAAATACATGGATTCAGCAAAAGGTCCTTTGCTGCTTTATTTCTTGCTATAAGGAATGTGGGAAGAGAACGCTTTCTTCATCTTGTTTTCACTCAGTGAAAACAACCTCAAGAGGCAGGAGTAGAGCCTGAATGATGTAAGACTTGTCTGCTTCTTTTTCCAGCAGACTAACATAAAATAAGTCATGTATTTGTGTCATACTGCCAACCAGTCTTTCCTGCAATGGTCTGAGTGGTATTAGAGTTCTTCAAGCACCAGTGGTTGACACTTTTGTTTTCCTACTCTCTTTCTTGAATAGCCTGTACTTTGCAACACAAAAAAAATATTTGCTACATATTTTGTTCATAAAACCAAAGATAGATAATAAACAAATTTTCTCGATCATATTACCTTTCAAAAATTCTAAGTTAAAGTGGAACAGCATGGTGTTTTTTCTTATGGGTATTTTTCTTTAGAAAGTGGAAAAGCATAGCAAAGGTAGCTGAAGGTAGAAGATGGAGAAGAATGCCCTTGCTATTGATTTAAACTCTACCTACTCAGCAAAACGAGTCATAGAATGACAGCTCGGCTTCCTTCACACAATGTACTCAGATTTAATATTGGACTCTATTAACAAGGTCAAAAAATGCTGTGTGATAATTATGAACAGATCTTTTTTCTCAGATACAGGTAACAAGGAAAAGTATCAGTCCTGTGCAAATATTCTGTTGATCACAGGAGTTATCACTGTGAAGAAATGTGTATTACACAACCAGAATTAGGTCTAAAACTCAACTTACAGTTTAAATTCGCTATTGTTCATTTTTTGTGCTCGTTACACCAGGAGCTAAAAGTCACCTCCTGTTCTGAACGGCAGCAGCCCGCCGTGAAATCCTCAACCTTCTCCCAGCACTGGATGCTTTAGAGGTTTTAACACCAACTATTATAGTTGGTTTTATGCTGTCCCCTATGGCTTTAAAGGGATGTTGGAGCTTGCTTAAATGAGTCTGTGATCGGATCCTTTGATTTCCAGCCTTTCTCATCATGCCAGGCTGGAGCAGAAAAGCTATTACCTATTGGGATCTCAGGAGTAGCCCCAGCAGCTTGTGCTTTCCAGCTCAGAGGAGAGGTGATAAGGGAGTGAGGGAACAGCAGCTGTCCAAGAGGGATTACCTCAGGAGGTTGTGTCATATGCTCAACTTGTCCCATAAAGGAACAGAAGAGAGTATGAAATACAGAGGACAGTGTTTGTGTGTTTGTTCTTCAAATAAATTGGAACTTAACACTGATACCTCACAGCTTAACTGCAATGTTAGTACCGTGCATGTGCTCAGAAAAGGATTTAACTGGCAGGCTTAATGTTAAACACTGTAGTTTAGTTTGCACTGTATTTTCTTAATGGTTTCTCCACCCTATGGAGATAATTACTTCTCAATCAAAATACGAGTAAAAATACCAATAGATTGTGGAAACATAGTAAGAGTTCTCATGCAGGAATGCTTAGATGATGAAAACTAGACAGCCAGGTCATAATTATGTACAGATACTCTTCCCAGAGTATGAGACCAGAAAAGTATTGTATCTTTCATGTGGTGTCAGGTTTTTACAGAAAGGAATTTTTAATGTAGGAACCATTGTTTTTAGCAATGAAATGGAAATCCTTTAATGCATATGCTCTGGAAATGGAACACAGTGAAATAACATTCAAATAGAAAAAAATAGCTGTCAAGTTCACTCTGCTAAATCCAATCTCCAAACTAAGTTAGTGGTGAAAGAATTTCTTTTTGTCCTGCTGCTCTGTTAAATGTGTGCACTGCCTAATGACACTCTCTCCCCCCCCCACACATCTATAAACCTCACAAAACACACAGGGGTCCAGCATTTGTGTGAATACATACAGAAAAAGAAATATAAACACACAATTACTAAATGCTTTTTTTCTCTTGAAGTAGCTGTGAGTTGTAACATCATCCCTGTAACTAATAAAGATCAGGAAATCGTTCTGATATTTGAAAATATTTGGTTTGGCTAATTTTAGGGGTGGAGCAGAGGATGCTTGGTGTAAAAGGTACTTAGAAATGAAAAAAAGCACAGAATCTAGATCCCTATCCATCTGAAACTGATGAAAAAATCTTACTGACAATAAAATAAAATATAGTCTGGCCTTTTAGGAGCAAATAAGTGGATTTTGGCTGTCACTGTACAGGATAGAATGGAGACTGAGGCAATCACAGAATCGCCAGATAATTACAGGAAGAGGATGGAGTTGCTGGTGTGGGACTAGTGGGTATTTAGATGGTAGAAAAAGGTGAGAAGCAAATGAAGGCAGCCAGCATCACTAATAGTCAAGTGGGCAAGCAATTAAAATGAGAAGTATCATTTTATGGCCACTCAACTTCACATTAATTCTCACTGAACATTAATAAACAGTACTGTAGAGATGGATCACGGTTATCAATCTCTGCAGTGTTAAACAAAACATTTGCAATGTAAACAGAAGAAGTTCCAGGACATTGTGAATGCACTTGACCCCAGATAATTATATTTGACTTTTTGATATGCATGAATTCTGTGCATATGGCTCTGCCACTGTAGGAGTTCATAATTGAGAGCCATGAGGTTTAGGTAAACCGTGGGGGAGAATGGGAGAATACCCCTTAACCTGACTGAGCATTTGTAGTCTACTTCAAGGCCAAGAGTCAAGTCACTGGTGAGGATACATCTAATTCAAGTACCTTTTCGTTGCCTCTTATCTTGTGGTCTCAGCCAGGAGCTGATGGATGCTCTACCCCTGCATCCTTCCTTGTGAAGTAGTTTCCCTTTCTGTGGAAAGGAAAGATGCTCTTGGAGGCAGGGTTGGCCTCAGCATGGAGGCAGAAAGCATTGGATGATGTTATTCTGTTTGCAGCTCTCCAAGTTGAGTGATACCTGTGCGAGTGGTGACTTGTGACAGGGAGAAGCTGTTTTCCAGTGAAGGGTTGTTCTCTGCAAGATGGTGGAAAATGAACAGCTGAGAACAGCAGTTGCTTGCTGCCTCCCAGTTGAGGCTGAAGTCAACAACAAGTGTTCCATCTCCACCCAGCGTCACACATTTTTGGATGCAGAGCTTTGTGGTTGTGTTTACTGTGGTGGAACGTTGTCTGTTTGTGCATGATCTTTCATTTTTGACATCTTCCTGCCATCATGGCAAAACTGCAGTAGGATAGATGGATTTTGTACTGATACTCTCCCAAGGAACTTGCACCCGGTTGCTGAGGGGTATGAGTTATTGCATATTGAAACAGTTTAAACACTTTGTTCAGTATTTGGTGAATAATTCAAGCAGTTCTAGAGCTAAACCACGGCTTTCTTATCATAATGTTCTTTAGATTGCTGTCTGACAGATTCATTTCTTCTTGAGGTTTTTCAGGAAAACATGCCAGTTTGGTGTTGCTGATTGAACTTCTTGAAGCTACCTGATATTTCTTAGTTGGTTAGCCCTGAGTCCTAAGGATATTGTGAGAGCAAGCTGCTATTTCATAGTGTGTTCCCAAGTACCACCAGGAATTTGTTAGGCAGTTCCCAAACTGGATGAAGTTTTTTTTATTTCTCCTTGGTTACCCCCACTTTTGAAGAAATAAAAGGAGTTTGTTTGCTTTTTACAGTCTGTTGAAATTTCAGGAAGCAGAAAACAGGAAAAACAATCACGGATGACCCAATGTGTAAACCAGATGCTTCCCTGAATACCTTTCAGAGAATTTCATGAAGGCACACTGACGAGAATGCTGCTGACAGCCTAAGTGGTCTTTAACCTGTTTTCTGTCTTTTCTGGCCTCTATTTGTACTTCCCAATTAAAACTAGTTTTGTTGATTCATCCTCTTGTGGCTTTTCATGAAGGTCACTGGAAAGTCATTATTTTATCAAGCATTATTTGTTCTCTCTTTCTAACAAAAAGATTACCCTTAGGCAAGTGGATAGATATACAGCTCAGTGTTGTAGCAGGGTAAGAAAATCTATGGTACACTTTCTACTTAACCTTCCATGATACCCTAACAGATGATTTTTCCCTGGCAGACATTTACTGTTCCTTTTTCCTTGAGCATGCACCTTCACACCCCCCCCTCCCCCACACTTATATGTTTAAATTTCTGGCTGTAGCTACAGCATTTCTTTCTCAAGTTTTACCTTTGCATTGGAATACTTTAGTGCTGTATGTTTAAAACTTAGTGGTTTGTTTATTTCTGGTGCTCTATTGCCGCTGACTTCACAGGAATTGACATTTTTCACTTAAGTTTTTATCTATATTGTACCATGTTCCCAACTGGTGTTAGGAGAGTATGTCTTCTTTCTTTACAAATGAGAAAAAAGGAGATCATTGTTATTTAAGGATGCTGCTTCAAGAGAAGTAAATATTTTCCTTTACTATGCTTAATTAAATTTATATCCATTTGCACTTTTTTAATAATTAGGCAATGTTGATTGGGCTGGTAAATGTGGATTGTAATCTACATAGGAGGAGATTTAATCTGCTGGTGTTTAAAAGGTTTTTGACACAGGAGAGTGTGTCGAAGGTCTTTATGGTGG